>NC_088402.1:4910440-4940440 GCF_034236695.1 Oncorhynchus nerka
AATGCCTGTAACGGCTTTCTTCCGTCGAAGGAGAGTCGGACCAAAATGCAGCGTGGTTAGTTCGATACATCTTTAATATAGAAAAAACACGATAAATACAAAAACAAAAAAACGGAACGTGAAACCTAATTACAGCCTATCTGGTGAAAATACAAAACACACTGAGACGGGAACAATCACCCACGAAACACTCACAGAATATGGCTGCCTAAATATGGTTCCCAATCAGAGACAACGATAATCACCTGACTCTGATTGAGAACCGCCTCAGGCAGCCATAGACTACGTAGACACCCCACAAAACCCCAAGACAAAAAACAAACCACAATAACCCATGTCACACCCTGGCCTGACCAAATAAAGAAAGAAAACACAAAATACTAAGACCAAAGCGTGACAATGCCTTTGGCCACCTGGGACCTCAGAGCCTGAGAGAGAGGTAACCTGGGACCACGGAGCCTGAGAGAGAGGTAACCTGGGACCACGGAGCCTGAGAGAGAGAAAACGTGGGACCACTGATCCTGAGAGATAGGTAACCTGGGACCACGGAGCCTGAGAGAGAGGTAACCTGGGACCACGGAGCCTGAGAGAGAGGTAACCTGGGACCACAGAGCCTGAGAGAGAGGTAACCTGGGACCACGGAGCCTGAGAGAGAGGTAACCTGGGACCTCAGAGCCTGAGAGAGAGGTAACGTGGGCCCACTGAGCCTGAGAGAGAGGTAAACTGGGACCACAGAGCCTGAGAGAGAGGTAACCTGGGACCACGGAGCCTGAGAGAGAGGTAACCTGGGACCACGGAGCCTGAGAGTCTTTGTCTTTGGCCACTGCAGCATCACCTTTAGGTTGCTTTCCGGTGGAATCATGAGAGAATTTGATGACTTTTTAAAAATGTTTGGACTGGGATGGACAGCTAAATTTAGAACATTTGTGACAAACAAAATTTGGTACATTTGATTTTTTTTAAATATATTCTTTACAATGGATAACAGTAGAGGCTCAGAGCAACAAAATGATATATCATAAACCAAATTTTTGAGGAAATTAATTCTGCTTTGAAAGTTGATTAAGTTGTAAACTCGCTTTTGAGAAAATGGCCTTTGAATGTTTTGGTATCTAGTGAAGTGCTCGTCTTTAACTAAATCTATTCAGCATTGTTCACACCCTCTTAAGCTTTAGCCCCACCCATCTCGCCTTGCTCGAGGAGCGTTTAGAGCACACACCTGACACTCTGGCCGATGATTTGTTTACCTCTGGATAACATGAAACCAACTCTGCAGGCAACAATTTCATTCTGCATTTTTGCCAACGTTTACTGACACCGGCCATATTCAACGGGTTTAGCTTAAGACATGTAGCTAGCTAAACATTTTATTTTTATTTTTAAATGTCACCTTTATTTAACCAGGTAGGCCAGTTGAGAACAAGTTCGCATTTACAACTGCAACCTGGCCAAGATAAAGCAAAGCAGTGTGACAAACAACGACAACAGAGTTACACATGGAATAAAACAAACATACAGTCAATAATACAGTAGACAATCTATATACAGTGTGTGCAAATGGAGTAAGAAGGTAAGGCAATAAATAGGCCATAGTGGTGAAATAATTAGAAGTTCTCATTTACAATTGCGACCAATTGTATGTGCAAACGTGCAAGTAGAGATACTGGGGTGCAAAGGAGCAACAACAAAAAAATAACAGTATGGGGATGAGGTAGTTGGATTGGCTGTTTACAGATGGGCTGTGTACAGGTGCAGTGATCTGTGAGCTGCTCTGACAGCAGGTATTTAAAGCTAGTGAGGGAGATATGAGTCTCCAGCTTCAGTGATTTTTGCAATTCGTTCCAGTCAGTGGCAGCAGAGAACTGGAAGGAAAGGCGGCCAAAGGAGGAATAGGCTTTGGGGGTGAATGAACCTAGCTACGTAAACAATGAACCTAGCTAGGTAAACAATGAACCTAGCTACGTAAACAATGAACCTAGAAAGGTAAACAATGAACCTAGCTACGTAAACAATTAACCTAGAAAGGTAAACAATGAACCTAGCTAGGTAAACAATGAACCTAGCAAGGTAAACAATGAACCTAGCAAGGTAAACAATGAACCTAGCTAGGTAAACAAGGAACCTAGCTAGGTAAACAAGGAACCTAGCTACGTAAACAATGAACCTAGCAAGGTAAACAATGAACCTAGCAAGGTAAACAAGGAACCTAGCAAGGTAAACAATGAACCTAGCAAGGTAAACAATGAACCTAGCAAGGTAAACAATGAACCTAGCAAGGTAAACAATGAACCTAGCAAGGTAAACAAGGAACCTAGCTAGGTAAACAATGAACCTAGCAAATGGTAAACAATGAACCTAGCAAGGTAAACAACCAATTGTATGTGCAAACAATAGAACCTAGCTAGGTAAACAATGAACCTAGCAAGGTAAACAATGAACCTGAACCACAAAGCTGAACGTAGAACCTAGCTAGGTAAACAATGAACCTAGCTAGGTAAACAATGAACCTAGAAGGTAAACAATGAACCTAGCAGGTAAAGCTAGGTAAACAATGAACCTAGCTAACCTAGCAAGGTAAACAATGAACCTAGCTAGGTAAACAATTAACCTAGAAAGGTAAACAATGAACCTAGCAAGGTAAACAATGAACCTAGCTAGGTAAACAATGAACCTAGCAAGGTAAACAATGAACCTAGCAAGGTAAACAATGAACCTAGCTAGGTAAACAATGAACCTAGCTAGGTAAACAATGAACCTAGCTAGGTAAACAATGAACCTAGCTAGGTAAACAATGAACCTAGCAAGGTAAACAACGAACCTAGCTAGGTAAACAAGGAACCTAGCAAGGTAAACAATGAACCTAGCTAGGTAAACAATTAACCTAGAAAGGTAAACAATGAACCTAGCTAGGTAAACAATGAACCTAGCAAGGTAAACAATGAACCTAGCAAGGTAAACAATGAACCTAGCTAGGTAAACAATGAACCTAGCAAGGTAAACAATGAACCTAGCAAGGTAAACAACGTGTAAGATCACACACGTCGCGTAACGTTAGCTAAAGAGACAATAAAAAAAGAGAATTAGAAACCTCTTTGCCAATAACAGCTAGTTGTCAGTTTTCCTCTCTCAGACCATAACCAGACGGTTGTAGCTAAATTCCTGCTTGAGAAAATGGCTTAGAAGCTATTGTTTTTTCTTAATTTTTATCATTTTATTTGAAAACATTCAAAGTAAAGTACTTTGAAACTGAGATAAAAACACATTTATTAGACCTTTAAGTGTTACGTGACAAAGTAAAGAGGAATGTCTAACAGATGTATGATTGAGGAGACAAGGTTGTAACTGAGACAACTAATCAAATATGAGTTAAAAGGAGAGGAGGAGAAACGTGTGACAACGGTGTCTGGCTAAGGTTATATCTCTGTGTTTGCTTCTCATATGGCACCATATTCCCTACATACTACCCTATTGGCCCTGGTCTAAAGTAGTGAGCTAAATAGGGAATGGGGTGAAATTCGGGATGCAACCCCCATGGGGCGACACACAATTGGCACAGCGTTGAACAGGTTAGGGTTTGGCTTGGGTAGGCTGTCATTGTAAATATGAATTTGTTCTTCACTGAATTGCCTAGTTAAGTAAAGGTTGAATACGTGTATAGAGAGGGCAGTAATACGCAACATTGTGCCTCCCACAAAAACCCTGTCTTCACAGAAGGCTAAGCACAGACGCTGGAGACATAGGAGGCTGTTTGACATGCAAAACCCAGCAGCTACCAACTACAAACCTCACTGTTCTCTCCCGGTGGGGGAGAGATAGCCATGCACACAACCACACACACACACACACACACACACACACACACACACACACACACACACACACACACACACACACACACACACACACACACACACACACACACACACACACACACACACACACACACACACACACACACACACACACACACAACCACACACACACACACACACACACACACACACACACACACACACACACACACACACACACACACACACACAGAGAGAAAGAGAGGCACGCACACACACAGAGAGAAACACACACACACACACACACAGAGAAACACACACACACCATGTCTAGCCAGGAGAACGCCGAAGCTACTTAGAACATTATGAGTCTGGTTGCTATTGAGGTATGACAGTATCAGAGTGGTAGTGTGAAACCTATTGAGGTATGACAGTATCAGAGTGGTAGTGTGATACCTATTGAGCTAGGACAGTATCAGAGTGGTAGTGTGACACCTATTGAGTTCAGAGTGGTAGTGTGACACCTATTGAGGTATGACAGTATCAGAGTGGTAGTGTGATACCTATTGAGGTATGACAGTATCAGAGTGGTAGTGTGACACCTATTGAGGTAGGACAGTATCAGAGTGGTAGTGTGACACCTATTGAGTTCAGAGTGGTAGTGTGATACCTATTGAGTTCAGAGTGGAGCATCACGGAGCCTGAGAGAGAGGTAACCTGGGACCACGGAGCCTGAGAGGTAGTGTAACCTGGGACAGTATCAGAGCCTGGTAGTGTGACACCTGGGACCACGTGGTAGTCTGATACCTAGAGTTAACCTGGGACCACGGAGCCTGAGAGAGAGGTATCCTGGGACCACAGAGCCTGAGAGAGAGGTAACCTGGGACCTCAGAGCCTCAGAGAGAGGTATCCTGGGACCACAGAGCCTGAGAGAGAGGTAACCTGGGACCTCAGAGCCTGAGTGAGAGGTATCCTGGGACCACCGAGCCTGAGTGAGAGTTATCCTAGGACCTCAGAGCCTGAGAGAGAGGTAACCTCAGACCTCAGAACCAGAGAGAGAGGTATCCTGGGACCTCAGAGTCTGAGACAGAGGTAACCTGGGACCTCAGAACCTGAGAGAGAGGTATCCTGGGACCTCAGAACCTGAGAGAGAGGTATCCTGGGACCTCAGAGCCTGAGAGAGAGGTAACCTGGGACCACGGAGCCTGAGAGAGAGGTATCCTGGGACCTCAGACCCTGAGAGAGAGGTAACCTCGGACCTCAGAACCAGAGAGAGAGGTATCCTGGGACCTCAGAGTCTGAGAGAGAGGTAACCTGGGACCTCAGAACCTGAGAGAGAGGTATCCTGGGACCTCAGAGCCTGAGAGAGAGGTAACCTGGGACCACGGAGCCTGAGAGAGAGGTAACCTGGGACCACGGAGCCTGAGAGAGGTAACCTGGGACCACGGAGCCTGAGAGAGAGGTAACCTGGGACCTCAGAGCCTTAGAGAGAGGTAACCTGGGACCTCAGAGTCTGAGAGAGAGGTAACCTGGGACCACCGAGCCTGAGAGAGGTAACCTGGGACCACGGAGCCTGAGAGAGAGGTAACCTGGGACCTCAGAGCCTGAGAGAGAGGTAACCTGGGACCACGGAGCCTGAGAGAGAGGTAACCTGGGACATCAGAGCATGAGAGAGAGGTAACCTGGGACCTCAGAGCCTGAGAGAGAGGTAACCTGGGACCACGGAGCCTGAGAGAGAGGTAACCTGGGACCTCAGAGCCTGAGAGAGAGGTAACCTGGGACCTCAGAGCCTGAGAGAGAGGTAATCTGATACCTTCTCTATTTTCTCCCTTTTTCCCTCTCTCTTTCTGGCGAGTGAACTGGGGTAATGCACTGTGCCTGGAGGCTACAGTGTACTCTGGGTTAGGTGTGTAGGTGGATAGGTATGTGTAGGTGTGTGTTTGTTTGTGTGTGTGTGTATACAACGTGCGTTCGACTGAAAGCGGAGAGGTGCTAAAGGATCGACTCAGCTGGTGGAAACATGTTGCTCTTTGTGTGACCAGTCAAAAGTTTGGACACACCTACTCCTTCAAGGATTTTTCTTTATTTTTTACTATTTTCTACATTGTAGAATAACAGTGAAGACATCACAACTACAAAAGAACACATATGGAATCACGTAGTAACCAAAAAAGTGTAAAATATATATTTTATATTTGAGATTTTTCAAAGTAGCCACCCTTTGCCTTGATGACAGCTTTGCACACTCTTGGCATTCTCTCAACCAGATTCATGAGGTATTCACCTAGAATACATTTCAAATAACAGGTGTGCCTTGTTAAAATTTAATTTGTGGAATTTCTTTCCTTCTTAATGCATTTGAGCCAATCAGTTGTGTTATGACGAGGTTGAAGGTATACAGAAGATAGCCCTATTTGGTAAAAGACCAAGTCCATAATATGGCAAGAACAGCTCAAATAAGCAAAGAGAAACGACAGCCCATCATTAAGACATGAAGGTCAGTCAATCCTGAACATCTCAAGAACTTCAAGTGCAGTCGCAAGCGCTATGATGAAACCGTCATAGGAAAGGAAGACCAGAGTTACCTCTAATGCAGAGGATACGTTCATTAGAGTTACCAGCCTCAGAAATTGCAGCCCAAATAAATTGTTAACAGAGTTCAAGTACCAGACACATCTCAACATCATATGTTCTGAGGAGACTGTGTGAATCAGGCCTTCATGGTTGAATAGCTGCAAAGAAACCACTACTAAAGGACACCAATAATAAGAAGAGACTTGCTTGGGCCAAGAAACACGAATAACGGACATTCGTCTGGTGGAAATCTGTCATTTGGTCTGATGAGTCCAAATTTGAGATTTTTGGTTCTAAACGCCGTGTCTTTGTGAGACGCAAAGTAGGTGAACGGATGACCTACGCATGTGTGGTTCCCACCGTGAAGCATGGAGGAGGAGGTGTGATGGTGTGGGGGGTGCTTTGCTGGTGACTCTGTCAGTGATTTATTTAGAATTCAAGGCACACCTTAACTTAACCAGCGTGGCTACCACGGCATTCAGCAGTGATGCAACATCCCATCTGGTGTGTGGAACTATCATTTGTCTTTCAACAGGGCAATGACCCAAAATAAAAAAAAAAAAAAAAATAAAGTTGCAGCTCTCTGTTCCTTTGCTCAAGCTGAAATGCTGTTCTCTCATCAAGTGATCATATTTTCACCCATCAGACTATTCTCAATGTGATCGTGTCTTTACTCGTATGTTACATTTGTTTTGATTTAGAATGGTCCATTATCAAATGGGCAGGAATATTGGCAAAGGGAGGAAAGAATATGTAACTGTATACACTAGGGTGGCGAATGGCAGGCCGATAGCTTTTCCCGATGGTTCCTTTTTCAATACCAGGCTACTTGGGTTTTATAGTGGCGCTGTGCCTCATATAAGCAGCTGAAAAATAAATATCAGAAACAGTTCTCACTCCATACATCAACCACTCTTTGATAGAGGTAACCTGGGACCACGGAGCCTGAGAGAGAGGTAACCTGGGACCACGGAGCCTGAGAGAGAGGTATCCTGGGACCACGGAGCCTGAGAGAGAGGTAACCTGGGACCACGGAGCCTGAGAGAGAGGTAACCTGGGACCACGGAGCCTGAGAGAGAGGTAACCTGGGACCACGGAGCCTGAGAGAGAGGTATCCTGGGACCACGGAGCCTGAGAGAGAGGTAACCTGGGACCACGGAGCCTGAGAGAGAGGTAACCTGGGACCACGGAGCCTGAGAGAGAGGTATCCTGGGACCACGGAGCCTGAGAGAGAGGTAACCTGGGACCACGGAGCCTGAGAGAGAGGTATCCTGGGACCACGGAGCCTGAGAGAGAGGTATCCTGGGACCACGGAGCCTGAGAGAGAGGTATCCTGGGACCACAGAGCCTGAGAGAGAGGTAACCTCGCTGCCCGACAGGTGACATTCAAACTAAACTCTGTGAGCCATGGGCTTTCCAACCACGTTCCTGCAGAACGTTTGGGAAACCAAGTGAATTCTGCAACAAAACATACTTCACTAAACTGTTGACAGCCCCTCTGCACACTACAGGAATGAATAAAGGAGAGAGAGGATGAGATGGAAACGCATAGTGGTGAGATATTCTGTAATGGGTCACCCAATTCAATATGAAAATACACTGCTCAAAAAAAATTAAGGGAACACTTAAACAACACAATGTAACTCCATGTCAATCACACTTCTGTGAAAACAAACTGACCACTTAGGAAGCAACACTGATTGACAATACATTTCACATGCTGTTGGGCAAATGGAATAGACAACAGGTGGAAATTATAGGCAATTAGCAAGACACCCCCAATAAAGGAGTGGTTCTGCAGGTGGTGACCACAGACCACTTCTCAGTTCATATGCTTCCTGGCTGATGTTTTGGTCACTTTTGAATGCTGGCGGTGCTTTCACTCTAGTGGTAGCATGAGACGGAGTTTACAACCCGCACAAGTGGCTCAGGTAGTGCAGCTCATCCAGGATGGCACATCAATGCGAGCTGTGGCAAGAAGGTTTGCTGTGTCTGTCAGCGTAGTGTCCAGAGCATGGAGGCGCTACCAGGAGACAGGCCAGTACATCAGGAGACGTGGAGGAGGCCGTAGGAGGGATACAACCCAGCAGGAGGACCGCTACCTCCACCTTTGTGCAAGGAGAAGCAGGAGGAGCACAGCCAGAGCCCTGCAAAATGACCTCCAGCAGGCTACAAATGTGCATGTGTCTGCTCAAATGGTCAGAAACAGACTCCATGAGGGTGGTATAAGGGCCCGACATCCACAGGTGGGGTTGTGCTTACAGCCTAACACCATGCAGGACATTTGGCATTTGCCAGAGAACACCAAGATTGGCAAATTTGCCACTGGCGCCCTGTGCTCTTCACAGATGAAAGCAGGTTCACACTGAGCACGTGACAGACATGACAGAGTCTGTAGACGCCGTGGAGAACGTTCTGCTGCCTGCAACATCCTCCAGCATGACCGGTTTGGCGGTGGGTCAGTCATGGTGTGGGGTGGCATTTCTTTGGGGGGCCGCACAGCCCTCCATGTGCTCGCCAGAGGTAGCCTGACTGCCATTAGGTACCGAGATGAGATCCTCAGACCCCTTGTGAGACCATATGCTGGTGCTGTTAGCCCTGGGTTCCACCTAATGCAAGACAATGCTAGACCTCATGTGGCTGGAGTGTGTCAGCAGTTCCTGCAAGAGGAAGGCATTGATACTATGGACTGGCCCGCCCGTTCCCCAGACCTGAATCCAATTGAGCACATCTGGGACATCATGTCTCGCTCCATCCACCAACGCCACGTTGCACCACAGACTGTCCAGGAGTTGGCGGATGCTTTAGTCCAGGTCTGGGAGGAGATCCCTCAGGAGACCAACCGCCACCTCATCAGGAGCATGCCCAGGCATTGTAGGGAGGTCATACAGGCATGTGGAGGCCACACACACTACTGAGCCTCATTTTGACTTGTTTTAAGGACATTACATCAAAGTTGGATCAGCCTGTAGTGTGGTTTTCCACTTTAATTTTGAGTGTGACTCCAAATCCAGACCTCCATGGGTTGATACATTTGATTTCCATTGATCGTTTTTGTGTGATTTTGTTGTCAGGACATTCAACTATGTAAAGAGAAAAGTATTTAATAAGAATATTTAATTCATTCAGATCTAGGATGTGTTATTTTAGTGTTCCCTTTATTTCTTTGAGCAGTGTATAATGCATTCCCTATTACTAGACTATTCAAAATCAAATACAAATTCACTATAATTGTAGGCTACCTGTTAGCCACCCTGCACAATCAATGAACCAACAGCATCGCCTAGGGTTCTCTCCCAGACTCATGGACAGACATGTTTTAGCATCAGGTAACCAGTCCATCCAGTATGTATAATAATACAGTCTACACTCCAAGGTGGTTACTCTAGTTTGGTTCATTTTGGAGTTATAGGCTAGACCAACTATAAATCAGTTTTTGTTTCATGTTTTTCTGCCGTGTTTAATATACGGTAGGCTATGTGTTGTGTAACAGCACAATCGTTATGGAGGGGATATAGGCTGAATGGACTGGGAGAGGAGAGATGGAGGAGATAGAGGCTGAATGGACTGGGAGAGGAGAGATGGAGGGGATAGAGGCTGAATGGACTGGGAGAGGAGAGATGTATGGGATAGAGGCTGAATGGACTGGGAGAGGAGAGATGGAGGGGATAGAGGCTGAATGGACTGGGAGAGGAGAGATGGAGGGGATAGAGGCTGAATGGACTGGGAGAGGAGATATGGAGGGGATAGAGGCTGAATGGACTGGGAGAGAGATGGAGGGATGGGCTGAGGACTGGGAGAGGAGAGATGTAGGGATAGAGGCTGAATGGACTGGGAGAGGAGAGATGGAGGGGATAGAGGCTGAATGGACTGGGAGAGGAGAGATGGAGGGGATAGAGGCCGAATGGACTGGGAGAGGAGAGATGTATGGGATAGAGGCTGAATGGACTGGGAGAGGAGAGATGGAGGGGATAGAGGCTGAATGGACTGGGAGAGGAGAGATGGAGGGGATAGAGGCTGAATGGACTGGGAGAGGAGAGATGTATGGGATAGAGGCTGAATGGGCTGGGAGAGGAGAGATGGAGGAGGAGATAGAGCTTTCTCTGCTATACCTATTAAAATGGATGTACTGTCTCATATATGTAGTGTCTCATATATGTAGTGTCTCATAGATGTAGTGTCTCATAGATGTAGGGTCTCATAATGTAGTGTCTCATAGATGTAGTGTCTCATAGATGTAGTGTCTCATAATGTAGTGTCTCATAATGTAGTGTCTCATAGATGTAGTGTCTCATAGATGTAGTGTCTCATAATGTAGTGTCTCATAATGTAGTGTCTCATAGATGTAGTGTCTCATAGATGTAGTGTCTCATAATGTAGTGTCTCATAATGCACACTTTCCCTCTTCTTCTCCCTCACTCTCCTCCTATCTCTCACGTCCTCCTATCTCTCACTCTCCTCCTATCTCTCACGTCCTCCCCCTCTCTAGAATGTTAATTGACATAGACAACTCATCATAAAAAAGCGATTGCTCCATTTTTAGCATAGTTCATTTGTCAAGCCTTTTTACTGCATTGCATAATGTTCTTTCTGTAATCGTTCATCAGCATTTATTCATTTATAATTCACCTTATAAATAATTGAAACTTGTATAAATTAATTATTATCTCACGAAGGCAAGATATTGTTATTTGCTATGCTAACCATTGCCAAAGTGTTAAGTATATGGGATTCTAAATAGGATTCTTTCAAATTATTCTGTCAGTTGACAGTTCATTAACCATTTAACATCTGGTCTATTAAATAACATGAAACTATATATAAATGATATTATTATCTCACGAAGGCAAGATATTGTTATTTATATATAACCATCAAAGTGTAATTTAGAAACGTGGTTGTGCATCACCAGTTTTTCTGTTGTTATGTCAGTCACTCAATTAGCTGACAATTAATGTCATTTGTTTTGATTTGTAGTTAGTCTAGTCTAAACTTGTAGTAATCATGTCCGAATACAGGTGTTAACTAGCTAATATAGCCAGATGTTAACTAACATAGATAGCCAGATGTTAACTAGCTAAGATAGCCAGATGTTAACTAACATAGATAGCCAGATATTAACTAGCTAAGATAGCCAGATGTTAACTAGCTAGATAGCCAGATGTTAACTAGATAGCTATGTTAACTAGCTAAGATAGCCAGGTGTTAACTAGCTAAGATAGCCAGATGTTAACTAACATAGATAGTCAGATGTTAACTAGCTAAGATAGCCGGATGTTAACTAGCTAAGATAGCCAGATGTTAACTAGCTAAGATAGCCAGATGTTAACTAGCTAAGATTGCCAGATGTTAACTAACATAGATAGCCAGATGTTAACTAGCTAAGATAGCCAGATGTTAACTAACATAGATAGCCAGATATTAACTAGCTAAGATAGCCAGATGTTAACTAGCTAAGATAGCCCGATGTTAACTAACATAGATAGCCAGATGTTAACTAACATAGATAGCCAGATGTTAACTAGCTAAGGTAGCCAGATGTTAACTAGCTAAGATAGCCAGATGTTAACTAACATAGATAGCCAGATGTTAACTAGCTAAGATAGCCAGATGTTAACTAGCTAAGATAGCCAGATGTTAACTAGCTAAGATAGCAAGATGTTAACTAGCTAAGATAGCCGGATGTTAACTAGCTAAGATAGCCAGATGTTAACTAGCTAAGATTGCCAGGTGTTAACTAACATAGATAGACAGGTGTTAACTAGCTAATAATTTTGCACGCCCAATTTTTCAGTTTTTGAAATGTTAAAAAAGTTTGAAATATCCAATAAATGTCGTTCCACTTCATGATTGTGTCCCACTTGTTGCTGATTCTTCACAAAAAATACAGTTTTATATCTTTATGTCTGAAGCCTGAAATGTGGCAAAAGGTCGCAAAGTTCAAGGGGGGCGAATACTTTCGCAAGGCACTGTAACTAGTTAAGATAACCAGGTGTTAACTAGCTAAGATAGCCAGGTGTTAACTAGCTAAGATTGCCAGATGTTAACTAACATAGATAGCCAAGTGTTAACTAGCTAAGATAGCCAGATGTTAACTAACATAGATAGCCAGATATTAACTAGCTAAGATAGCCAGATGTTAACTAGCTAAGATAGCCCGATGTTAACTAACATAGATAGCCAGATGTTAACTAGCTAAGGTAGCCAGATGTTAACTAGCTAAGATAGCCAGATGTTAACTAACATAGATAGCCAGATGTTAACTAGCTAAGATAGCCAGATGTTAACTAGCTAAGATAGCAAGATGTTAACTAGCTAAGATAGCCGGATGTTAACTAGCTAAGATAGCCAGATGTTAATTAACATAGATAGCCAGATATTAACTAGCTAAGATAGCCAGATGTTAACTAGCTAAGATAGCCCGATGTTAACTAACATAGATAGCCGGATGTTAACTAGCTAAGATAGCCAGATGTTAACTAACATAGATAGCCAGATATTAACTAGCTAAGATAGCCAGATGTTAACTAGCTAAGATAGCCCGATGTTAACTAACATAGATAGCCAGATGTTAACTAGCTAAGGTAGCCAGATGTTAACTAGCTAAGATAGCCAGATGTTAACTAACATAGATAACCAGGTGTTAACTAACTAGGATAGCCAGGTGTTAACTAGCTAAAATAGCCAGGTTATAACTAGCTAAGATAGCCAGGTGTTAACTAACATAGATAGCCAGGTGTTAACTAGCTAAGATAGCCATGTGTTAACTAGCAGGTTAGATAGTCTAGCTGTCCACGTCCTTGTCAACAACAACTCCATTCAGATGAAACACTAGCTGCTGCTCGTTGTAGCCTATTCCTCATTGAGCGAACTTAATTCCCTACTTTTATTCCATTTTGCATTGATTAGAGATCTCCCACTTCACTTACTCCATATGGTGTATCCTTGTAAATATCAATGTCACACAGATTATTTGATTTAATTGAGACAAAACATTTAAATTGTTTTCCCCAGAAAAATGTGAAGGAAGCAAGCTAACAACTGAGACACAATCGAAAGGAACAAACAATTTGACACAACCAATTAGGATCTGGCTAAAAACACTTCCCTTTATGGTTGTGAGGTCTGGGGTCCGCTCACCAACCAAGAATTCACAAAATGAGACAAAGACCAAATTGATAATTCTGCAAAAACTTCCTCAGTGTGCAACGTAAAACACCAAATATTGCATGCAGAGCAGAATTAGGCCGATACCTGCTATTTATCAAACTCCAGAAAGGAGCCGTTAAATTCCACAACCACTTATTATAAAAGGAAGTGATTCCCAAACATTCTATAACAAAGCCATCCCCCAAAGATAATTACTTGACATAGTGGAAATAATTTATACAAAAACTGAGCAAACTAGAATGCTATTTGGCCCTAAATACCTGACCACTGTGACTGACACAAACTTAAGGAAAGCTTTGACTATGTACAGACTCAGTGAGCATAGCCTTGCTATTTAGAAAGGCCACCAAAGGCAGACCAGGCTCTCATGAGAAGACAGGATATGTGCTCACCGCCCACAAATTGAGGTGGAAACTGAGCAGCTTCCTAACCTCCTGCCATATTAAAAACACATATTTCCCTCAGGTTACACAGACCCACAAATAATTAGAAAACAAACACAATTCTGATAAACTCCCTAATCTACTGGGTGAAATATCACAGCAGTAAGATGTGTGACCTGTTGCCACGAGAAAAGGTCAACCAGTGAAGAACAAACACCATTGTAAATACAACCCATATTTATGTTGATTTATCTTACCTTTTTGTACTTTAACCATTTGCACATCATTACAACACGGTATATATAGATAATATGAAATTTGAAATGTCTTTATTCTTTTGTATCTTCTGTGAGTGTAATGTTCACTGTTCATTTTATTGTTTATTTCACTTTTGTTTATTATCTACTACACTTGCTTTGATAATGTTAACATGTGTTTTTTCGATGACAATGACATTTTAATTGAATTTAATTAAATTTAGAGAGAGAAGAGAAAGAGAGAGAAAGACGGAAAAAGAGAGAGAAAGCTCCTTAAATTGAATTTGTAAAGACGAGATACTATGCAAAATCCCCATTCGTCTTGTCGTCCACGACGATGACGATTAGCTCTGTAATTGGTCCCATTTCAGCCAGTAAGGAGAGATGAAATACGAATAAAAAGTGAATAAAGGAGGAGAAGAACTGCGACAGAATAAAACAGAATGAACAGAAAGCCTAGCGGGTAGCCATGATGAAGACAAAGGAGAGGAAGAGAGATTCCAATCAACTTGATTGGTTGATTCCATGGTTGTACCTGAACTTAATCTAAACCGCATTACAGGACAGTGGGAACACACATATTGTCAGTGTGGGAACACACATATTGTCAGTGTGGGAACACACATATTGTCAGTGTGGGAAAACACATATTGTCAGTGTGGGAACTGGAATTCAACAACAAACAGCAGTGCTTGTCAACAGTTGAAGTCAGAAGTTTACATCCACCTTAGCAAAATACATTTAAACTCTGTTTTTCACAATTCCTGACATTTAATCTTAGTAAAAGATTTCCTGTCGTAGGTCAGTTAGGATCACCGCTTTATTTTAAGAATGTGAAATGTCAGAATGATAGTAGAGAGAATGATTTATTTCAGCTTTTATTTCTTTCATCACATTCCCAGTGGGTCAGAAGTTTACATACACTCAATTAGTATTTGGTAACATTGCCTTTAAATTGTTTAACTTAAAGGTCAAATGTTTCTGGTAGCCTTCCACAAGCTTCCCACAATAAGTTGGGCGAATATTGGCCCATTAAACCTGACAGAGCTGATGTAACTGAGTCAGGATTGTAGGCCTCCCTGATCACACACACTTTTTTAGTTCTGCCCCCACAGGATTGAGGTCAGGGCTTTGTGATGGCCACTCCAATAGCTTGGCTTTGTTGTCCTTAAGCCATTTTGCTACGACTTTGGAAGTATGCTTGGGGTCATTGTCCATTTGGAAGACCATTTGCGACCAAGCTTTAACTTCCTGACTGATGTCTTGAGATGTTTTGTGAAGTGCACCAGTCCCTCCTGCAGAAAAGCACCCCTACAACATGATGCTGCCACCCCCGTGCTTCACGGTTGGGATAGTGTTCTTCGGCTTGCAAGCCTCCCCCTTTTCCATACAAACATAACGATGGCCAAACAGATCTATTTTTGTTTCATCAGACCAGAGGACATTTCTCCAAAAAGTACGACCTTAGTCCCCATGTGTAGTTGCAAACCATAGTCTGGCTTATTTATTTATGGTGGTTTTGGAGCAGTGGCTTCTTCCTTGCTGAGCGGCATTTTCAGGTTATGTCGATATAGGACTCGTTTTACTGTGGATATAGATACTTTTGCACCTGTTTCCTCCAGCATCTTCACAAGGTCCTTTGCTGTTGTTCTGGGATTGATTTGCACTTTTCACACAAAAGTACGTTCATCTCTAGGAGACAGAACGTGTCTCCTTCCTGAGTGGTATGACGGCTGCGTGGTCCCATGGTGTTTAAACTTGCGTTCTATTGTTTGTACAGATGAACGTGGTACCTTCAGGTGTTAGGAAATTGCTCCGAAGCATGAACCAGACTTGTGGAGGTCTACAATTTGTTATCTGAGGTCTTGGCTGATTCTTTTGATTTTCACATGATCAGAAGCTTCTAAAGCCATGACATCAGTTTCTGGAATTATACAAGCTGTTTAAGAACATGCACTAAGTCAACTTAGTGAAATAATCTGTCTGTAAACAATTGTTGGAAAAATGACTTGTGTCGTGTACGAAGTAGATTTCCTAACCGACTTGCCAAAACTATAGTTTGTTAATAAGACATTTGTGGAGTGATTGAAAAATTCCACACTGATACCTACCTATCTCCCTACACCACACCGGTACCTCCCTACCCTACACTGATACCTTCCTACCCCACACTGATACCTCCCTAGCCCACACTGATACCTCCCTACCCTACACTGATACCTCCCTACCCTACACTGATACCTCCCTACCCTACACTGATACCTCCCTACCCCACACTGATACCTCCCTACCCCACACTGATACCTCCCTATCTCCCTACCCCACACTGATACCTCCCTACCTCCCTACCCCACACTGATACCTACCTCCCTACCTCCCTACCCCACACTGATACCTCCCTACCTCCCTACCCCACACTGATACCTCCCTACCCCACACTGATACCTCCCTACCTCCCTACCCCACACTGATACCTCCCTATCTCCCTACCCCACACTGATACCTCCCTACCCCACACTGATACCTCCCTACCTCCCTACCCCACACTGATACCTCCCTATTTCCCTACCCCACACTGATACCTCCCTACCTCCCTACCCCACACTGATACCTCCCTATCTCCTTACCCCACACTGATACCTCCCTATCTCCCTACCCCACACTGATACCTCCCTACCCCACACTGATACCTCCCTACCCCACACTGATACCTCCCTACCCCACACTGATACCTCCCTACCTCCCTACCCCACACTGATACCTCCCTATCTCCCTACCCCACACTGATACCTCCCTACCCCACACTGATACCTCCCTACCTCCCTACCCCACACTGATACCTCCCTATTTCCCTACCCCACACTGATACCGCCCTACCTCCCTACCCCACACTGATACCTCCCTACCCCACACTGGTACCTCCCTACCTCCCTACCCCACACTGATACCTCCCTATCTCCTTACCCCACACTGATACCTCCCTATCTCCCTACCCCACACTGATACCTCCCTACCTCCCTACCCCACACTGATACCTCCCTACCCCACACTGATACCTCCCTATCTCCCTACCCCACACTGATACCTCCCTACCCCACACTGATACCTCCTTACCTCCCTACCCCACACTGATACCTCCCTACCTCCCTACCCCACACTGATACCTCCCTACCTCCCTACCCCACACTGATACCTCCCTACCCCACACTGATACCTCCCTACCTCCCTACCCCACACTGATACCTCCCTATCGCCCTACCCCACACTGATACATCCCTACCCCACACTGATACCTCCCTACCCCACACTGATACCTCCCTACCCCACACTGATACCTCCCTACCTCCCTACCCCACACTGATACCTCCCTATCTCCCTACCCCACACTGATACCTCCCTACCCCACACTGATACCTCCCTACCTCCCTACCCCACACTGATACCTCCCTATTTCCCTACCCCACACTGATACCGCCCTACCTCCCTACCCCACACTGATACCTCCCTACCCCACACTGGTACCTCCCTACCTCCCTACCCCACACTGATACCTCCCTATCTCCTTACCCCACACTGATACCTCCCTATCTCCCTACCCCACACTGATACCTCCCTACCTCCCTACCCCACACTGATACCTCCCTACCCCACACTGATACCTCCCTATCTCCCTACCCCACACTGATACCTCCCTACCCCACACTGATACCTCCTTACCTCCCTACCCCACACTGATACCTCCCTACCTCCCTACCCCACACTGATACCTCCCTACCTCCCTACCCCACACTGATACCTCCCTACCCCACACTGATACCTCCCTACCTCCCTACCCCACACTGATACCTCCCTATCGCCCTACCCCACACTGATACATCCCTACCCCACACTGATACCTCCCTACCCCACACTGATACCTCCCTATTTCCCTACCCCACACTGATACCTCCCTAGCCCACACTGGTACCTCCCTACCTCCCTACCCCACAATGATACCTCCCTATCTCCCTACCCCACACTGATACCTCCCTACCCCACACTGATACCTCCCTATCTCCCTACCCCACACTGATACCTCCCTACCCCACACTGATACCTCCCTATCTCCCTACCCCACACTGATACCTCCCTACCTCCCTACCCCACACTGATACCTCCCTACCTCCCTACCCCACACTGATACCTCCCTTTCTCCCTAACCCACACTGATACCTCCCTACCCCACACTGATACCTCCCTAACTCCCTACCCCACACTGATACCTCCCTACCTCCCTACCACACACTGATACCTCCCTATCTCCCTACCCCACACTGATACCTCCCTACCCCACACTGATACCTCCCTACCTCCCTAACCCACACTGATACCTCCCTACCTCCCTACCTCCCTACCCCACACTGATACCTCCCTACCTCCCTAACCCACACTGATACCTCCCTACCTCCCTACCCCACACTGATACCTCCCTACCCCACACTGATACCTCCCTACCCCACACTGATACCTCCCTACCTCCCTACCCCACACTGATACCTCCCTACCTCCCTACCCCACACTGATACCTCCCTACCCCACACTGATACCTCCCTATCTCCCTACCCCACACTGATATCTCCCTACCTCCCTACCCCACACTGATACCTCCCTACCCCACACTGATACCTCCCTACCCCACACTGATACCTCCCTATTTCCCTACCCCACACTGATAACTCCCTACCTCCCTACCCCACACTGATACCTCCCTATCTCCCTACCCCACACTGATACCTCCCTATCTCCCTACCCCACACTGATACCTCCCTACCTCCCTACCCCACTCTGATACCTCCCTACCCCACACTGATACCTCCCTACCCCACACTGATACCTCCCTACCCCCTACCCCACACTGATACCTCCCTACCCCACACTGATACCTCCCTACCTCCCTACCCCACACTGATACCTCCCTACCCCACACTGATACCTCCCTACCCCACACTGATACCTCCTACCTCCCTACCCCACACTGATACCTCCCTACCTCCCTACCCCACACTGATACCTCCCTACCCCACACTGATACCTCCCTACCCCACACTGATACCTCCCTACCCCACACTGATACCTCCCTACCTCCCTACCCCACATTGATACCTCCCTACCTCCCTACCCCACACTGATACCTCCCTAACCCACACTGATACCTCCCTACCCCACACTGATACCTCCTATCTCCCTACCCCACGCTGATACCTCCCTATTTCCCTACCCCACACTGATACCTCCCTACCTCCCTACCCCACACTGATACCTCCCTATCTCCCTACCCCACACTGATACCTCCCTATCTCCCTACCCCACACTGATACCTCCCTACCTCCCTACCCCACACTGATACCTCCTACCCCACACTGATACCTCCCTACCCCACACTGATACCTCCCTACCCCCCTACCCCACACTGATACCTCCCTACCCCACACTGATACCTCCCTACCTCCCTACCCCACACTGATACCTCCCTACCCCACACTGATACCTCCCTACCCCACACTGATACCTCCTACCTCCCTACCCCACACTGATACCTCCCTACCTCCCTACCCCACACTGATACCTCCCTACCCCACACTGATACCTCCCTACCCCACACTGATACCTCCCTACCCCACACTGATACCTCCCTACCTCCCTACCCCACATTGATACCTCCTACCTCCCTACCCCACACTGATACCTCCCTACCCCACACTGATACCTCCCTACCCCACACTGATACCTCCCTATCTCCCTACCCCACGCTGATACCTCCCTATTTCCCTACCCCACACTGATACCTCCCTATCTCCCTACCCCACACTGATACCTCCCTATCTCCCTAACCCACACTGATACCTCCCTATCTCCATACCCCACACTGAGACCTCCCTATCTCCCTACCCCACACTGATACCTCCCTACCCCACACTGATACCTCCCTACCCCACACTGATACCTCCCTATCTCCCTACCCCACGCTGATACCTCCCTATTTCCTACCCCACACTGATACCTCCCTATCTCCCTACCCCACACTGATACCTCCCTATCTCCCTAACCCACACTGATACCTCCCTATCTCCATACCCCACACTGATACCTCCCTATCTCCCTACCCCACACTGATACCTCCCTATCTCCCTACCCCACACTGATACCTCCCTATCTCCCTACCCCACACTGATACCTCCCTACCCCACACTGATACCTCCCTATCTCCCTACCCCACACTGATACCTCCTTACCTCCCTACCCCACACTGATACCTCCCTACCTCCCTACCCCACACTGATACCTCCCTACCTCCCTACCCCACACTGATACCTCCCTACCCCACACTGATACCTCCCTACCTCCCTACCCCACACTGATACCTCCCTATCGCCCTACCCCACACTGATACATCCCTACCCCACACTGATACCTCCCTAACCCACACTGATACCTCCCTATTTCCCTACCCCACACTGATACCTCCCTACCCCACACTGGTACCTCCCTACCTCCCTACCCCACAATGATACCTCCCTATCTCCCTACCCCACACTGATACCTCCCTACCTCCCTACCCCACACTGATACCTCCCTACCCCACACTGATACCTCCCTATCTCCCTACCCCACACTGATACCTCCCTACCCCACACTGATACCTCCCTATCTCCCTACCCCACACTGATACCTCCCTACCTCCCTACCCCACACTGATACCTCCCTACCTCCCTACCCCACACTGATACCTCCCTTTCTCCCTAACCCACACTGATACCTCCCTACCCCACACTGATACCTCCCTACCTCCCTACCCCACACTGATACCTCCCTTTCTCCCTAACCCACACTGATACCTCCCTACCCCACACTGATACCTCCCTAACTCCCTACCCCACACTGATACCTCCCTACCTCCCTACCCCACACTGATACCTCCCTACCCCACACTGATACCTCCCCCTACCTCCCTAACCCACACTGATACCTCCCTACCTCCCTACCCCACACTGATACCTCCCTACCCCACACTGATACCTCCCTACCCCACACTGATACCTCCCTACCTCCCTACCCCACACTGATACCTCCCTACCTCCCTACCCCACACTGATACCTCCTACCCCACACTGATACCTCCCTATCTCCCTACCCCACACTGATATCTCCCTACCTCCCTACCCCACACTGATACCTCCCTACCCCACACTGATACCTCCCTACCCCACACTGATACCTCCCTATTTCCCTACCCCACACTGATAACTCCCTACCTCCCTACCCCACACTGATACCTCCCTATCTCCTACCCCACACTGATACCTCCCTATCTCCCTACCCCACACTGATACCTCCCTACCTCCCTACCCCACACTGATACCTCCCTACCCCACACTGATACCTCCCTACCCCACACTGATACCTCCCTACCCCCTACCCCACACTGATACCTCCCTACCCCACACTGATACCTCCCTACCCCACACTGATACCTCCCTACCCCACACTGATACCTCCCTACCTCCCTACCCCACACTTATACCTCCCTACCTCCCTACCCCACACTGATACCTCCCTACCCCACACTGATACCTCCCTACCCCACACTGATACCTCCCTACCCCACACTGATACCTCCCTACCTCCCTACCCCACATTGATACCTCCCTACCTCCCTACCCCACACTGATACCTCCCTACCCCACACTGATACCTCCCTACCCCACACTGATACCTCCCTATCTCCCTACCCCACGCTGATACCTCCCTATTTCCCTACCCCACACTGATACCTCCCTATCTCCCTACCCCACACTGATACCTCCCTATCTCCCTAACCCACACTGATACCTCCCTATCTCCATACCCCACACTGAGACCTCCCTATCTCCCTACCCCACACTGATACCTCCCTACCCCACACTGATACCTCCCTACGCCACACTGATACCTCCCTATCTCCCTACCCCACGCTGATACCTCCCTATTTCCCTACCCCACACTGATACCTCCCTATCTCCCTACCCCACACTGATACCTCCCTATCTCCCTAACCCACACTGATACCTCCCTATCTCCATACCCCACACTGATACCTCCCTATCTCCCTACCCCACACTGATACCTCCCTATCTCCCTACCCCACACTGATACCTCCCTATCTCCCTACCCCACACTGATACCTCCCTACCCCACACTGATACATCCCTACCTCCCTACCCCACACTGATACCTCCCTATCTCCCTACCCCACACTGATACCTCCCTATCTCCCTACCCCACACTGATACCTCCCTACCCAACACTGATACCTCCCTACCTCCCTACCCCACACTGATACCTCCCTATCTCCCTACCCCACACTGATACCTCCCTATCTCCCTACCCCACACTGATACCTCCCTATCTCCCTGACCCCACACTGATACCTCCCTACCCCACACTGATACTCCCTATCTCCCTACCCCACACTGATACCTCCCTATCTCCCTACCCCACACTGATACCTCCCTATCTCCATACCCCACACTGATACCTCCCTACCCCACACTGATACCTCCCTATCTCCATACCCCACACTGATACCTCCTTATCTCCCTACCCCACACTGATACCTCCTATCTCCCTACCCCACACTGATACCTCCCTACCCCACACTGAAACCTCCCTATCTCCCTACCCCACACTGATACCTCCTACCCCACACTGATACCTCCCTATCTCCTACCCCACACTGATACCTCCCTATCTCCCTAACCCACACTGATACCTCCTATCTCCATACCCCACACTGATACCTCCCTATCTCCCTACCCCACACTGATACCTCCCTATCTCCCTACCCCACACTGATACCTCCTACCCCACACTGATACCTCCCTACCCCACACTGATACCTCCCTATCTCCCTACCCCACACTGATACCTCCCTACCCCACACTGATACCTCCCTATCTCCCTACCCCACACTGATACCTCCCTATCTCCCTACCCCACACTGATACCTCCCTATCTCCATACCCCACACTGATACCTCCCTACCCCACACTGATACCTCCCTATCTCCATACCCCACACTGATACCTCCTTATCTCCCTACCCCACACTGATACCTCCCTATCTCCCTACCCCACACTGATACCTCCCTACCCCACACTGAAACCTCCCTATCTCCCTACCCCACACTGATACCTCCCTACCCCACACTGATACCTCCCTATCTCCCTACCCCACACTGATACCTCCCTATCTCCCTAACCCACACTGATACCTCCCTATCTCCATACCCCACACTGATACCTCCCTATCTCCCTACCCCACACTGATACCTCCCTATCTCCCTACCCCACACTGATACCTCCCTACCCCACACTGATACCTCCCTACCCCACACTGATACCTCCCTATCTCCCTACCCCACGCTGATACCTCCCTATTTCCCTACCCCACACTGATACCTCCCTATCTCCCTACCCCACACTGATACCTCCCTATCTCCCTAACCCACACTGATACCTCCCTATCTCCATACCCCACACTGATACCTCCCTATCTCCCTACCCCACACTGATACCTCCCTATCTCCCTACCCCACACTGATACCTCCCTATCTCCCTACCCCACACTGATACCTCCCTACCCCACACTGATACCTCCCTATCTCCCTACCCCACACTGATACCTCCCTATCTCACTACCCCACACTGATACCTCCCTATCTCCCTACCCCACACTGATACCTCCCTATCTCCATACCCCACACTGATACCTCCTTATCTCCCTACCCCACACTGATACCTCCCTATCTCCCTACCCCACACTGATACCTCCCTACCCCACACTGAAACCTCCCTATCTCCCTAACCCACACTGATACCTCCCTACCCCACACTGATACCTCCCTACCCCACGCTGATACCTCCCTATTTCCCTACCCCACACTGATACCTCCCTATCTCCCTACCCCACACTGATACCTCCCTATCTCCCTAACCCACACTGATACCTCCCTATCTCCATACCCCACACTGATACCTCCCTATCTCCCTACCCCACACTGATACCTCCCTATCTCCCTAACCCACACTGATACCTCCCTATCTCCATACCCCACACTGATACCTCCCTATCTCCCTACCCCACACTGATACCTCCCTATCTCCCTACCCCACACTGATACCTCCCTACCCCACACTGATACCTCCCTACCCCACACTGATACCTCCCTATCTCCCTACCCCACACTGATACCTCCCTATCTCCCTACCCCACACTGATACCTCCCTATCTCCCTACCCCACACTGATACCTCCCTATCTCCATAACCCACACTGATACCTCCCTATCTCCATACCCCACACTGATACCTCCCTATCTCCCTACCCCACACTGATACCTCCCTATCTCCATACCCCACACTGATACCTCCCTATCTCCCTACCCCACACTGATACCTCCCACTACCCCACACTGATACCTCCCTATCTCCCTACCCCACACTGATACCTCCCTATCTCCTACCCCACACTGATACCTCCCTATCTCCCTACCCCACACTGATACCTCCCTATCTCCATACCCCACACTGATACCTCCTTATCTCCCTACCCCACACTGATACCTATCTCCCTACCCCACACTGATACCTCCCTACCCCACACTGATACCTCCCTATCTCCCTAACCCACACTGATACCTCCCTACCCCACACACTGATACCTCCCCATACCCCACACTGATACCTCCCTATTTCCCTACCCCACACTGATACCTCCCTATCTCCCTACCCCACACTGATACCTCCCTATCTCCCTAACCCACACTGATACCTCCCTATCTCCATACCCCACACTGATACCTCCCTATCTCCCTACCCCACACTGATACCTCCCTATCTCCCTAACCCACACTGATACCTCCCTATCTCCATACCCCACACTGATACCTCCCTATCTCCCCTACCCCACACTGATACCTCCCTATCTCCCTACCCCACACTGATACCTCCCTATCTCCCTACCCCACACTGATACCTCCCTATCTCCCTACCCCACACTGATACCTCCTACCCCACACTGATACATCCCTACCTCCCTACCCCACACTGATACCTCCCTATCTCCCCCACACTACCTCCCTATCTCCCACACTGATACCTCCCTATCTCCCCCACACTGACCCCCTACTCCCTACTGATTCCTACCTCCTCTATCTCCCTACCCCACACTGATACCTCCCCCCACACTATCTCCCTACCTCCCTACCCCACACTGATACCTCCCTATCTCCCTACCCCACACTGATACCTCCCTATCTCCCTACCCCACACTGATACCTCCTATCTCCCTACCCACACTGATACCTCCCTATCTCCTACCCCACACTGATACCTCCCTATCTCCCTACCCCACACTGATACCTCCCTATCTCCCTACCCCACACTGATACCTCCTATCTCCCTACCCCACACTGATACCTCCCTATCTCCCTACCCCACACTGATACCTCCCTATCTCCCACCCCACACTGATACCTATCTCCTACCCCACACTGATACCTCCTATCTCCCTACCCCACACACTGATACCTCCACTGATCTCCCTACCCCACACTGATACCTCCCTATCTCCCTACCCCACACTGATACCTCCCTATCTCCCTACCCCACACTGATACCTCCCTATCTCCCTACCCCACACTGATACCTCCCTATCTCCCCTCCCTACCCCACACTGATACCTCCCTATCTCCCTACCCCACACTGATACCTCCCTATCTCCCCCTACCCCACACTGATACCTCCCTACCCCCACACTGATACCTCCCTATCTCCCTACCCCACACTGATACCTCCCTATCTCCCTACCCCACACTGATACCTCCCTATCTCCATACCCCACACTGATACCTCCCTACCCCACACTGATACTCCCTACCTCCCTACACTGATACCTCCCTATCTCCCTACCCCACACTGATACCTCCTCCCTACCCCACACTGATACCTCCCTATCTCCCTACCCCACACGGATACCTCCCTATCTCCATACCCCACACTGATACCTCCCTATCTCCCTACCCCACACTGATACCTCCCTACCCCACACTGATACCTCCCTACCCCACACTGATACCTCCCTATCTCCCTACCCCACACTGATACCTCCCTATCTCCCTACCCCACGCTGATACCTCCCTATTTCCCTACCCCACACTGATACCTCCCTATCTCCCTACCCCACACTGATACCTCCCTATCTCCCTAACCCACACTGATACCTCCCTATCTCCATACCCCACACTGATACCTCCCTATCTCCCTACCCCACACTGATACCTCCCTATCTCCCTACCCCACACTGATACCTCCCTACCCCACACTGATACCTCCCTATCTCCCTACCCCACACTGATACCTCTCTATCTCCCTACCCCACACTGATACCTCCCAACCCCACACTGATACATCCCTACCTCCCTACCCCACACTGATACCTCCCTATCTCCCTACCCCACACTGATACCTCCCTATCTCCCTACCCCACACTGATACCTCCCTATCTCCCTACCCCACACTGATACCTTCCTACCCCACACTGATACCTCCCTATCTCCCTACCCCACACTGATACCTCCCTACCCCACACTGATACCTCCCTACCTCCCTACCCCACACTGATACCTCCCTATCTCCCTACCCCACACTGATACCTCCCTATCTCCCTACCCCACACTGATACCTCTCTATCTCCCTACCCAACACTGATACCTCCCTATCTCCCTACCCCACACTGATACCTCCCTATCTCCCTACCCCACACTGACACCTCCCTATCTCCCTACCCCACACGGATACCTCCCTATCTCCATACCCCACACTGATACCTCCCTATCTCCCTACCCCACACTGATACCTCCCTACCCCACACTGATACCTCCCTACCCCACACTGATACCTCCCTATCTCCCTACCCCACACTGATACCTCCCTATCTCCCTACCCCACACTGATACCTCCCTATCTCCCTACCCCACGCTGATACCTCCCTATTTCCCTACCCCACACTGATACCTCCCTATCTCCCTACCCCACACTGATACCTCCCTATCTCCCTAACCCACACTGATACCTCCCTATCTCCATACCCCACACTGATACCTCCCTATCTCCCTACCCCACACTGATACCTCCCTATCTCCCTACCCCACACTGATACCTCCCTATCTCCCTACCCCACACTGATACCTCCCTACCCCCACACTGATACATCCCTACCTCCCTACCCCACACTGATACCTCCCTATCTCCCTACCCCACACTGATACCTCCCTATCTCCCTACCCCACACTGATACCTCCCTACCCCACACTGATACCTCCCTACCTCCCTACCCCACACTGATACCTCCCTATCTCCCTACCCCACACTGATACCTCCCTATCTCCCTACCCCACACTGATACCTCTCTATCTCCCTACCCCACACTGATACCTCCCTATCTCCCTACCCCACACTGATACCTCCCTATCTCCCTACCCCACACTGATACCTCCCTATCTCCCTACCCCACACTGATACCTCCCTATCTCCATACCCCACACTGATACCTCCCTATCTCCCTACCCCACACTGATACCTCCCTACCCCACACTGATACCTCCCTACCCCACACTGATACCTCCCTATCTCCCTACCCCACACTGATACCTCCCTATCTCCCTACCCCACACTGATACCTCCCTATCTCCCTACCCCACGCTGATACCTCCCTATCTCCCTAACCCACACTGATACCTCCCTATCTCCATACCCCACACTGATACCTCCTATCTCCCTACCCCACACTGATACCTCCCTATCTCCCTACCCCACACTGATACCTCCCTATCTCCCTACCCCACACTGATACCTCCCCCTATCTCCTACCCCACACTGATACCTCCCTACCCCACACTGATACATCCCTACCTCCCTACCCCACACTGATACCTCCCTATCTCCCTACCCCACACTGATACCTCCCTATCTCCATACCCCAGACTGATACCTCCTTATCTCCCTACCCCACACTGATACCTCCCTATCTCCCTACCCCACACTGATACCTCCCTACCCCACACTGATACCTCCCTACCTCCCTACCCCACACTGATACCTCCCTATCTCCCTACCCCACACTGATACCTCCCTATCTCCCTACCCCACACTGATACCTCTCTATCTCCTACCCCACACTGATACCTCCCTATCTCCCTACCCCACACTGATACCTCCCTATCTCCCTACCCCACACTGATACCTCCCTATCTCCCTACCCCACACTGATACCTCCCTATCTCCATACCCCACACTGATACCTCCCTATCTCCCTACCCCACACTGATACCTCCCTACCCCACACTGATACCTCCCTACCCCACACTGATACCTCCCTATCTCCCTACCCCACACTGATACCTCCCTATCTCCCTACCCCACACTGATACCTCCCTATCTCCCTACCCCACGCTGATACCTCCCTATTTCCCTACCCCACACTGATACCTCCCTATCTCCCTACCCCACACTGATACCTCCCTATCTCCCTAACCCACACTGATACCTCCCTATCTCCATACCCCACACTGATACCTCCCTATCTCCCTACCCCACACTGATACCTCCCTATCTCCCTACCCCACACTGATACCTCCCTATCACCCTACCCCACACTGATACCTCCCTATCTCCCTACCCCACACTGATACCTCCCTACCCCACACTGATACATCCCTACCTCCCTACCCCACACTGATACCTCCCTATCTCCCTACCCCACACTGATACCTCCCTATCTCCCTACCCCACACTGATACCTCCCTACCCCACACTGATACCTCCCTATCTCCCTACCCCACACTGATACCTCCCTATCTCCCTACCCCACACTGATACCTCCCTATCTCCCTACCCCACACTGATATCTCCCTACCCCACACTGATACCTCCCTATCTCCATACCCCACACTGATACCTCCTTATCTCCCTACCCCACACTGATACCTCCCTATCTCCCTACCCCACACTGATACCTCCCTACCCCACACTGATACCTCCCTACCTCCCTACCCCACACTGATACCTCCCTATCTCCCTACCCCACACTGATACCTCCCTATCTCCCTACCCCACACTGATACCTCTCTATCTCCCTACCCCACACTGATACCTCCCTATCTCCATACCCCACACTGATACCTCCCTATCTCCCTACCCCACACTGATACCTCCCTACCCCACACTGATACCTCCCTACCCCACACTGATACCTCCCTACCTCCCTACCCCACACTGATACCTCCCTATCTCCCTACCCCACACTGATACCTCCCTATCTCCCTACCCCACACTGATACCTCCCTACCCCACACTGATACCTCCCTACCTCCCTAACCCACACTGATACCTCCATATCTCCCTACCCCACACTGATACCTCCCTACCCCACACTGATACCTCCCTATCTCCCTACCCCACACTGATACCTCCCTATCTCCCTACCCCACACTGATACCTCTCTATCTCCCTACCCCACACTGATACCTCCCTATCTCCCTACCCCACACTGATACCTCCCTATCTCCATACCCCACACTGATACCTCCCTATCTCCCTACCCCACACTGATACCTCCCTATCTCCCTACCCCACACTGATACCTCCCTACCCCACACTGATACCTCCCCACACTGACCTCCCTACTCCCTACCCCACACTGATACCTCCCTATCTCCCTACCCCACACTGATACCTCCCTATCTCCCTAC
>NC_088402.1:4945440-4967940 GCF_034236695.1 Oncorhynchus nerka
GACAACTGTGACTGACCCAACATTAAGGAAAGCTTTGACTATGTAAAGACTGATCATAGCCTTGCTATTGAGAAAGGCCGCCGTAGGCAGACATGGCTCTCAAGAGAAGACAGGCTATGTGCTCACTGCCCACAAAATGAGGTGGAAACTGAGCTGCACTTCCTAACCTCCTGCCCAATGTATGACCATATTAAAGACAAATATTTCCCTCACATTACACAGATCCACAAAGAATTTGAAAACAAACCCGATTTTGATAAACTCCCATATCTACTGGGTGAAATACCAGTGTGCCATCACAGCAGCAAGATTTGTGACCTGTTGCCACAAGAAAATGGCAACCAGCGAAGAACAAACACCATTGTAAATACAACCCATATGTATGTTTATTTATTTTCCGATTTGTACTTTAACCATTTTCACACCGTTTCGACACTGTATATGTACATAGTATGACATTTTAAATGTAGTGTTCGCTGTTCATTTTTATTGTTTATATCACTTTTGTTAATTATCTACTTCACTTACTTTGGCTACTTTGTTAACATATGTTTCCCATGCCAATTAAAACCTATTCACCGATCATATCTTCCATTGCCTTGTCCATCTCTAATAGCATTCATTAAGGAAGAGGACGTGGGAAACAAGTCTACAATAGTCATGACATGACCTTTGAAGTTTCACACAAAGGTCAAGAACCATATACGGACAAGAATATCGGTGAACAGGTACAGTACATCCAATCAGTCAGGAACAAGAAAAGACATGATACTAAATGAACCCCGTAAGAGATGAAGAACATTCCCCCATTGTTCCATCGTGAAATATCTGGAGAACATAACATAGTTAGATGTCCAAATTCACCTTGAACCAAGGAACCCTGGGACCATAGAACCCTGGAACCAAGGAACACTGGGACCATCGAACCCTGGAACCAAGGAACCCTGGGACCATAGAACCCTGGAACCAAGGAACCCTGAGACCACAGAACCGTGGAACCCTGAAACAACAGAACCCTGGATCCACTAAACAACACACCATGATATGCACATCAGGATACCTGAATCAGCTCCACAGGTGGTGAAGAATGAAAATTATCCCCGTTATTCCATGTCAATGATTGAATGACTCGCCTAGAATAGAAACCCAGGACCATGTTCCACAAGGACCCCTAGACTAGCACGGTGAACCATACACACACACACACACACACACACACACACACACACACACACACACACACACACACACACACACACACACACACACACACACACACACACACAGGCACACACACACAGGCACACACTCACACGCAGACACACACACAAATGCTCACACATAGCCTAGTGAGGTGAACCATCCCATCGTGCCAGCTAGCTACCGCAACAGTTAACCATCCAGGCTACCATCCATGCTGGGGAAGTCAAACCATGCATATAAATACAATTAGCCTAATGCACACTGATAATATACCGTGCTGTAGCGAGTATGCTAATCGAAGTGGAGAGTACAGCAGACTACAGTATATTTTCTGTATGATGGGAAGTATTCAGAGGGGAATGAGAAGTCAAAGGATTCAGTAATGGACTACTCACAGACAGATACAGAGGGAGGAGGAGAAGGAGGAAGATTAACGGCAGAGATATATAGTGAGAACATTAAAGTCAGTGAGAGAGAGAGAGAGAGAGAGAGAGAGAGAGAGAGAGAGAGACATACAGGCAGTATGTTACCGTCATAGATTTGTAAGACTTTATTTATGTAATGTACAGTATCGTACCTTCATAGACGGCCTTGAAGCCTTGTCCACTGACAGCGTAGTCTGTCAGCAGCCACAGTGTGAGGCTGGGTCCCGTGCTCACTATGGGAGACGGCAGCTGAAACCCCGTCAACCTATGGAACCAGAGAGAGAGGTATATTCAGGGAATAACAATACAGAGAACACTTACAGAGCTATCAGTCTATCAACCAGTCCAGGGACAGTTGTCACAAAGTGTAGGAGTGTAGATCTAGGATCAGTATAGATCATAATGAATAAATGTCCATTTAAGCTAATTCATTATGATCTTAACTGATCCTAGATCAGAAGTCTATACGTGTTTGTCTAGTCCTAGATCAGAAGTCTATACGTGTTTGTCTAGAAATAGATCAGCAGTCTGTAAGTGTTTGTCTAGTCCTAAATCAGCAGTCTGTAAGTGTTTGTCTAGTCCTAGATCAGCAGTCTGTAAGTGTTTGTCTAGTCCTAAATCAGCAGTCTGTAAGTGTTTGTCTAGTCCTAGATCAGCAGTCTGTAAGTGTTTGTCTAGTGATAGATCAGCAGTCTGTAAGTGTTTATCTAGTCCTAGATCAGCAGTCTGTAAGTGTTTGTCTAGTCCTAGATCAGCAGTCTGTAAGTGTTTGTCTAGAAATAGATCAGCAGTCTGTAAGTGTTTGTCTAGAAATAGATCAGCAGTCTGTAAGTGTTTGTCTAGAAATAGATCAGCAGTCTGTAAGTGTTTGTCTAGTCCTAGATCAGCAGTCTATACGTGTTTGTCTAGAAACAGATCAGCAGTCTGTAAGTGTTTGTCTAGTCCTAGATCAGCAGTCTGTAAGTGTTTGTCTAGAAATAGATCAGCAGTCTGTAAGTGTTTGTCTAGTGCTAGATCAGCAGTCTGTAAGTGTTTGTCTAGTCCTAGATCAGCAGTCTGTAAGTGTTTGTCTAGAAACAGATCAGCAGTCTGTAAGTGTTTGTCTAGAAACAGATCAGCAGTCTGTAAGTGTTTGTCTAGAAATAGATCAGCAGTCTGTAAGTGTTTGTCTAGAAATAGATCAGCAGTCTGTAAGTGCTGTATCTCCTGCTGTGAGATATGTAATGGGCCCAGACAGTAAGCGTTCAACTAACAAACAAAAAAAACAACTGTAGCTCGTACTAGCAGCAGCAAGTGTGTCTGTTCTCAGGTCAGATTACCCATCGTACAACACAAAGGCAGAGTTCAATGAACCAGCTTGGCTAGACAGTTGGCAAACACATGTAGCAAACAAAATTCAAACAACATTTTATTGGTTGGTGTACACATATTTTGTATATGTTAGCCCAGGTACAGTGTTATGGTCGTGTTGCTAGCACTAACAATGCAGTAATATCAATACACACAAATATCTCAAATAAAAATTAAGAAATTAAGAAAAATCGGAACAACATGTCGGAGTCCAGAATATAAATATGTACACAGACAGGACCTAGACTGACTAAATATACACTGAGTGTACAAAACATTAGGAACACCTGCTCTTTCCATGACAGACTGACCAGGTGAATCCATGGTGGAAGATATGATCCCTTATTGATGTCACTTGTTAAATCCACTTTAATCAGTGTAGATGGAGACTGGGGTTAAAGAAGGACTTTTAAGCCTTGAGACAATTGAAACATGGATTGTGTATGTGTGCCATTCAGAGGGTGAAAGGACAAGACAAACATATTTAAGTGCCTTTGAACGGGGTATAGTAGTATGTACCAGGCGCACCGGTTATGAGTGTGTCAAGAACTGCAACGCTGCTGGGTTTATCACGATCAACAGTTTCCTGTGTTTAGGAACGGTCCACCACCCAAAGTTGACAACTGTGAGCAGCGTTTGGCGTCAACATGGGCCAGCATCACTGTGGAACGCTTTGCCACCTTGGAGTCCGTGACCTGACGAATTGAGGCTGTTCTGAGGGCAAAAGGGGGATGCAACTCAATATTAGGAAGTTGTCCCTAATGTTTTAGTATATACACTCAGTGTATATATACTGTATCAGTCAAAAGTTGACACACCTATTCATTCCAGGGCTTTATTTCCAATTTTTCCAATTTTCTAGAATGTAGAATAATAGCAAAGAAATCAAAATGATGAAGTAACACATACGGAATCATGTAGTAACCAAACAAGTGTTAAAAAAAATCAACACATATTTAATTGGATTCATCAAAGTAGCCACCCTTGGCCTTGATGACAGCTTCCCACAGTCTTGGCAATCTCTCAACCAGCTTCATGAGATAGTCACATACTCACCCAAACCCTTGGATGAGTGAGTCTGTCCAAACGTTTGACTGGTAATGTACATCTACACATCACGGACAGACTATGAATAGAAAAGCTGTGTACAGCAGTAGTTATATAGGATGGTGTGTATAGACAGTAGTTATATAGGATGGTGTGTATAGACAGTATAGACAGTAGTTATATAGAATGGTGTGTATAGACAGTATAGACAGTAGTTATATAGGATGGTGTGTATAGACAGTAGTTATATAGGATTGTGTGTATAGACAGTAGTTATATAGGATGGTGTGTATAGACAGTAGTTATATAGAATGGTGTGTATAGACAGTATAGACAGTAGTTATATAGGATGGTGTGTATAGACAGTAGTTATATAGGATTGTGTGTATAGACAGTAGTTATATAGGATGGTGTGTATAGACAGTAGTTATATAGGATGGTGTGTATAGACAGTAGTTATATAGGATGGTGTGTATAGACAGTAGTTATATAGGATGGTGTGTATAGACAGTATAGACAGTAGTTATATAGAATGGTGTGTATAGACAGTATAGACAGTAGTTATATAGGATGGTGTGTATAGACAGTAGTTATATAGGATTGTGTGTATAGACAGTAGTTATATAGGATGGTGTGTATAGACAGTAGTTATATAGAATGGTGTGTATAGACAGTATAGACAGTAGTTATATAGGATGGTGTGTATAGACAGTAGTTATATAGGATTGTGTGTATAGACAGTAGTTATATAGGATGGTGTGTATAGACAGTAGTTATATAGGATGGTGTGTATAGACAGTAGTTATATAGGATGGTGTGTATAGACAGTAGTTATATAGGATGGTGTGTATAGACAGTAGTTATATAGGATGGTGTGTATAGACAGTAGTTATATAGGATTGTGTGTATAGACAGTAGTTATATAGGATGGTGTGTATAGACAGTAGTTATATAGGATGGTGTGTATAGACAGTAGTTATATAGGATTGTGTGTATAGACAGTAGTTATATAGTATGGTGTGTATAGACAGTAGTTATATAGGATGGTGTGTATAGACAGTAGTTATATAGGATGGAGTGTATAGACAGTAGTTATATAGGATGGTGTGTATAGACAGTAGTTGTATAGGATGGTGTGTATAGACAGTAGTTATATAGGACGGTGTGTATAGACAGTAGTTATATAGGATGGTGTGTATAGACAGTAGTTATATACGATGGTGTGTATAGACAGTATAGACAGTAGTTATATAGAATGGTGTGTATAGACAGTAGTTATTTAGGATGGTGTGTATAGACAGTATAGACAGTAGTTATATAGGATGGTGTGTATAGACAGTAGTTATATAGGATTGTGTGTATACACAGTAGTTATATAGGATGGTGTGTATAGACAGTAGTTATATAGGATGGTGTGTATAGACAGAAGTTATATAGGATGGTGTGAATAGACAGCATAGACAGTAGTTATATAGGATGGTGTGTATAGACAGTAGTTATATAGGATGGTGTGTATAGACAGAAGTTATATAAAGGATGGTGTGTATAGACAGTAGTTATATAGGATGGTGTTTATAGACAGTAGTTATAATATGATGGTGTGTATAGACAGTATAGACAGTAGTTATAAAGGATGGTGTGTATAGACAGCAGTTATACAGGATGGTGTGTATAGACAGTAGTTATATCGGATGGTGTGTATAGACAGTAGTTATATAGGATGGTGTGTATAGACAGTAGTTATATAGGATGGTGTGTATAGACAGTAGTTATATAGGATGGTGTTTATAGACAGTAGTTATATAGGATGGTGTGTATAGACAGTAGTTATATAGGATGGTGTGTATAGACAGTATAGACAGTAGTTATAATAGGATGGTGTTTATAGACAGTAGTTATATAGGATGGTGTTTATAGACAGTAGTTATATAGGATGGTGTGTATAGACAGTAGTTATATAGGATGGTGTGTATAGACAGTATAGACAGTAGTTATAATAGGATGGTGTATATAGACAGTAGTTATATAGGATGGTGTGTATAGACAGAAGTTATATATGATGGTGTGCATAGACAGTAGTTATATAGGATGGTGTGTATAGACAGTAGTTATATAGCATGGTGTGTATAGACAGTAGTTATATAGGATGGTGTGTATAGACAGTAGTTATATAGGATGGTGTGTATAGACAGTAGTTATATAGGATGGTGTGTATAGACAGTAGTTATATAGGATGGTGTGCATAGACAGTATAGACAGTAGTTATATAGGATGGTGTGTATAGACAGAAGTTATATAGGATGGAGTGTATAGACAGTAGTTATATAGGATGGTGTGTATAGACAGTAGTTATATATGATGGTGTGTATAGACAGTATAGACAGTAGTTATATAGGATGGTGTGTATAGACAGTATAGACAGTAGTTATATAGGATGGTGTGTATAGACAGTATAGACAGTAGTTATATATGATGGTGTGTTTAGACAGTATAGACAGTAGTTATATAGGATGGTGTGTATAGACAGTAGTTATATAGGATGGTGTGTATAGACAGTAGTTATATAGAATGGTGTGTATAGACAGTAGTTATATAGGATGGTGTGTATAGACAGTAGTTATATAGGATGGTGTGTATAGACAGTATAGACAGTAGTTATATAGAATGGTGTGTATAGACAGTAGTTATTTAGGATGGTGTGTATAGACAGTATAGACAGTAGTTATATAGGATGGTGTGTATAGACAGTATAGCCAGTAGTTATATAGGATTGTGCGTATACACAGTAGTTATATAGGATGGTGTCTATAGACAGTATAGACAGTAGTTATATAGGATGGTGTGTATAGACAGAAGTTATATAGGATGGTGTGTATAGACAGCATAGACAGTAGTTATATAGGATGGTGTGTATAGACAGTATAGACAGTAGTTATAAAGGATGGTGTTTATAGACAGTAGTTATATAGGATGGTGTTTATAGACAGTAGTTATATAGGATGGTGTTTATAGACAGTAGTTATATAGGATGGTGTGTATAGACAGTATAGACAGTAGTTATATAGGATGGTGTGTATAGACAGTAGTTATATAGGATGGTGTGTATAGACAGTATAGACAGTAGTTATAATAGGATGGTGTATATAGACAGTAGTTATATACGATGGTGTGTATAGACAGTAGTTATATAGGATGGTGTTTATAGACAGTAGTTATATAGGATGGTGTTTATAGACAGTATAGACAGTAGTTATAATAGGATGGTGTATATAGACAGTAGTTATATAGGATGGTGTGTATAGACAGAAGTTATATAGGATGGTGTGCATAGACAGTAGTTATATAGGATGGTGTGTATAGACAGTAGTTATATAGCATGGTGTGTATAGACAGTAGTTATATAGGATGGTGTGTATAGACAGTAGTTATATAGGATGGTGTGTATAGACAGTAGTTATATAGGATGGTGTGTATAGACAGTAGTTATATACGATGGTGTGTATAGACAGTATAGACAGTAGTTATATAGAATGGTGTGTATAGACAGTAGTTATTTAGGATGGTGTGTATAGACAGTATAGACAGTAGTTATATAGGATGGTGTGTATAGACAGTAGTTATATAGGATTGTGTGTATACACAGTAGTTATATAGGATGGTGTGTATAGACAGTAGTTATGTAGGATGGTGTGTATAGACAGTAGTTATATAGGATGGTGTGTATAGACAGAAGTTATATAGGATGGTGTGAATAGACAGCATAGACAGTAGTTATATAGGATGGTGTGTATAGACAGTAGTTATATAGGATGGTGTGTATAGACAGAAGTTATATAAAGGATGGTGTGTATAGACAGTAGTTATATAGGATGGTGTTTATAGACAGTAGTTATAATATGATGGTGTGTATAGACAGTATAGACAGTAGTTATAAAGGATGGTGTGTATAGACAGCAGTTATACAGGATGGTGTGTATAGACAGTAGTTATATCGGATGGTGTGTATAGACAGTAGTTATATAGGATGGTGTGTATAGACAGTAGTTATATAGGATGGTGTGTATAGACAGTAGTTATATAGGATGGTGTTTATAGACAGTAGTTATAATATGATGGTGTGTATAGACAGTATAGACAGTAGTTATAAAGGATGGTGTGTATAGACAGCAGTTATACAGGATGGTGTGTATAGACAGTAGTTATATCGGATGGTGTGTATAGACAGTAGTTATATAGGATGGTGTGTATAGACAGTAGTTATATAGGATGGTGTGTATAGACAGTAGTTATATAGGATGGTGTTTATAGACAGTAGTTATATAGGATGGTGTGTATAGACAGTAGTTATATAGGATGGTGTGTATAGACAGTATAGACAGTAGTTATAATAGGATGGTGTTTATAGACAGTAGTTATATAGGATGGTGTTTATAGACAGTAGTTATATAGGATGGTGTGTATAGACAGTAGTTATATAGGATGGTGTGTATAGACAGTAGTTATATAGGATGGTGTGCATAGACAGTAGTTATATAGGATGGTGTGTATAGACAGTAGTTATATAGCATGGTGTATATAGACAGTAGTTATATAGGATGGTGTGTATAGACAGTATAGACAGTAGTTATAATAGGATGGTGTATATAGACAGTAGTTATATAGGATGGTGTGTATAGACAGAAGTTATATAGGATGGTGTGCATAGACAGTAGTTATAATATGATGGTGTGTATAGACAGTATAGACAGTAGTTATAAAGGATGGTGTGTATAGACAGCAGTTATACAGGATGGTGTGTATAGACAGTAGTTATATCGGATGGTGTGTATAGACAGTAGTTATATAGGATGGTGTGTATAGACAGTAGTTATATAGGATGGTGTGTATAGACAGTAGTTATATAGGATGGTGTTTATAGACAGTAGTTATATAGGATGGTGTGTATAGACAGTAGTTATATAGGATGGTGTGTATAGACAGTATAGACAGTAGTTATAATAGGATGGTGTTTATAGACAGTAGTTATATAGGATGGTGTTTATAGACAGTAGTTATATAGGATGGTGTGTATAGACAGTAGTTATATAGGATGGTGTGTATAGACAGTAGTTATATAGGATGGTGTGCATAGACAGTAGTTATATAGGATGGTGTGTATAGACAGTAGTTATATAGCATGGTGTATATAGACAGTAGTTATATAGGATGGTGTGTATAGACAGTATAGACAGTAGTTATAATAGGATGGTGTATATAGACAGTAGTTATATAGGATGGTGTGTATAGACAGAAGTTATATAGGATGGTGTGCATAGACAGTAGTTATATAGGATGGTGTGTATAGACAGTAGTTATATAGCATGGTGTATATAGACAGTAGTTATATAGGATGGTGTTTATAGACAGTAGTTATATAGGATGGTGTGTATAGACAGTAGTTATATAGGATGGTGTGTATAGACAGTAGTTATATAGGATGGTGTGCATAGACAGTATAGACAGTAGTTATATAGGATGGTGTGTATAGACAGAAGTTATATAGGATGGAGTGTATAGACAGTAGTTATATAGGATGGTGTGTATAGACAGTAGTTATATATGATGGTGTGTATAGACAGTATAGACAGTAGTTATATAGGATGGTGTGTATAGACAGTATAGACAGTAGTTATATAGGATGGTGTGTATAGACAGTATAGACAGTAGTTATATATGATGGTGTGTTTAGACAGTATAGACAGTAGTTATATAGGATGGTGTGTATAGACAGTAGTTATATAGGATGGTGTGTATAGACAGTAGTTATATAGAATGGTGTGTATAGACAGTAGTTATATAGGATGGTGTGTATAGACAGTAGTTATATAGGATGGTGTGTATAGACAGTAGTTATACAGTAGTTATATAGAATGGTGTGTATAGACAGTAGTTATATAGGATGGTGTGTATAGACAGTATAGACAGTAGTTATATAGGATGGTGTGTATAGACAGTATAGTAGTTATATAGGATGGTGTGTATAGACAGTAGTTATATAGGATGGTGTCTATAGACAGTATAGACAGTAGTTATATAGGATGGTGTGTATAGACAGTAGTTATATAGGATGGTGGTGTATAGACAGTAGTTATATAGGATGGTGTGTATAGACAGTAGTTATATAGGATGGTGTGTATAGACAGTAGTTATATAGGATGGTGTGTATAGACAGTAGTTATATAGGATGGTGTGTATAGACAGTAGTTATATAGGATGGTGTGTATAGACAGTATAGACAGTAGTTATATAGGATGGTGTGTATAGACAGTAGTTATATAGGATGGTGTGTATAGACAGTAGTTATATAGGATGGTGTGTATAGACAGTAGTTATATAGGATGGTGTGTATAGACAGTAGTTATATAGGATGGTGTGTATAGACAGTAGTTATATAGGATGGTGTGTATAGACAGTAGTTATATAGGATGGTGTGTATAGACAGTAGTTATATAGGATGGTGTGTATAGACAGTATAGACAGTAGTTATATAGGATGGTGTGTATAGACAGTAGTTATATAGGATGGTGTGTATAGACAGTAGTTATATAGGATGGTGTGTATAGACAGTAGTTATATAGGATGGTGTGTATAGACAGTAGTTATATAGGATGGTGTGTATAGACAGTATAGACAGTAGTTATATAGGATGGTGTGTATAGACAGTAGTTATATAGGATGGTGTGTATAGACAGTAGTTATATTATAGGATGGTGTGTATAGACAGTAGTTATATAGGATGGTGTGTATAGACAGTAGTTATATAGGATGGTGTGTATAGACAGTAGTTATATAGGATGGTGTGTATTATAGACAGTAGTTATATAGGATGGTGTGTATAGACAGTATAGACAGTAGTTATATAGGATGGTGTGTATAGACAGTAGTTATATAGGATGGTGTGTATAGACAGTAGTTATATAGATGGTGTGTATAGACAGTAGTTATATAGGATGGTGTGTATAGACAGTAGTTATATAGGATGGTGTGTATAGACAGTAGTTATATAGGATGGTGTATAGACAGTAGTTATATAGGATGGTGTGTATAGACAGTAGTTATATAGGATGGTGTGTATAGACAGTATAGACAGTAGTTATAATAGGATGGTGTGTATAGACAGTAGTTATATAGGATGGTGTGTATATAGACAGTAGTTATATAGGATGGTGTGTATAGACAGTAGTTATATAGGATGGTGTGTATAGACAGTAGTTATATAGGATGGTGTGTATAGACAGTAGTTATATAGGATGGTGTGTATAGACAGTAGTTATATAGGATGGTGTATATAGACAGTAGTTATATAGGATGGTGTGTATAGACAGTATAGTTTATATAGGATGGTGTGTATAGACAGTAGTTATATAGGATGGTGTGTATAGACAGTAGTTATATAGGATGGTGTGTATAGACAGTAGTTATATAGGATGGTGTGTATAGACAGTAGTTATATAGGATGGTGTATATAGACAGTAGTTATATAGGATGGTGTGTATAGACAGTAGTTATATAGGATGGTGTGTATAGACAGTAGTTATATAGGATGGTGTGTATAGACAGTAGTTATATAGGATGGTGTGTATAGACAGTATAGACAGTAGTTATATAGGATGGTGTGTATAGACAGTAGTTATATAGGATGGTGTGTATAGACAGTAGTTATATAGGATGGTGTGTATAGACAGTAGTTATATAGGATGGTGTGTATAGACAGTATAGACAGTAGTTATATAGGATGGTGTGTATAGACAGTAGTTATATAGGATGGTGTGTATAGACAGTATAGACAGTAGTTATATAGGATGGTGTGTATAGACAGTATAGACAGTAGTTATATAGGATGGTGTGTATAGACAGTAGTTATATAGGATGGTGTGTATAGACAGTAGTTATATAGGATGGTGTATATAGACAGTAGTTATATAGGATGGTGTGTATAGACAGTAGTTATATAGGATGGTGTGTATAGACAGTATAGACAGTAGTTATATAGGATGGTGTGTATAGACAGTAGTTATATAGGATGGTGTGTATAGACAGTATAGACAGTAGTTATATAGGATGGTGTGTATAGACAGTATAGACAGTAGTTATATAGGATGGTGTGTATAGACAGTAGTTATATAGGATGGTGTGTATAGACAGTATAGACAGTAGTTATATAGGATGGTGTGTATAGACAGTAGTTATATAGGATGGTGTGTATAGACAGTATAGTAGTTATATAGGATGGTGTGTATAGACAGTATAGACAGTAGTTATATAGGATGGTGTGTATAGACAGTAGTTATATAGGATGGTGTGTATAGACAGTAGTTATATAGGATGGTGTGTATAGACAGTAGTTATATAGGATGGTGTGTATAGACAGTAGTTATATAGGATGGTGTGTATAGACAGTATAGTAGTTATATAGGATGGTGTGTATAGACAGTAGTTATATAGGATGGTGTGTATAGACAGTAGTTATATAGGATGGTGTTTATAGACAGTAGTTATATAGGATGGTGTGTATAGACAGTATAGACAGTATGTTATATAGGATGGTGTGTATAGACAGTAGTTATATAGGATGGTGTGTATAGACAGTTATATAGGATGGTGTGCATAGATATAGGATGGTGTGTATAGACAGTAGTTATATAGGATGGTGTGTATAGACAGTAGTTATATAGGATGGTGTGTATAGACAGTAGTTATATAGGATGGTGTGTATAGACAGTAGTTATATAGGATGGTGTGTATAGACAGTAGTTATATAGGATGGTGTGTATAGACAGTAGTTATATAGGATGGTGTGTATAGACAGTATAGACAGTAGTTATATAGGATGGTGTGTATAGACAGTAGTTATATAGGATGGTGTGTATAGACAGTAGTTATATAGGATGGTGTGTATAGACAGTAGTTATATAGGATGGTGTGTATAGACAGTATAGACAGTAGTTATATAGGATGGTGTGTATAGACAGTAGTTTATATAGGATGGTGTGTATAGACAGTATAGTTAGTAGTTATATATGATGGTGTGTATAGACAGTTATATAGGAGATAGACAGTAGTTATATAGGATGGTGTGTATAGACAGTAGTTATATAGGATGGTGTGTATAGACAGTAGTTATATAGGATGTTGTGTATAGACAGTAGTTATATAGGATGGTGTGTATAGACAGTAGTTATATAGGATGGTGTGTATAGACAGTATAGACAGTAGTTATATAGAATGATGTGTATAGACAGTAGTTATATAGGATGGTGTGTATAGACAGTATAGACAGTAGTTATATAGGATGGTGTGTATAGACAGTAGTTATATAGGATGTGTGTATATAGACAGTAGTTATATAGGATGGTGTGTATAGACAGTATAGATGTAGTTATATAGGATGGTGTGTATAGACAGTAGTTATATAGGATGGTGTGTATAGACAGTAGTTATTATATAGGATGGTGTGTATAGACAGTATAGACAGTAGTTATATAGGATGGTGTGTATAGACAGTAGTTATATAGGATGGTGTGTATAGACAGTAGTTATATAGGATGGTGTGTATAGACAGTAGTTATATAGGATGGTGTGTATAGACAGTATAGACAGTAGTTATATAGGATGGTGTGTATAGACAGTAGTTATATAGGATGGTGTGTATAGACAGTATAGTTATTATAGGATGGTGTGTATAGACAGTAGTTATATAGGATGGTGTGTATAGACAGTAGTTATATAGGATGGTGTATAGACAGTAGTTATATAGGATGGTGTGTATAGACAGTAGTTATATAGGATGGTGTGTATAGACAGTAGTTATATAGGATGGTGTGTATAGACAGTATAGACAGTAGTTATATAGGATGGTGTGTATAGACAGTAGTTATATAGGATGGTGTGTATAGACAGTAGTTATATAGGATGGTGTGTATAGACAGTATAGACAGTAGTTATATAGGATGGTGTGTATAGACAGTAGTTATATAGGATGGTGTGTATAGACAGTAGTTATATAGGATGGTGTGTATAGACAGTAGTTATATAGGATGGTGTGTATAGACAGTAGTTATATAGGATGGTGTGTATAGACAGTAGTTATATAGGATGGTGTGTATAGACAGTAGTTATATAGGATGGTGTGTATAGACAGTATAGACAGTAGTTATATGGTGGATGACAGTGTATAGACAGTAGTTATATAGGATGGTGTGTATAGACAGTAGTTATATAGGATGGTGTGTATAGACAGTAGTTATATAGGATGGTGTGTATAGACAGTAGTTATATAGGATGGTGTGTATAGACAGTATAGACAGTAGTTATATAGGATGGTGTGTATAGACAGTAGTTATATAGGATGGTGTGTATAGACAGTAGTTATATAGGATGGTGTGTAGACAGTATAGACAGTAGTTATATAGGATGGTGTGTATAGACAGTAGTTATATAGGATGGTGTGTATAGACAGTAGTTATATAGGATGGTGTGTATATATAGACAGTAGTTATATAGGATGGTGTGTATAGACAGTAGTTATATAGGATGGTGTGTATAGACAGTATAGACAGTAGTTATATAGGATGGTGTGTACAGACAGTAGTTATATAGGATGGTGTGTATAGACAGTAGTTATATAGGATGGTGTGTATAGACAGTAGTTATATAGGATGGTGTGTATAGACAGTAGTTATATAGGATGGTGTGTATAGACAGTAGTTATATAGGATGGTGTGTATAGACAGTATAGACAGTAGTTATATAGAATGGTGTGTATAGACAGTAGTTATTTAGGATGGTGTGTATAGACAGTATAGACAGTAGTTATATAGGATGGTGTGTATAGACAGTATAGCCAGTAGTTATATAGGATTGTGCGTATACACAGTAATTATATAGGATGGTGTCTATAGACAGTAGTTATATAGGATGGTGTGTATAGACAGTAGTTGTATAGGATGGTGTGTATAGACAGTAGTTATATAGGAGGGTGTGTATAGACAGTATAGACAGTAGTTATATAGAATGGTGTGTATAGACAGTAGTTATTTAGGATGGTGTGTATAGACAGTATAGACAGTAGTTATATAGGATGGTGTGTATAGACAGTATAGTAGTTATATAGGATGGTGTGTATAGACAGTAGTTATATAGGATGGTGTGTATAGACAGTAGTTATATAGGATGGTGTGTATAGACAGTATAGACAGTAGTTATATAGGATGGTGTGTATAGACAGTATAGACAGTAGTTATATAGGATGGTGTGTATAGACAGTAGTTATATAGGATGGTGTGTATAGACAGTAGTTATATAGGATGGTGTGTATAGACAGTAGTTATATAGGATGGTGTGTATAGTATAGACAGTAGTTATATAGGATGGTGTGTATAGACAGTATTAGACAGTAGTTATATAGGATGGTGTGTATAGACAGTATAGACAGTAGTTATAATAGGATGGTGTGTATAGACAGTAGTTATATAGGATGGTGTGTATAGACAGTAGTTATATAGGATGGTGTGTATAGACAGTAGTTATATAGGATGGTGTGTATAGACAGTATAGACAGTAGTTATAATATGATGGTGTATATAGACAGTAGTTATATAGGATGGTGTGTATAGACAGTATAGCCAGTAGTTATATAGGATGGTGTGTATAGACAGTATAGACAGTAGTTATATAGGATGGTGTGTATAGACAGTATAGACAGTAGTTATATAGGATGGTGTGTATAGACAGTAGTTATATAGGATGGTGTGTATAGACAGTAGTTATATAGGATAGTGTGTATAGACAGTAGTTATATAGGATGGTGTGTATAGACAGTATAGACAGTAGTTATATAGGATGGTGTGTATAGACAGAAGTTATATAGGATGGTGTGTATAGACAGTAGTTATATAGGATGGTGTGTATAGACAGTAGTTATATAGCATGGTGTGTATAGACAGTAGTTATATAGGATGGTGTGTATAGACAGTATAGACAGTAGTTATATAGGATGGTGTGTATAGACAGTAGTTATATAGGACGGTGTGTATAGACAGTAGTTATATAGGATGGTGTGCATAGACAGTATAGACAGTAGTTATATAGGATGGTGTGTATAGACAGTAGTTATATAGGATGGTGTGTATAGACAGTAGTTATATAGGATGGTGTGTATAGACAGTATAGACAGTAGTTATATATGATGGTGTGTTTAGACAGTATAGACAGTAGTTATATAGAATGGTGTGTATAGAGAGTAGTTATATAGGATGGAGTGTATAGACAGTAGTTATATAGGATGGTGTGTATAGACAGTAGTTGTATAGGATGGTGTGTATAGACAGTAGTTATATAGGATGGTGTGTATAGACAGTATAGACAGTAGTTATATAGAATGGTGTGTATAGACAGTAGTTATTTAGGATGGTGTGTATAGACAGTATAGTAGTTATATAGGATGGTGTGTATAGACAGTAGTTAGTTATAGGGATGGTGTGTATAGACAGTAGTTATATAGGATGGTGTGTATAGACAGTAGTTATATAGGATGGTGTGTATAGACAGTATTATATAGATGGTGTGTATAGACAGTAGTTATATAGGATGGTGTGTATAGACAGTAGTTATATAGGATGGTGTGTATAGACAGTATAGACAGTAGTTATATAGGATGGTGTGTATAGACAGTAGTTATATAGGATGGTGTGTATAGACAGTAGTTATATAGGATGGTGTGTATAGACAGTAGTTATATAGGATGGTGTGTATAGACAGTAGTTATATAGGATGGTGTGTATAGACAGTATAGACAGTAGTTATATAGGATGGTGTGTATAGACAGTAGTTATTATAGGATGGTGTGTATAGACAGTAGTTATATAGGATGGTGTGTATAGACAGTATAGACAGTAGTTATATAGGATGGTGTGTATAGACAGTAGTTATATAGGATGGTGTGTATAGACAGTAGTTATATAGGATGGTGTGTATAGACAGTAGTTATATAGAATGGTGTGTATAGACAGTAGTTATATAGGATGGTGTGTATAGACAGTAGTTATATAGGATGGTGTGTATATAGACAGTAGTTATATAGGATGGTGTGTATAGACAGTAGTTATATAGGATGGTGTGTATAGACAGTATAGACAGTAGTTATATAGGATGGTGTGTATAGACAGTAGTTATATAGGATGGTGTGTATAGACAGTATAGACAGTAGTTATATAGGATGGTGTGTATAGACAGTATAGACAGTAGTTATATAGGATGGTGTGTATAGACAGTAGTTATATAGGATGGTGTGTATAGACAGTAGTTATATAGGATGGTGTGTATAGACAGTAGTTATATAGGATGGTGTGTATAGACAGTATAGACAGTAGTTATATAGGATGGTGTGTATAGACAGTAGTTATATAGGATGGTGTGTATAGACAGTAGTTATATAGGATGGTGTGTATAGACAGTAGTTATATAGGATGGTGTGTATAGACAGTAGTTATATAGGATGGTGTGTATAGACAGTATAGACAGTAGTTATATAGGATGGTGTGTATAGACAGTAGTTATATAGGATGGTGTGTATAGACAGTAGTTATATAGGATGGTGTGTATAGACAGTATAGACAGTAGTTATATAGGATGGTGTGTATAGACAGTAGTTATATAGGATGGTGTGTATAGACAGTAGTTATATAGGATGGTGTGTATAGACAGTATAGACAGTAGTTATATAGGATGGTGTGTATAGACAGTAGTTATATAGGATGGTGTGTATAGACAGTATAGACAGTAGTTATATAGGATGGTGTGTATAGACAGTAGTTATATAGGATGGTAGTTATATAGAATGGTGTTATAGACATAGTTATATAGGATGGTGTCTATAGACAGTAGTTATATAGGATGGTGTGTATAGACAGTAGTTGTATAGGATGGTGTGTATAGACAGTAGTTATATAGGATGGTGTGTATAGACAGTATAGACAGTAGTTATATAGAATGGTGTGTATAGACAGTAGTTATTTAGGATGGTGTGTATAGACAGTATAGACAGTAGTTATATAGGATGGTGTGTATAGACAGTAGTTTATATAGGATGGTGTGTATAGACAGTAGTTATATAGGATGGTGTGTATAGACAGTAGTTATATAGGATGGTGTGTATAGACAGTAGTTATATAGGATGGTGTGTATAGACAGTAGTTATATAGGATGGTGTGTGTATTATATAGGATGGTGTGTATAGACAGTAGTTATATAGGATGGTGTGTATAGACAGTAGTTATATAGGATGGTGTGTATAGACAGTATAGTCAGTAGTTATATAGGATGGTGTGTATAGACAGTATAGCCAGTAGTTATATAGGATTGTGCGTATACACAGTAATTATATAGGATGGTGTCTATAGACAGTAGTTATATAGGATGGTGTGTATAGACAGCATAGACAGTAGTTATAATAGGATGGTGTGTATAGACAGTATAGACAGTAGTTATAAAGTATGGTGTATATAGACAGTAGTTATATAGGATGGATAGACAGTATTATAGGATGTGTGTATAGACAGTAGTTATATAGGATGGTGTGTATAGACAGTAGTTATATAGGATGGTGTGTATAGACAGTAGTTATATAGGATGGTGTGTATAGACAGTATAGACAGTAGTTATATAGGATGGTGTGTATAGACAGTAGTTTATATAGGATGGTGTGTATAGACAGTAGTTATATAGGATGGTGTTTATAGACAGTAGTTATATAGGATGGTGTGTATAGACAGTAGTTATATAGGATGGTGTGTATAGACAGTATAGACAGTTTATAATAGGATGGTGTGTATAGACAGTAGTTATATAGGATGGTGTGTATAGACAGTATAGTAGTTATATAGGATTGTGTGTATAGACAGTAGTTATATAGGATGGTGTGTATAGACAGTATAGACAGTAGTTATATAGGATGGTGTGTATAGACAGTAGTTATATAGGATGGTGTGTATAGACAGTAGTTATATAGGATGGTGTGTATAGACAGTAGTTATATAGGATGGTGTGTATAGACAGTATAGACAGTAGTTATATAGGATGGTGTGTATAGACAGTAGTTATATAGGATGGTGTGTATAGACAGTAGTTATATAGGATGGTGTGTATAGACAGTAGTTATATAGGATGGTGTGTATAGACAGTAGTTATATAGGATGGTGTGTATAGACAGTATAGTTAGTTATATAGGATGGTGTGTATAGACAGTAGTTATATAGGATGGTGTGTATAGACAGTAGTTATATAGGATGGTGTGTATAGACAGTATAGACAGTAGTTATATAGGATGGTGTGTATAGACAGTATAGTAGTTATATAGGATGGTGTGTATAGACAGTAGTTATATAGGATGGTGTGTATAGACAGTAGTTATATAGGATGGTGTTATATAGGATGGTGTATAGACAGTAGTTATATAGGATGGTGTGTATAGACAGTAGTAGTTATATAGGATGGTGTGTATATATAGACAGTAGTTATATAGTATAGACAGTAGTTATATAGGATGGTGTGTATAGACAGTATAGACAGTAGTTATATAGGATGGTGTGTATAGACAGTATAGCCAGTAGTTATATAGGATTGTGCGTATACACAGTAGTTATATAGGATGGTGTCTATAGACAGTAGTTATATAGGATGGTGTGTATAGACAGCATAGACAGTAGTTATATAGGATGGTGTGTATAGACAGTAGTTATAATAGGATGGTGTGTATAGACAGTATAGACAGTAGTTATAAAGGATGGTGTATATAGACAGTAGTTATATAGGATGGTGTTTATAGACAGTAGTTATATAGGATGGTGTGTATAGACAGTAGTTATATAGGATGGTGTGTATAGACAGTAGTTATATAGGATGGTGTGTATAGACAGTATAGACAGTAGTTATATAGCATGGTGTGTATAGACAGTATAGACAGTAGTTATAATAGGATGGTGTATATAGACAGTAGTTATATAGGATGGTGTGTATAGACAGTATAGCCAGTAGTTATATAGGATTGTGCGTATACACAGTAGTTATATAGGATGGTGTGTATAGACAGTATAGACAGTAGTTATATAGGATGGTGTGTATAGACAGTAGTTATATAGAATGTGTGTATAGCCAGTAGTTATATAGGATTGTGTGTATACACAGTAGTTATATAGGATGGTGTGTAGAGACAGTATAGACAGTAGTTATATAGGATGGTGTGTATAGACAGTAGTTATATAGGATGGTGTGTATAGACAGTAGTTATATAGGATGGTGTGTATAGACAGTAGTTATATAGGATGGTGTGTATAGACAGTATAGACAGTAGTTATATAGGATGGTGTGTATAGACAGTAGTTATATAGGATGGTGTGTATAGACAGTATAGACAGTAGTTATAAAGGATGGTGTGTATAGACAGTAGTTATATAGGATGGTGTGTATAGACAGTAGTTATATAGGATGGTGTTTATAGACAGTATAGACAGTAGTTATAATAGGATGGTGTATATAGACAGTAGTTATATAGGATGGTGTTTATAGACAGTAGTTATATAGGATGGTGTGTATAGACAGTAGTTATATAGGATGGTGTGTATAGACAGTAGTTATATAGGATGGTGTGTATAGACAGTATAGACAGTAGTTATATAGCATGGTGTGTATAGACAGTATAGACAGTAGTTATAATAGGATGGTGTATATAGACAGTAGTTATATAGGATGGTGTGTATAGACAGTATAGCCAGTATTTATATAGGATTGTGCGTATACACAGTAGTTATATATGATGGTGTGTATAGACAGTATAGACAGTAGTTAGATAGAATGGTGTATATAGACAGTAGTTATATAGGATGGTGTGTATAGACAGTAGTTATATAGGATGGTGTGTATAGACAGTAGTTATATAGGATGGTGTGTATAGACAGTAGTTATATAGGATGGTGTGTATAGACAGTATAGACAGTATAGACAGTAGTTATAATAGGATGGTGTACATAGACAGTAGTTATATAGGATGGTGTGTATAGACAGTAGTTATATAGGATGGTGTGTATAGACAGTATAGCCAGTAGTTATATAGGATTGTGCGTATACACAGTAGTTATATAGGATGGTGTGTATAGACAGTAGTTATATAGGATGGTGTGTATAGCCAGTAATTATATAGAATTGTGCGTATACACAGTAGTTATATAGGATGGTGTGTATAGACAGTATAGACAGTAGTTATATAGGATGGTGTGTATAGACAGTAGTTATATAGGATGGTGTGTATAGACAGTAATTATATAGGATTTATATGGTATATACACAGTAGTTATATAGGATGGTGTGTATAGACAGTATAGACAGTAGTTATATAGGATGGTGTGTATAGACAGTAGTTATATAGGATGGTGTGTATAGACAGAAGTTATATAAGATGGTGTGCATAGACAGTAGTTATATAGGATGGTGTGTATAGACAGTAGTTATATAGGATGGTGTGTATAGACAGAAGTTATATAGGATGGTGTGTATAGACAGTAGTTATATAGGATGGTGTGTATAGACAGTAGTTATATAGGATGGTGTGTATAGACAGTAGTTATATAGGATGGTGTGTATAGACAGAAGTTATATAGGATGGTGTGCATAGACAGTAGTTATATAGGATGGTGTGTATAGACAGTAGTTATATAGGATGGTGTGTATAGACAGAAGTTATATAGGATGGTGTGTATAGACAGAAGTTATATAGGATGGTGTGTATAGACAGAAGTTATATAGGATGGTGTGCATAGACAGTAGTTATATAGGATGGTGTGTATAGACAGTAGTTATAAAGGATGGTGTGTATAGACAGTAGTTATATAGGATGGTGTGTATAGATAGTATAGACAGTAGTTATAAAGGATGGTGTGTATAGACAGTAGTTATATAGGATGGTGTGTATAGACAGTAGTTATATAGGATGGTGTGTATAGACAGAAGTTATATAGGATGGTGTGTATAGACAGTAGTTATATAGGATGGTGTGTATAGACAGTAGTTATATAGGATGGTGTGTATAGACAGTATAGACAGTAGTTATATAGGATGGTGTGTATAGACAGTAGTTATATAGGATGGTGTGTATAGACAGAAGTTATATAGGATGGTGTGTATAGACAGTAGTTATATATAGGATGGTGTGTATAGACAGTAGTTATATAGGATGGTGTGTATAGACAGAAGTTATATAGGATGGTGTGCATAGACAGTAGTTATATAGGATGGTGTGTATAGACAGTAGTTATAAAGGATGGTGTGTATAGACAGTAGTTATAAAGCATGGTGTGTATAGACAGTATAGACAGTAGTTATATAGGATGGTGTGTATAGCCAGTAGTTATATAGGATTGTGTGTATAGACAGTAGTTATATATGA
>NC_088402.1:4972940-5055440 GCF_034236695.1 Oncorhynchus nerka
ATACAATGTGTGCAAAAGGCATGAGGTAGGCGAATAATACAATTTTGCAGATTAACACTGGGGTGATAAATGATCAGATGGTCATGTACAGGTAGAGATATTGGTGTGCAAAAGAGCAGAAAGGTAAATAAATAAATAAAATAAAAAAACAGTATAAAAACAGTATGGGGATGAGGTAGGTGAAAATGGGTGGGCTATTTACCAATAGACTATGTACAGCTGCAGCGATCGGTTAGCTGCTCGGATAGCTGATGTTTGAAGTTGGTGAGGGAGATAAAAGTCTCCAACTTCAGCGATTTTTGCAGTTCATTCCAGTCACAGGCAGCAGAGTACTGGAACGAAAGGCGGCCAAATGAGGTGTTGGCTTTAGGGATGATCAGTGAGATACACCTGCTGGAGCGTGTGCTACGGATGGGTGTTGCCATCGTGACCAGTGAACTGAGATAAGGCGGAGCTTTACCTAGCATGGACTTGTAGATGACCTGGAGCCAGTGGGTCTGGCGACGAATATGTAGCGAGGGTACTACCCTATAACAGGACTAGCCTGGGTACTACCCTATAACAGGACTAGCCTAGGCACCAGTCTGTTTTTCTAATCCACTCCCTGTAATCTTTGCCATGGACACTAGCTCTCAGGATATAACAGGACTAGCCTGGGCACCAGTCTATAACAGGACTAGCCTGGGTACCAGTCTATAACAGGACTAGCCTGGGTACCAGTCTATAACAGGACTAGCCGGGGTACCAGTCTATAACAGGACAAGACTGGGAACCAATCTATAACAGGACTAGCCTGGGAACCAGTCTATAACAGGACTAGCCTGGGAACCAGTTTATAACAGGACTAGCCTGGGAACCAGTTTATAACAGGGCTAGCCTGGGAACCAGTTTATAACAGGGCTAGCCTGGGAACCAGTTTATAACAGGACTAGCCTGGGTACTCAGGATATAACAGGACTAGCCTAGGAACTGAGGATGTAACAGGACCAGCCTGGGTACCAATCTATAACAGGACTAGCCTGGGAACCAATCTATAACAGGACTAGCCTGGTTACCAATCTATAACAGGACTAGCCTGGGAACCAGTCTATAACAGGACTAGCCTGGGAACCAGTCTATAACAGCACTAGCCTGGGTACCAGTCTATAATAGGACTAGCCTGGGTACTAGTCTATAACAGGACTAGCCTGGGAACTCAGGATGTAACAGGACTAGCCTGGGAACTCAGGATGTAACAGAACTAGCCTGGGAACTCAGGATTTAACAGGACTAGCCTGGGTACCAGTCTATAACAGGACTAGCCTGTGTACCAGTCTATAACAGGACTAGCCTGTGTACCAGTCTATAACAGGACTAGCCTGGGAACTCAAGGATGTAACAGGACTAGCCTGGGTACGAGTCTATAACAGGACTAGCCTGGGTACCAGTCTATAACAGGACTAGCCTGTGTACCAGTCTATAACAGGACTAGCCTGGGTACCAGCCTATAACAGGACTAGCCTGGGTACTCAGGATGTAACATGACTAGCCTGGGTACCAGCCTATAACAGGACTAGCCTGGGAACTCAGGATGTAACAGGACTAGACTGGGAACTCAGGATGTAACAGGACTAGCCTGGGTACTCAGGATGTAACAGAACTAGCCTGGGAACTCAGGATGTAACATGACTAGCCTGGGTACCAGTCTATAACAGGACTAGCCTGGGTACCAGTCTATAACAGGACTAGCCTGGGTACTCAGGATGTAACAGGACTAGCCTGGAAACTCAGGATGTAACAGGACTAGCCTGGGAACTCAGGATGTAACAGGACTAGCCTGGGTACCAGTCTATAACAGGACTAGCCTGTGTACCAGTCTATAACAGGACTAGCCTGGGTACCAGGATGTAACAGGACTAGCCTGGGAACTCAGGATGTAACAGGACTAGCCTGGGAACTCAGGATGTAACAGGACTAGTCTGTGTACCAGTCTATAACAGGACTAGCCTGGTTACCAATCTATAACAGGACTAGCCTGGGAACCAGTCTATAACAGGACTAGCCTGGGAACCAGTCTATAACAGCACTAGCCTGGGTACCAGTCTATAATAGGACTAGCCTGGGTACTAGTCTATAACAGGACTAGCCTGGGAACTCAGGATGTAACAGGACTAGCCTGGGAACTCAGGATGTAACAGAACTAGCCTGGGAACTCAGGATGTAACAGGACTAGCCTGGGTACCAGTCTATAACAGGACTAGCCTGTGTACCAGTCTATAACAGGACTAGCCTGTGTACCAGTCTATAACAGGACTAGCCTGGGAACTCAAGGATGTAACAGGACTAGCCTGGGTACGAGTCTATAACAGGACTAGCCTGGGTACCAGTCTATAACAGGACTAGCCTGTGTACCAGTCTATAACAGGACTAGCCTGGGTACCAGCCTATAACAGGACTAGCCTGGGTACTCAGGATGTAACATGACTAGCCTGGGTACCAGCCTATAACAGGACTAGCCTGGGAACTCAGGATGTAACAGGACTAGACTGGGAACTCAGGATGTAACAGGACTAGCCTGGGAACTCAGGATGTAACAGGACTAGCCTGGGTACTCAGGATGTAACAGGACTAGCCTGGGTACCAACCTATAACAGGACTAGCCTGGGTACTCAGGATATAACAGGACTAGCCTGGGAACTCAGGATGTAACAGAACTAGCCTGGGAACTCAGGATGTAACATGACTAGCCTGGGTACCAGTCTATAACAGGACTAGCCTGGGTACCAGTCTATAACAGGACTAGCCTGGGTACTCAGAATGTAACAGGACTAGCCTGGGTACCAGGATGTAACAGGACTAGCCTGTGTACCAGTCTATAACAGGACTATCCTGGGTACCAGTCTATAACAGGACTAGCCTGGGTACCAGGATGTAACAGGACTAGCCTGGGAACTCAGGATGTAACAGGACTAGCCTGGATGTAACAGGACAGGTGTAAACAGGACTAGCCTGGGTACTCAGGATGTTTACAGGACTAGCCTGGGATGTACCAGGACTAGCCTGGGTACCAGGATGTAACAGGACTAGCCTGGGTACCAGTCTATAACAGGACTAGCCTGGGTACCAGTCTATAACAGGACTAGCCTGGGTACCAGTCTATAACAGGACTAGCCTGGAAACTCAGGATGTAACAGGACTAGCCTGGGAACTCAGGATGTAACAGAACTAGCCTGGGAACTCAGGATGTAACAGGACTAGCCTGGAAACTCAGGATGTAACAGGACTAGACTGGGTACCAGTCTATAACAGGACTAGCCTGGGTACGCAGGATGTAACAGGACTAGCCTGGGTACCAGTCTATAACAGGACTAGCCTGGGTACTCAGGATGTAACAGGACTAGCCTGGGTACCAGTCTATAACAGGACTAGCCTGGGAACTCAGGATGTAACAGGACTAGCCTGGGTACCAGGATGTAACAGGACTAGCCTGTGTACCAGCCTATAACAGGACTAGCCTGGGAACTCAGGATGTAACAGGACTAGCCGGGGTACCAGTCTGTAACAGGACTAGCCTGGGTACTCAGGATGTAACAGGACTAGCCTGGAAACTCAGGATGTAACAGGACTAGCCTGGGAACTCAGGATGTAACAGGACTAGCCTGGGTACCAATCTATAACAGGACTAGCCTGTGTACCAGTCTATAACAGGACTAGCCTGGGTACCAGGATGTAACAGGACTAGCCTGGGAACTCAGGATGTAACAGGACTAGCCTGGGAACTCAGGATGTAACAGGACTAGTCTGTGTACCAGTCTATAACAGGACTAGCCTGGGTACTCAGGATGTAACAGGACTAGCCTGGAAACTCAGGATGTAACAGGACTAGCCTGGGTACCAGGATGTAACAGGACTAGCCTGGGTACCAGTCTATAACAGGACTAGCCTGGGTACCAGTCTATAACAGGACTAGCCTGGGTACCAGTCTATAACAGGACTAGCCTGGAAACTCAGGATGTAACAGGACTAGCCTGGGAACTCAGGATGTAACAGAACTAGCCTGGGAACTCAGGATGTAACATGACTAGCCTGGGTACCAGTCTATAACAGGACTAGCCTGGGTACCAGTCTATAACAGGACTAGCCTGGGTACTCAGGATGTAACAGGACTAGCCTGGAAACTCAGGATGTAACAGGACTAGCCTGGGAACTCAGGATGTAACAGGACTAGCCTGGGTACCAGTCTATAACAGGACTAGCCTGTGTACCAGTCTATAACAGGACTAGCCTGGGTACCAGGATGTAACAGGACTAGCCTGGGAACTCAGGATGTAACAGGACTAGCCTGGGAACTCAGGATGTAACAGGACTAGTCTGTGTACCAGTCTATAACAGGACTAGCCTGGGTACTCAGGATGTTTACAGGACTAGCCTGGAAACTCAGGATGTAACAGGACTAGCCTGGGTACCAGGATGTAACAGGACTAGCCTGGGTACCAGTCTATAACAGGACTAGCCTGGGTACCAGTCTATAACAGGACTAGCCTGGAAACTCAGGATGTAACCAGTCTGGGTTAAGATGTAACAGGACTAGCCTGTGTACCAGCCTATAACAGGACTAGCCTGGGAACTCAGGATGTAACAGGATGTGGGTACCAGTCAATAACAGGACTAGCCTGGGTACTCAGGATGTAACAGGACTAGCCTGGGTACCAGTCTATAACAGGACTAGCCTGGGAACTCAGGATGTAACAGGACTAGCCTGGGTACCAAGATGTAACAGGACTAGCCTGTGTACCAGCCTATAACAGGACTAGCCTGGGAACTCAGGATGTAACAGGACTAGCCTGGGTACCAGTCTATAACAGGACTAGCCTGGGTACTCAGGATGTAACAGGACTAGCCTGGGTACCAGTCTATAACAGGACTAGCCTGGGAACTCAGGATGTAACAGGACTAGCCTGGGTACCAAGATGTAACAGGACTAGCCTGTGTACCAGCCTATAACAGGACTAGCCTGGGAACTCAGGATGTAACAGGACTAGCCGGGGTACCAGTCTGTAACAGGACTAGCCTGGGTACTCAGGATGTAACAGGACTAGCCTGGAAACTCAGGATGTAACAGGACTAGCCTGGGAACTCAGGATGTAACAGGACTAGCCTTGGTACCAGTCTATAACAGGACTAGCCTGGGTACCAGTCTTTAACAGGACTAGCCTGGGTACCAGTCTATAACAGGACTAGCCTGGAAACTCAGGATGTAACAGGACTAGCCTGGGAACTCAGGATGTAACAGAACTAGCCTGGGAACTCAGGATGTAACAGGACTAGCCTGGAAACTCAGGATGTAACAGGACTAGCCTGGGTACCAGTCTATAACAGGACTAGCCTGGGTACTCAGGATGTAACAGGACTAGCCTGGGTACCAGTCTATAACAGGACTAGCCTGGGTACTCAGGATGTAACAGGACTAGCCTGGGTACCAGTCTATAACAGGACTAGCCTGGGAACTCAGAATGTAACAGGACTAGCCTGGGTACCAGGATGTAACAGGACTAGCCTGGGTACCAGCCTATAACAGGACTAGCCTGGGAACTCAGGATGTAACAGGACTAGCCTGGGTACCAGTCTATAACAGGACTAGCCTGGGTACCAGTCTATAACAGGACTAGCCTGGGAACTCTGGATGTAACATAACTAGCCTGGAAACTCAGGATGTAACAGGACTAGCCTGGGTACCAGTCTATAACAGGACTAGGCTGGGTACCAGTCTATAACAGGACTAGCCTGGGTACTCAGGATGTAACAGGACTAGCCTGGGTACTCAGGATGTAACAGGACTAGCCTGGGAACTCAGGATGTAACAGGACTAGCCTGGGAACTCAGGATGTAACAGGACTAGCCTGGGAACTCAGGATGTAACAGGACTAGCCTGGGTACTCAGGATGTAACAGGACTAGCATGGGTACCAGTCTATAACAGGACTAGCCTGGGAACTCAGGATGTAACAGGACTAGCCTGGGTACCAGGATGTAACAGGACTAGCCTGTGTACCAGTCTATAACAGGACTATCCTGGGTACCAGTCTATAACAGGACTAGCCTGGGTACCAGTCTATAACAGGACTAGCCTGGGAACTCAGGATGTAACAGGACTAGCCTGGGTACCAGTCTATAACAGGACTAGCCTGGGAACTCAGGATGTAACAGGACTAGCCTGGGTACCAGTCTATAACAGGACTAGCCTGGGTACCAGTCTATAACAGGACTAGCCTGGGAACTCAGGATGTAACAGGACTAGCCTGGAAACTCAGGATGTAACAGGACTAGCCTGGGTACCAGGATGTAACAGGACTAGCCTGGGTACCAGGATGTAACAGGACTAGCCTGGGTACTCAGGATGTAACAGGAATAGCCTGGAAACTCAGGATGTAACAGAAACTATAGAAAATGGAAGTAGTAACATGTTAGATGATGTTTGGAACAGTTTCTGATTGCCTATATGGCTAAACAAAACAAAAACAAAGACCTGGAAGGACCATTACAATTATATTCTATATTCCAAGAAGTGTCTTACCAACCCCTGGTCTCTATGACATGGATTGTGGCAAACCTGTCTCGTAGGTGGCACATGTATGTTGGTGCCTATGTGTGTATGTGTGTGTGTGTGTGTGCACGGCATGTGTGTTGGTGCCTGTGTGTGTTTGTGCCTGTGTGTGTGAACAACATGTGTGTTGGTGCCTGTGTGTGTTTGTGCCTGTGTGTGTGAACAACATGTGTGTTGGTGCCTGTGTGTGTCCACGACATGTGTGTTGGTGCCTGTGTGTGTTGGTGCCTGTGTGTGTCCACGACATGTGTGTTGGTGCCTGTGTGTGTCCACGACATGTGTGTTGGTGCCTGTGTGTGTTTGTGCCTGTGTGAGTGCACTACATGTGTGTTGGTGCCTGTGTGTGTCCACGACATGTGTGTTGGTGCCTGTGTGTGTTTGTGCCTGTGTGTGTCCACGACATGTGTGTTGGTGCCTGTGTGTGTTTGTGCCTGTGTGAGTGCACGGCATGTGTGTTGGTGCCTGTGTGTGTGTGCACGGCATGTGTGTTGGTGCCTGTGTGTGTGTGCACGACATGTGTGTTGGTGCCTGTGTGTGTGTGCACTACATGTGTGTTGGTGCCTGTGTGTGTGTGCACTACATGTGTGTTGGTGCCTGTGTGTGTGCACGGCATGTGTGTTGGTGCCTGTGTGTGTGTGCACGGCATGTGTGTATTCTCTACAGGGAGCAGAGAGTGGAAGGGCAAAGCAGAGGTCTATTAAGAGTGCTTTCCACCTGAATGACCCCAGTGCCATCCCAATGAAAAACCTCTGCTACCAATTATCCTGCACTATCAGAGGGAGAGGGGAAGAGGTAGAGAGAGAGAGGTAGAGAGAGAGGTAGAGAGAGAGAGGTAGAGAGAGAGGTACAGAGGTAGAGAGAGGTAGAGAGAGAGAGAGAGAGAGAGAGAGCTAGAGCTAGAGCTAGAGGACAGAGGGGAAGAGCATTGGAGAGAGAGAGAGAGAGAGAGAGAGAGAGAGAGAGAGAGAGCGAGAGAGAGAGAGATCAAGAGAGAGAGAGAGAGAGAGAAGAGAGAGAGAGAGATCAAGAGAGAGAGAGTGAGAACAAGAGAGGAGAGAGAGTTAAGAGATCAAGAGAGAGAGAGAGAGAGAGAGAGAGCTAGAGCTAGAGCTAGAGACAGAGGGGAAGAGCATTGGAGAGAGAGAGAGATCCAGAGAGAGAGAGAGAGAGAGCGAGAGAGAGAGAGATCAAGAGAGAGAGAGAGAGAGATCAAGAGAGAGCGAGAGATCAAGAGAGAGAGAGAGAGAGGGAGAGAGTGAGATCAAGAGAGAGAGAGAGAGAGAGAGAGAGAGAGAGAGAGAGAGAGGGCAGAAGGGAGGAGAGTAAAATTGGAAAGGTGGTAATGGGTTAGATGGGTGTGCATTGATGAAATAGGAGTGGGAGAAATATGAGAGTAGTGTGTGTGTGTGTGTGTGTGTGTGTGTGTGTGTGTGTGTGTGTGTGTGTGTGTGTGTGTGTGTGTGTGTGTGTGTGTGTGTGGGAGCAGAAGAGGAGGTAGGGTTAGTGTAGAAATTAAATTGATTAAAACACACACACACACACACACACCTGCACATAGACACACACACCTGATTTAGCGGTTTACAGCAGGTCATTAGGAGTGTGAGTGATAAAGGGGTGATTAAATTAAGTGTCAGAGTGTGAATGAGATTCTACAAGCTTCAGCTACTGCCTCCCCACATACACTCATCTACAGCACACACTACACCAACTAAACACCCACCACACCCACCACACACCCACTACACCCACCACACAACCATGACACACACCACACCCACTACACCCACCACACACCCACCAGACACACTACATACCCACTACACACCCCACACCCACTACACACCCACTACACCCACTACACACCCACTACATCCACTACACCCACCACACCCACTACACCCACCACACCCACCACACCCACTACACCCACCACACCCACTACACCCCCACCACACCCACCACACCCACCACATACACTACATACCCACTACACCCACTACACACCCATTACACCAACTACACATCCACGAAACACCCACTACACCCACTACACCCACTACACCCCCACTACACCCACTACACACCTACTACACACCACTACACATTCACTACACCAAATACACCCCCACTACACCAAATACACCCCCATGCACCCACTACACCTGCTACACACCTACTACACACCCACTACACACCCACTACAAAAACTACACCCACTACACCCCCACTACACCCACTATACCCACTACACACCCACTACACCCACTACACACCCACTACATACCCACTACACCCACTACATACCCACTACACACACTACACCCGCTACACACCCACTACACCCCCACTACACCTCCCCAGGACAGTCTATAACTCCTCCCCAGGACAGTCGATAACTCCTCCCCAGGACAGTCTATAACCCCTCCCCAGGACAGTCTATAACCCCTCCCCAGGACAGTCTATAACCCCTCCCCAGGACAGTCTATAACCCCTCCCCAGGACAGTCTATAACCCCTCCCCACAACAGTCTACAACCCCTCCCCAGAACGTTGCTATATGGGTCTCTCTCAGTCTAAAACTCCTCCCCAGGACAGTCTATAACCCCTCTCCAGAACGTTGCTATATGGGTCACCCTCAGTCTATAACTCCTCCCCAGGACAGTCTATAACTCCTCCCCAGGACAGTCTATAACCCCTCCCCAGGACAGTCTATAACCCCTCCCCAGGACAGTCTATAACCCCTCCCCAGGACAGTCTATAACCCCTCCCCAGGACAGTCTATAACCCCTCCCCACAACAGTCTACAACCCCTCCCCAGAACGTTGCTATATGGGTCTCCCTCAGTCTATAACTCCTCCCCAGGACAGTCTATAACTCCTCCCCAGGACAGTCTAAAACTCCTCCCCAGGACAGTCTATAACCCCTCCCCAGAACGTTGCTATATGGGTCACCCTCAGTCTATACCCCCTTTCCAAGGTCAGAGTGTGTGCTGTGTTGTTCCATATAGTGTCACTCAATTCTGATTGGCTATCACGTTTTAGCTCTCTCCAGTGATTGGCTAACACAGCGACGAGTGCAGTGTCGGACTACCCCACCAGACCCCATCTACCCTGAATCTACCCGTGATGAGAGAGAGGATTCTCTCCCTCTCTTTCTTCAACTCTTCCCTTTTCTCCTTCTCTCCATTCTGTATCCTAATGAGGCTCCAAGACATTGCTGACAACTTTGTCATATTCCTTAAACCAAAGTCACACTTCATCACAATACCCTTAACTAATGTCATACTTTGTCACAAGACTCTTAATTCACTAATGTAATACTTCGTCACAATACTCTTAAACTTTTCACGTTTGAGTTAAAAAAAATCTCTAAAGTTACAAATATCTCTAACAGTCGCCCCAGAGGGAGTTTTTTTTACGTGCGTGATGTCAGAACACACTCACTTTTCCAAAATGTGACTGTAACGCAACAGGACAGTTAACCCACGCTACCCTCAAACCAAGGCACGCTGCCTGCTAATTATGTGTAGGCTGTGTTTCAACTTTCAATTTCAAATTATAAAAAATTTAAAATAGGGATAATTGAAAAACAGTTTGAATTGAGGTGTGTTCATTAATTCACATAGAAGTTGCCCATTTCACTGTTGGGGAAAATGTATGTTTGAGGCTTTCCTAAGCCAGATAAACTTCTCTCTTTGACTAGAGCCCAAGTACTTCCCCAGTGTTTCCCCAGATCAAGTATGCAGACATTTGCACATTTCCAGTCAGAACAAACTTTTTCCCCATGGCACATTTTTCCGGCTGGCGTCCACATTGCCTTCATTGTTGTTTTCCTTACAAATAATAACTTTGGACATGTGCATTAATAAAAAAGTAAGTGCCTAATCACGTTATCATTAGACATTATAGTTTATGTATATGGTGTTATCATTTCTACTGCAACACACTGTATGTATGTATGGAGCATAATGTACTTACTGTTTTATTCATGTCCAAAGTTATTTTCAAGTACTGGTTACAAAAGATGCATTCTGGTTGTCACGTAAACATCTCTCAGACTAAAGATGCTATATCAAAACAAGATGAAGGAATTAGATTGTAACTATCATTACTCAGGGTTGGTAGCTCAGACCCCCCTTTCCAGGGGTTTTATTTATATGTATTTTTTTAAACTCATAAACTTCTCCTATGTTTCGTATTTCTGTTGACTCCAACATGGCAGAGAAATATATTTACTTCTGAGCGCCGTCTCAGATTATTGCATGGAATGCTTTTTTCGTAACGTGTTTTAAAAATCTGACACAGCGGTTGCATTAACAACCAGTGTGTCTTTAATTATATGTAAAACATGTATATTTTGTCAAAGCTTATGATGAGTATTTCTGTTATATGACGTGGCTCTCTGTAATTACTCCGGATATTTTGGAGGCATTTCTGAACATGGCGTCAATGTAAACCGAGATTTGGGCATATTAATATGCCTATTATCGAACAAAGCATAAATGTATTGTGTAACATGATGTCATATGAGCGTCATCTGATGAAGATTATCAAAGATTAGTGATTCATTTTATCTCTAATTCTGCTTTTGTGACTATCTCTGGCTGGGAAAAATGGCTGTGAGTTTTTTTGGATTGGTGGGGATCTAACATAAATATATGTTGTGTTTTCGCTGTAAAACATATTTAAATATCGGACACGATGGGTAGATTAACAAGATGTTTATCATTCATTTGCTGTATTGGACTTGTTAATGTGTGAAAGTGAAATATTTCTAAAAAATATTTTTGAATTTCCCGCGCTGCCTTTTCAGCGGAATGTTGGGGGGGATTCCGTTAGCGGAACCTGTGTCCTAGACAGGTTAATAGGGTGAGTAATATAGCTGGTATTAATAGGGTGAATAATATAGTTAGTATTAATAGTGGGAATAGTATAGCTGGTATTAATAGGGTGAATAATATAGTTAGTATTAATAGAGGGAATAGTATAGCTGGTATTAATAGGGTGAAAAATATAGCTGGTATTAAAAGGGAGAGTAAGATTGCTAGAATTAATAGTGTAATTGGTGAAAAATATAGATGGTATTAATAGGATGAATTATATAGTTAGTATTAATAGGGTGAATAATATAGTTAGTATTATTAGGGTGAATAATATAGTTAGTATTAATAGGGTGAATAATATAGTTAGTATTAATAGGGTGAATAATATAGTTAGTATTAATAGGGTTTACGGTGAATAATATAGTTTGTATTAATAAAACCTATAATATTCAACCTATTAAAACTAGCTATTTTATTCTCCTTATTCATAATAACTAATAGCATCTATATTATTCACTCTATTAATACTAGCTATATTATTCACCCTATACACTATTAATAATATCTATATTATTTACCCTATTATTACCAGCTATATTATACACCCTATACACTATTAAAAATATATATATTATTATATACTATTAAAATATATATTATTAATAATATATATATTATTCACCCTATTAATACCAACTATATTATTCACTCTATTAATACTAACTATATTATTCACTAATATTAATACTAACTATATTATTCACCTATATAATATATACTATATTAATAATAATATTATTCATATAGTTTATTAATAAAAGCTATATTATTCAACCTATTAATACTAGCTATTTTATTCTCCTTATTCATAATAACTAATAGCATCTATATTATTCACTCTATTAATACTAGCTATATTATTCACCCTATACACTATTAATAATATCTATATTATTTACCCTATTATTACCAGCTATATTATACACCCTATACACTATTAAAAATATATATATTATTATATACTATTAAAAATATATATTATTCACCCTATTAATACCAGCTATATTATTCACCCTATTAATACTAACTATATTATTCACCCTACTAATACCAGCTATATTATTCACCCTATTAATACTAGCTATATTATTCACCCTATTAATACTAACTATATTATTCACCCTATTAATACTGGCTATATTATTCACCCTATTAATACTAACTATATTATTCACCCTATTAATACTAACTATATTATTCACCCTACTAATACTAACTATATTATTCACCCTACTAATACTGGCTATATTATTCACCCTATTAATACCAGCTATATTATTCACCCTATTAATACCAGCTATATTATTCACCCTATTAATACTAGCTATATGTTTCACCCTATTAATACTAACTATATTATTCACCCTATTAATACTAACTATATTATTCACCCTATTAATACTAACTATATTATTCACCCTATTAATACTAACTATATTTTCACCCACTATTAATACTGGCTATATTATTCACTATATTAATACTAACTATATTATTCACCCTATTAATACTAACTATATTATTCACCCTATTAATACTAACTATATTATTCACCCTATTAATACTAGCTATATGTTTCACCCTATTAATACTGGCTATATTATTCACCCTATTGATACTAGCTATATTATTCACCCTATTGATACTAGCTATATTATTCACCCTATACACTATTGATATTAGTTATATTATTCACCCTATACACTATTAATACCAGCTATATTATTCACCCTATTAATACTGGCCTTATTATTCACCCTATTAATACTAACTATATTATTCACCCTACTAATACTAACTATATTATTCACCCTATTAATACCAGCTATATTATTCACCCTATTAATACTGGCTATATTATTCACCCTATTAATCCTGGCTATATTATTCACCCACTATTAATACTAACTATATTATTCACCCTATACACTAATACTAACTATATTATTCACTCTATTAATACTGGCTATATTATTTACACTTTTAATACTTTATATATTATTCACCACATGCACAATTAGAACCTGCTATATTATTCACCCTATCAATACTAGCTATATTATTCAGACCTAATTAATACTAACTATATTATTCACTCTATTAATACCAGCTATATTATTTACACTTTTAATACTTTATATATTATTCACCACATGCACAATTAGAACCTGCTATATTATTCACCCTATCAATACCATATTAATAGTAGTTATATTATTCACCATATATTAATACTCACTAAATGTTTCACCCTTTTAATACTAGCTATATTATTCAACGTATACACTATTAATACTAGATATATTAATCACCCTATACCATATTAATAGTAGTTATATTATTCACCATATTAATAGTCACTATATTATTCACCATATTAATACCAGCTATATTATTCACCCTATACCCTATTTAAACTAGTTCAACTATTCATCCTATACTCTATTAATACTAACTATATTACTCACCATATACCCTATTAATACTAACTATATTATTCACCCTATACCCTATTAATACTAGTTATATTACTCACCATATACCCTGTTAATACTAGTTATATTACTTACCGTATACCCTATTAATACTAGTTATATTATTCACCCTATACCCTGTTAATACTAGTTATATTAATGCTCCATTATTACTTTTTTTTTTAGGTCTCTCTCTGTTCACTGATTTGTCATTGGCAAACGATATTTCTTAGGAACTTGTTTTTAGTTCCTACCGCTTCCACTGGATGTCACCAGTCTTTGGAATTTGGTTGAGGTTATTCCCTTGTGCATTGAAGAAGTACGGCCATCTAGGAACTACGTAACACTGTTGAGAGTTGCGCAAGACTTGAAAAGTAGCTTGGTTTGTTGTGTTCCTGTATTGAACACAGATAGACCCGTCTTCAATTTGATCAATTATTAACGTTTAAAAATACCTAAAGTTGTATTACAAAAGTAGTTTGAAATATTTTGGCAAAGTTTATAGGCAACTTTAGAAATATTTTGTAGTGACGTTGCGCATTTTGGAAGCTGTTTTTGTCTGGTTCAAACGCGCCAAATAAATTTACATTTTGTATATATATCGAACAAAAGGACCATTTGTGATGTTTATGGGACATATTGGAGTGCCAACAAAAGAAGCTCGTCAAAGGTAAGGCATGTGTTATATTTTATTTCTGCGTTTTGTGTAGCGCCTGCAGGGTTGAAATATGCCACCCTCTTTGTTTACTGTTGTGTTATCATCAGATAATAGCTTCTTGTGCTTTCGCCGAAAAGCCTTTTTAAAAATGTGACATGTTGGCTGGATTCACAATGAGTGTAGCTTTAATTGAGTATCTTACATGTGTGATTTAATGAAAGTTTGATTTTTATATCAATTTATTTGATTTGGCCGCGTTGCATTTTCCCTGGTTTTTGGCCAAGTGGGAAACAAGACCATAAGAAGTTAATCCGCCGTGTCTTTAGGATACATCCGAGAATGTTCTAATATGACACTAATTAGCGTAAGGTAACATACCATAACGTAGCATAACACAGCGGACCATAACGTAGTGTACTGTAACGTAGCGTAGCATAACGCAACATACCATAACGTAGCGTACCGTAGCGTAACGTAACATACCATAACGTAGCGTAACACAGCGTACCATAACGTAGTGTACTGTAACGTAGCGTAGCATAACACAACATACCATAACGTAGCGTACCGTAGCGTAACGTAACATACCATAACGTAGCGTAACACAGCGTACCATAACGTAGTGTACTGTAACGTAGCGTAGCATAACACAACATACCATAACGTAGCGTACCGTAGCGTAACGTAACATACCATAACGTAGCGTAACACAGCGTACCATAACGTAGTGTACTGTAACGTAGCGTAGCATAACACAACATACCATAACATAGCGTACCGTAGCGTAACGTAACATACCATAACGTAGCATAACACAGCGTACCATAACATAGTGTACTGTAACGTATCGTAGCATAACACAACATACCATAACGTAGCGTACCGTAGCGTAACGTAACATACCATAACATAACGTAACACGATATACCATAACTTAGGAGTTGAGTCAACAGCCAAGGGATATATTCTCACAGATGATATCAATTTGTTCCTTCTCTGCTATTGGCCGAATAACTGCAATATAGTGTCTGATCATTCCGGTACCTGTATATACTGTAGTAACAGGGTCCTGCCAAACGTACAACACTCTACAATGGTGATGATAGATTATACATCTAAAAAGACCACCTATCTGTACAGCCCCATTCATTCCAGACCTAGAAAAAGCTTAATGTGCTGCACCAGTCATAGAGTCAAGTCAAGAAGGTTACTGTTGCTGTGACAGTGACCAATGGGGAGAGACGGTAAGTTAGATAAGAGGAAAGATAGGAGACAGCAAAGATAGATGAAGAAAAAGAAAAATAATGAAATAAAGAATTACAAAAGAGGTGTAAAAAACTAAATGTAGAAACTGACAGACACAGTAAAAAGTGGAGAACAGGAAGAGGAAGTCAGGAAATAAAAGACAGAAAGAAAAGGGGGGGTGTAGGAAAAAGAAGAATAACTGTCTGTTCATAGTTGAATAATGCAGTGTGTTGGAGCAGTGATAGAATGTGTAAGGGATTGGTCCAAATGGCACTACATGCCCTATATAGTGCACTACTTTAGACCAGAGCCCGATGGACCATATAGGGAATAGTGTGTCGTTTGGAACACAGTCTAAGTCATCAGGCCTGTTCCTTTAGCTCCATAAAAAGCAACGCGGGTGGAAAAGCAAGAGTGATTAGTTCCTATTTGTAGCGAGAGAGCGAGAGAGTGAGAAAGATAGAGAGAAAGAGAGAAACACTTCCACAAAAATACTTCCACCCTGCTACCACAGATTGAGTAAACACAAGCATTTCCCGTGGCTGTGCCTCAACTCCTATTATCTACCTTGCCCACCACTCCACCCTGGCCTCTCCCAGACCTGAGGGACACTCTCCCAGACCAGCGGGACACTCTCCCAGACCAGCGGGACACTCTCCCAGATGTCCCAGACCAGCGGGACACTCTCCCAGACCAGCGGGACACTCCCAGACCAGCGGGACACTCTCCCAGATGTCCCAGACCAGCGGGACACTCTCCCAGATGTCCCAGACCAGCAGGACACTGTCCCAGACCAGCGGGACACTCTCCCAGACCAGCGGGACACTCTCCCAGATGTCCCAGACCAGCGGGACACTCTCCCAGACCAGCGGGACACTCTCCCAGACCAGCGGGACACTCTCCCAGATGTCCCAGACCAGCGGAACACTCTCCCAGATGTCCCAGACCAGCGGGACACTCTCCCAAACCAGCGGGACACTCTCTCAGATGTTCCAGACCAGCGGGACACTCTCCTAGACCTGAGTGACACTCTCCCAGACCAGCAGGACACTCTCCCAGACCAGCGGGACACTCTCTCAGATGTCCCAGACCTGCGGGACACTCTCCCAGACCTGCGGGACACTCTCCCAGACCTGCGGGACAGACCCCCACCCCAAGATCAGACCTTTTAGACATACATAATACACATCCACTACAAATACCTAGGTGGCTGGTTAGACTGTGAACTCTCCTTCCAGACCCACATTAAGCATCTCCAATCCAAAATTAAATCTAGAATCGGCTATCAATTTCGCAACAAAGCATCCTTCACTCATGCTGCCAAACATACCCTCTTAAAAAATCTCACTGATCCTCGACTTCGGCGATGTCATTTATAAAATAGTCTCCTACACTCTATTCAACAAAGTGGATGCAGTTTATCACAGTGCCATCATGTGTCCGTTTTGTCACCAAAGCCCGACCACTGCGACCTGTATGCTCTTGTTGGCTGGCCCTCGCTTCATACTCATCGCCAAACCCACTGGCTCCCGGTCATCTACAAGTCTCTCCTAGGTAAAGCCCCACCTTATCTCAGCTCACTGGTCACCATAGCAGCACCCACCTGTAGCACGTGCTCCAGCAGGTATATCTCACTGGACACCCCCAAAGCCAATTCCTCCTTTGGCCACATTTCCTTCCAGTTCTCTGCTGCCAATGACTCGAACAAAATGCAAAAAATCACTGAAGCTGGAGACTCTTACCTCCCTCACTAGCTTTAAGCACCAAATGTCAGAGCAGCTCACAGATCACTGCACCTCTACATAGCCAATCTGTAAACAGCCCATCTATCTACCTCATCCCCATACTGGTATTTATGTATTTATCTTGCTCCTTTTTGTACCTTGTCAGCTCGGGGGTTTGAACTTGCAACCTTCCGGTTACTAGTTCAACGCTCTAACCACTAGGCTACCCTGCCGCCCGGTTTAATTGCTATATTGTAATTACTTCACCTCCATGGACTAATTATTGCCTTACCTCCCTTATTTTACCTCATTTGCACTCACTGTATATAGACTTTTCTTTTTTCTATTGTATTATTGACTGTATGTTTGTTTATTCCACGTGTAACTCTGTGTTGTTGTATGTGTCGACCTGCTATGCTTTATTCTTGGCCAGGTCACAGTTGTAAATGAGCACTTGTTCTCAACTTGCCGATCTGGTTAAATTAAGGTTAAATGAAGGTGAAAAAATGTTTCAATTGTCTCAAGGCTTTAAAATCCTTCTGTAACCCTGCCTCCTTCTCTTCATCTACACTGATTGAAGTGGATTTAACAAGTGACATCAATATGGGATCATCGTTTTCACCTGGATTCACCTGGTCATGGAAAGAGCAGGTGTTCCAAATGTTGTGTACGCTTATCAAGCCTAGGATTTTGTGATTTTAGGGGCCACTAGGCGTTAAGGCTGGTGGTGTTCGTTCGGGTTGAGGAATTAAACTATTTCTGGGGGTGTTTGCTCTACAAATCAAATTGTATTTTAATATAAAAATTATACAATGTGATGTTTGATGTAAACTAAAACCAGGAGAGAGACTTTGGCGGTCTGAGACATCTAAGAAATTGTGATTTTTTTTTTGGTGTCGTTTTTACCCTTCAATTCTAGCTCGCAACTTACACTGTTCGGTTAGTGGTTGGCAGCATTTCTGTAAGCGCACATTTGATAGAGTTCATAAAACGAATTGTCACAGCTGTTGAAAGAACTGGACCAAGGCGCAGCGTGGTGAGCGTACATTTTCTTTTTATTTGAAAAGACGCCGAACAAAACAATACAAAAACAAACCGTGAAGCTAAACGCTATGTGCCATAAACAAAGTCAACTTCCCACAAAGAAAGGAGGGAAAGGGCTACCTAAGTATGGTTCCCAATCAGAGACAACGATAGACAGCTGTCCCTGATTGAGAACCATACCCAGTCAAAACATAGAAATATAAAATCATAGAAAAACAAAACGTAGAATGCCCACCCCAAATCACACCCTGACCAAACCAAATAGAGACAGTAAAAGAATCTCTAATGTCAGGGCATGACACTAATGCCCGCTGGATTGGTGGAAATATCATGCCGAAGTCGTTGCCTCTCCTTGTTCGGGCGGGGCTCGGCGTTCGACGTCACCGGTCTTCTAGCCATCATTGATCCTTTTTTCATTTTCCATTGGTTTTGTCTTGTCTTCCCACACACCTGTTTTCAAGCCCATTCATTACCTGTTGTGTATTTAACCCTCTGTTTCCCCTCATGTCTTTGTCAGAGATTGTTTATTGTCAGTGTAGTGTTGTTGTTGTTGTTGTTGTTGTTGTTGTTGTTGTTGTTGTTGTTGTTGTTGTTGTATTGGCGACGGGTCTTCCTACCCATATTTGTTTATGTTCTTCTCCTGTTTAGTGTTATGGAGCATGTTACTATGACATTATTAAAAGACTCCATTTTACACTCCGTTTGACTCTCCTGCGCCTGACTTCCCTGCCACCTATACACATATGCCTGACAGCCAGGTAGGCAAAGGCTACTTAAGATAACATTTGATTAATTTAATCTGCCTGAACATACAACTTTCAGGACACATGTCTGTACACATCTCCACATGTCTGTACACATCTCCACATGTCTGTACACATCTCCACACATCAACCAGCTGTTGGAAAAAGACCTGTCCTTATCAGGACACATGTCTGTACACATCTCCACACATCAACCGGCTGTTGGAGGAGTTGCTCTCATTGCCAGTATCGTTCCAGATAAAACTAGGGTTATTTGTACATGTGATAAATAAACTACATCATGAAATTAAATCTGGTTTGTCAGAAATAATTATATAAACTCCATAATTACAAGGGCACATTAGACAAAATGGCCGCAAGGTATGCATTATTTGGGGGGAGGGCCACTCAAAGGCCATAACACCACTGGGACATTCCAGGTATCTACACCCTCTTAGGCATTCATTTAAAAAATATATATATTTTTTAATTTTGTACATTTTATTACAAAACAGAAACCCAGATAAAAACAATAAAAACATTTTTTAAAAGCTACTATACTATATGACCAGACGTGTACTGGAGATTGTGAATGGTTGTTGTGAATGGTTGTCATTGTTGTGAATGGTAATGTGTGGTGATGTCTGTGAACCCGACAATTAAGACGTAGTCTGCATCCCAAATTGCAAGGACCCATGGGAACTGTAGTCAAAAGCAGTGCAAATATATAGTGACACAGCCATTTAGAGAAGCATTTAGGATGATGGGAGCTACAATGACGTGGGCCAGTAACACGTAGGTTACCTCTTCAAGTGTTTAAAGTGTCAATGTCTCACACAGACACACACACACATATATAGAGAGATAAAGAGAGAGAGAGCATTGCTCTATAAGCTGTACGTACCCCTTCCCTGCAGTCAATGACCAAAAACACCCTACTTGACCGCATGGATGGAATGTTTTCATATTAAACATTTTAAAAAAGTCAATAATTTCATTAATACAGATGAATAATGTTAGTTTTTTTGGGGGGGGGGGGGGGGTGGACAAAAATCTGGTGTTTCTATGTCAAACAGGGTTGTGTTATATTTTCATGTTCTGTGATGTATATAAAGTGTAGTATTGGGATGCAAACTCAAAATGTAATACATTTCAACTCTATATCTGACATGGTACTGGGGGTCTAGTTTATTTTAAACCCAGAACCATGTGATGTGATGTGGATACTTTTGTTTAATACGAGGTTAAGTGTCCTAGTATAAGTGATGTGAGAGGTTTATCTTTAGGCTATCAGGAACACATTAACTATTCAATTGAATGACACTGATTTTATCTGCCTGTGTTTAGAGGCCCAGGCAGGAAGATAGACTATGAGATGCATCGTCTTGCTTCTCCTGGTCAGGTCACATGATCAACTCAGATGAGAACAGAAAGCTAGGTCTGGCCACTCAATTAGAGAGAGAGAGAGAGAGAGAGAGAGAGAGAGAGAGAGAGAGAGAGAGACAGAGAGAGAGAGAGAGAGAGAGAGAGAGAGAGAGAGAGAGAGAGATAGACAGAGAGAGAGAGAGAGAGAGAGAGAGAGAGAGAGAGAGAGAGAGAGAGAGAGAGAGAGACAGAGAGAGAGAGAGAGAGATATAGAGAGAGAGACAGAGAGAGAGAGAGAGAGAGAGAGAGAGACAGAGATAGAGAGAGAGACAGAGAGAGAGAGAGAGAGAGAGAGAGAGAGAGAGATAGACAGAGAGAGAGAGAGAGAGAGAGAGAGAGAGAGAGAGAGAGAGAGAGACAGAGAGACAGAGAGACAGAGAGAGAGAGAGAGAGAGAGAGAGAAAGAGAGAGAGAGAGAGAGAGAGAGAGAGAGAGACAGAGAGAGAGAGAGAGAGAGACAGAGACAGAGAAACAGAGAGAGAGAGACAGAGAGAGAGAGAGAGAGAGAGAGAGAGAGAGAGAGAGAGAGAGAGAGAATAAACCTAATTACAACACAGTCAAAACAAAACTACATGACTTATTGGGAAACAAAGCAAAATGCAGTGCTATCCTGACTCTCTGTCTCATCACTGAAGATCACATGACTCTTATTGTAACAGTAGAGGTGTTAACTAAAGATCCCATAACTCTTATTGTAACAGTAGAGGTGTTAACCCCGGTGTCCTGGCTAAATTCCCAATCTGGCCCTCATACCATCATAGCCACCTAATCATCCCCAGTTTACAATTGTCTCATTCATCCCCCCTCCCATCTGTAACTCTTCCCCAGGTTGTTGCTGTAAATGAGAATGTGTTCTCAGTCAGGTTACCTGGTATAATAAAGGTTGTTGCTGTAATTGAGAATGTGTTCTCAGTCAGGTTACCTGGTATAATAAAGGTTGTTGCTGTAAATGAGATAATGTGTTCTCAGTCAGGTTACCTGGTATAATAAAGGTTGTTGCTGTAATTGAGATAATGTGTTCTCAGTCAGGTTACCTGGTATAATAAAGGTTGTTGCTGTAATTGAGATAATGTGTTCTCAGTCAGGTTACCTGGTATAATAAAGGTTGTTGCTGTAATTGAGAATGTGTTCTCAGTGATGAACTTGCTTGGTAAATTAAACCAACTATTTAAAAAATCTTGACAAAAATCGACAGTACACCGTGACTAACTATTTGACCATGGTTACGGATCAAACCTTAGAAAAATCTTGACAAAGTAAAGGCTCAGTGAGCACAGCCTTGCCATTGAGAAGGGGAGGGAAAACCTGGCTCCCTGTCTCTTCATGTTATCTTTTTTCTGCCCTCCATCATACCATTTATCTCCCTGTAGAGGAAAGGCTGTGCAACCACTGTACAACAGCAGAACCTCTCTCTGTCTCCACTGTACAACAGCTGAACCTGGCTCTCTCTGTCTGTACTCAGAACCTGGCTCTGTCTGTACTCCACTGTCTCTCAGAACCTCTCCCTGTAGAGGAAAGGCTGTCTCTCTGTCAGCAGAACCTGGCTCTGTCTGTACTCCACTGTCTCAGCAACTCTCTCTCTCTCTGTGCAACCACTGTCTCTCAGCAGAACCTGGCTCCTGTCTCTCTTTCTTTTTCTCTCTCTCAGAACCTCTCCCTCTCTCCACTGTCAACAGCTGGCTCCCTGTAGAGGAAAGGCTGTGCAACCACTGTCAACAGCAGAACCTGGTCTCTCTCTGTCTCTCTCTCTGTCTCACTCTCTCAGCAGAACCTGGCTTTTGTCCCCACTGCACCACAGCAGAACCTGGCTCCTCTCTCTGTATCCCAACTGCACCACAGCAGAACCTGGCTCCCCTCTCTCTGTGCAAACACTCTCTGGCTCCCTGTCACTCTCAACAGCAGAACCTGGCTCCCTGTAGAGGAAATGCTGTTCTCCCCACAGCAGAACCTGGCTCCCAGTAGAGGAAAGGCTGTACAACAGCAGAACCTGGCTCCTCAAGGAAAGGTTGTGCAAAAGCACCACAGCAGAAGAGATGAGCTATAGGTGTAAAAATAGAAAACAATTAGAGAGTCCCCTTTCAAATTTGAAACCCTTCTTCAAGGTTTCAAAAGACCTCTCTGACTAGGCTACTCCTGTTGGGGGAGAACACTGTGGGTTGACCCCACTCATTGCTGCCTCTCGATCTCTGTGTCTCCCAACCAACCTGGTCTCCATGACCTCTTTGCTCTCTTGTTCAGGTTCATTGTGGTTATTTTGTCTGTTAACAATCAATGATTATTATGTAATTTAATTATTGAAATCTCCAAAGAAAGCTTTGGCCATAGGTTTGTTAAGTCGTTAAAACATATTGAATTGAATTGAGACAGAGAGATAGACAGCGAGAGACAGAGAAGACAGTGACAGAGTCCCTTCAACTGAGACAGAAACAGAGAGAGTCCCAGGCGCCAGATAGTGTGTGTGAGAGAAAGAGAGAGAGAGAGAGTGTCTCTTTGAGAGACAGAGAGAGAGAGAGAGTGTGAGAAAGAATGTGTCCCTTCCAGAGAGAGAGAGAGTTTTTTTGTTCTTGGATGTTCGAGTAAAGATGAAGAGGAGTCAGCTGCCTACCATTGTGTTGAGTGGAGCCCATCTCCCTATATTTAACTATGTTGACTGTAACTCTCCCTGTATTTAACTGTGTTGACTGTAACTCTCCTGTATTTAACAGTTTGACTGTGTCTCTCTCGGTGTTGCCTGTAACTCTCCCTGTATTTAACTGTGTTGAGTGTCTTCCCTGATTTAACTGTGTTGAGCAACATTTAAATCCCTACTCTCTCTCTCATTTATTTATCTCTGATCTACCCCTGAGAACCTTTTTCCCTCCCACTTCCTGTCTCTACCTTTCCCCATGTCTCTCTCTCATTAACCATGTCTCTTCATGCTATCTTTTTTTCTGATCATACCAACATCTCAGCTCTCTCTCTCTCTCTCAGTCTCTCTCTCTCTCTCTCTCTCTGTCTCAGAGCCAGCAACTTCAGCTCTCTCTGAGCTCTCTCTGTCCAGCTCTCTGTCAGGCTGGGTCACATTGAAGTATCTCTATAAAATACTTTAATTTGTTTAACTCTCTCTCTCTGTCTCTCCCTCTCTCATGTTCTCTCTCATGTCTCTGTCTATTTTTGTGTCTCTGTCTCTATTCTCTCTCTCTCTCTCTCACTCTTTTTCTAATCTCTCTCTCTAAAACCTTTCCCAACGGCCCTCTCTCTCTATAGCTCTCTCCTCTCTCTCCTCTCTCACTCTCACTCTTTTCTCCCCATCTCTCTCTCTCTGTCTCCCAACGGTCTCCCTCTCTCTCTCTCTCTCACATTACAGCTACTACTCTTTTCTCCCCATCTCTCCAGCTCTCTACTGTCAATTCAAAACTACAAGAGATGAGCTATAGGTGTACTATAGCCCCTAAGCCAGCTCTCTCTCTCTCACTCTTCACTCTCACTCTATATCTTTTCTCCCCATCTACTCTCTCTCTCAGCTGTGTCTCCCAATGGTCTCAGCTCTCTACTGTCTCATTCAGGCTTGTGTTTTTACTGTGAGGTCATCAAGACCATCTGTAATTAATTATTGAATGTTGACTTCACTGTGTCTGAGTCCCTTCCTCTGTGTGTGTGAGTCCCAGGCGCCTATGTGTGTCTCTTTGTTGGAGTGTGTGAATGTGTCCAGCTTGCTCTACACTGGGCACATTTTGACTTCGACTCTCGCGGCTCTTTCAAAGACATTCAGCTTCTCTGAGCTCAGAACCAGCAAACTGTCAGGCTGGGTGGCACATTGAAGCCAAATATCATTTAATTTGTTTAACACTTCTTTGATCACTAGTTTCCAGCTTATTTTGATGTCTTCAGAAATATTCAACAACGTAGCAAATAATAAAAAATAAAATAAAACCTTTTGAATGAGTAGGTGTTCTATATCTATAGCTAGCCAGCTCTCTACTGTCACATTACAGCTATATCTATAGATAGCCAGCTCTCTACTGTCACATTACAGCTATATCTATAGCTAGCAAGGCCTCTACTGTCATTGAACAGCTATATCTATAGCTAGCCAGCTCTCTACTGTCACATTACAGCTATATCTATAGCTAGCCAGCTCTCTACTGTCACATTACAGCTATATCTATAGCTAGCCAGCTCTCTACTGTCACATTACAGCTATATCTATAGCTAGCCAGCTCTCTACTGTCACATTACAGCTATATCTATAGCTAGCCAGCTCTCTACTGTCACATTACAGCTATATCTATAGCTAGCCAGCTCTCTACTGTCACATTACAGCTATATCTATAGCTAGCCAGCTCTCTACTGTCACATTACAGCTATATCTATAGCTAGCCAGCTCTCTACTGTCACATTACAGCTATATCTATAGCTAGCCAGCTCTCTACTGTCACATTACAGCTATATCTATAGCTAGCCAGCTCTCTACTGTCACATTACAGCTATATCTATAGCTAGCCAGCTCTCTACTGTCACATTACAGCTATATCTATAGCTAGCCAGCTCTCTACTGTCACATTACAGCTATATCTATAGCTAGCCAGCTCTCTACTGTCACATTACAGCTATATCTATAGCTAGCCAGCTCTCTACTGTCACATTACAGCTATATCTATAGCTAGCCAGCTCTCTACTGTCACATTACAGCTATATCTATAGCTAGCCAGCTCTCTACTGTCACATTACAGCTATATCTATAGCTAGCCAGCTCTCTACTGTCACATTACAGCTATATCTATAGCTAGCCAGCTCTCTACTGTCACATTACAGCTATATCTATAGCTAGCCAGCTCTCTACTGTCACATTACAGCTATATCTATAGCTAGCCAGCTCTCTACTGTCACATTACAGCTATATCTATAGCTAGCCAGCTCTCTACTGTCACATTACAGCTATATCTATAGCTAGCCAGCTCTCTACTGTCACATTACAGCTATATCTATAGCTAGCCAGCTCTCTACTGTCACATTACAGCTATATCTATAGCTAGCCAGCTCTCTACTGTCACATTACAGCTATATCTATAGCTAGCCAGCTCTCTACTGTCACATTACAGCTATATCTATAGCTAGCCAGCTCTCTACTGTCACATTACAGCTATATCTATAGCTAGCCAGCTCTCTACTGTCACATTACAGCTATATCTATAGCTAGCCAGCTCTCTACTGTCACATTACAGCTATATCTATAGCTAGCCAGCTCTCTACTGTCACATTACAGCTATATCTATAGCTAGCCAGCTCTCTACTGTCACATTACAGCTATATCTATAGCTAGCCAGCTCTCTACTGTCACATTACAGCTATATCTATAGCTAGCCAGCTCTCTACTGTCACATTACAGCTATATCTATAGCTAGCCAGCTCTCTACTGTCACATTACAGCTATATCTATAGCTAGCCAGCTCTCTACTGTCACATTACAGCTATATCTATAGCTAGCCAGCTCTCTACTGTCACATTACAGCTATATCTATAGCTAGCCAGCTCTCTACTGTCACATTACAGCTATATCTATAGCTAGCCAGCTCTCTACTGTCACATTACAGCTATATCTATAGCTAGCCAGCTCTCTACTGTCACATTACAGCTATATCTATAGCTAGCCAGCTCTCTACTGTCACATTACAGCTATATCTATAGCTAGCCAGCTCTCTACTGTCACATTACAGCTATATCTATAGCTAGCCAGCTCTCTACTGTCACATTACAGCTATATCTATAGCTAGCCAGCTCTCTACTGTCACATTACAGCTATATCTATAGCTAGCCAGCTCTCTACTGTCACATTACAGCTATATCTATAGCTAGCCAGCTCTCTACTGTCACATTACAGCTATATCTATAGCTAGCCAGCTCTCTACTGTCACATTACAGCTATATCTATAGCTAGCCAGCTCTCTACTGTCACATTACAGCTATATCTATAGCTAGCCAGCTCTCTACTGTCACATTACAGCTATATCTATAGCTAGCCAGCTCTCTACTGTCACATTACAGCTATATCTATAGCTAGCCAGCTCTCTACTGTCACATTACAGCTATATCTATAGCTAGCCAGCTCTCTACTGTCACATTACAGCTATATCTATAGCTAGCCAGCTCTCTACTGTCACATTACAGCTATATCTATAGCTAGCCAGCTCTCTACTGTCACATTACAGCTATATCTATAGCTAGCCAGCTCTCTACTGTCACATTACAGCTATATCTATAGCTAGCCAGCTCTCTACTGTCACATTACAGCTATATCTATAGCTAGCCAGCTCTCTACTGTCACATTACAGCTATATCTATAGCTAGCCAGCTCTCTACTGTCACATTACAGCTATATCTATAGCTAGCCAGCTCTCTACTGTCACATTACAGCTATATCTATAGCTAGCCAGCTCTCTACTGTCACATTACAGCTATATCTATAGCTAGCCAGCTCTCTACTGTCACATTACAGCTATATCTATAGCTAGCCAGCTGTCTACTGTCACATTACAGCTATATCTATAGCTAGCCAGCTCTCTACTGTCACATTACAGCTATATCTATAGCTAGCAAGCCTCTACTGTCATTGAACAGCTATATCTATAGCTAGCCAGCTGTCTACTGTCACATTACAGCTATATCTATAGATAGCCAGCTCTCTACTGTCACATTACAGCTATATCTATAGCTAGCCAGCTGTCTACTGTCACATTACAGCTATATCTATAGCTAGCCAGCTCTCTACTGTCACATTACAGCTATATCTATAGCTAGCAAGGCCTCTACTGTCATTGAACAGCTATATCTATAGCTAGCAAGGCCTCTACTGTCATTGAACAGCTATATCTATAGCTAGCAAGACCTCTACTGTCATTGAACAGCTATATATATAGCTAGCCAGCTCTCTACTGTCACATTACAGCTATATCTATAGCTAGCCAGCTCTCTACTGTCACATTACAGCTATATCTATAGCTAGCAAGGCCTCTACTGTCATTGAACAGCTATATCTATAGCTAGCCAGCTCTCTACTGTCATTGAACAGCTATATCTATAGCTAGCCAGCTCTCTACTGTCATTGTACAGCTATATCTATAGCTAGCCAGACCTCTACTGTCACATTACAGCTATATCTATAGCTAGCAAGACCTCTAATGTTCCCACATGGCTCTGTTTTTGCTCTAACATGCACTGTCAAATGTGCTTCACCGTAGGGATGGTGCCAGGTTTCCTCTAGACATGACGCTGCCACCACCATGCTTCACCGTAGGGATGGTGCCAGGTTTCCTCCAGACATGATGCTGCCAGCTTCACTGTAGGATGGTGCCAGGTTTCCTCCAGACATGATGCTGCCACCACCATGCTTCACCATAGGGATGGTGCCAGGTTTCCTCCAGACATGATGCTGCCACCACCATGCACAGGGATTGAGACAGTGCAACCCAGACTGGGTTGCAGTGTCAACTGTGGGACCTTATATAGACAGGTGTGTGCCTGTCCAAATCATGTCCAATCAATTGAATTTACCACAGGTGAACTCCAATCAAGTTGTAGAAACATCTCAAGGATGATCAATGGAAATTTTTTGCACACGGTCTGAATACTTCTTTAAATAATGTATTTCTGTTTTTTAATTTTTTATATATTTGCCCAAAGAATTAAACATCTGTTTTCTCTTTGTCATTACGGGGTTTTGTGTGGATTGATGAATATTTTGTTTTTCCCCCAATCCATTTTAGAAGGAGGCTGTAACGTAATAAAATGTGTAAACAGTTAAAGGGTCTGAATACTTTCCGAAGGTGTGTGTGTGTTTTTATCTCTCTGTGTGTGAGTGTTCGTATATCTCTCTGTGTGTGTATCTACAGTGTGTGTGAGTGTTCTTATATCTCTCTGTGTGTGTATCTACAGTGTGTGTGTGTGTGTGTGTGTGTGTGTGTGTGTGTGTGTGTGTGTGTGTGTGTGTGTGTGTGTGTGTGTGTGTGTGTGTGTGTGTGTGTGTGTGTGTGTGTGTGTTTTTTATATGTGTGAGTGTTTTTATGTCTCTCTGTGTGTGTGTTGTTTTATGTCTCTTTGTGTGTATCTACAGTATGTGTGTGTGTGTGTGTGTGTGTGTGTGTGTGTGTGTGTGTGTGTGTGTGTGTGTGTGTGTGTGTGTGTGTGTGTGTGTGTGTGTGTGTGTGTGTGTGTGTGTGTGTGTGTTGTGTGTGTGTGTTCTGTGTTCTCCTAATTAATCAGTGTTTTATCTCTGTGGGTGAGAGAAAGTGTTTTTACACACACATGTCACACACACTGTGTCATATTATATCTGGTAATTTATGCTACCAGCTATGTGTATCAGTAATAAAAGTATACTAGTATAGTACCTTTCAACATTCCCCCTTCTAATCTATGTAATGTTTTCTGACTGTTGATTTTTTACATTTTAATTATGTGGTTATGTTATGAAAATGTCCTAGAGCCATTAAAACCAAAGTCGATCTTGAAAAGGACACAGAATAACAACAGTTAGCTAGGTGGCTAAAAATAACTTATATAATCAATAACTTTGTAGACATTGATTTTTGAACATTGATTGGAGGAAAATAAATCTCTAAACACATTTTTAGAATTTTTCATTTTATTTTAAACTTGATTTAACTAGAGAAGTCAGTTAATCTCTGTGTTTAATGACAGCCTCTGGGAACAGTGGGTTAAATGCCTTGTTCAAGAGCAAATATTTACCTTGTCAGCTCGGGGATTCAATCTGGCAACCTTTTGGTTACAAATGACACCCTAACCACTATGCAGCTAGATACCTACCGCATCCAAATGAACTATTGACTAATTCCTTGTAAACCACAAATGGCAGAGACATATAGTACATTCTGATAGAGTGGCACAGATTAATACATCTAGTAGATTACAGACTATATGAGAGGTATAGTCCCATGTTGACTAATACATCTAGTAGATTACAGATTAATACATCTAGTAGATTACAGACTATATGAGAGTGTATAGTCCCATGTTGACTAATACATCTAGTAGATTACAGACTAATACATCTAGTAGATTACAGATTAATACATCTAGTAGATTACAGACTGTATAGTCCCATGTTGACTAATACATCTAGTGATTACAGACTGTGAGAGTATAGTCCCATGTTGACTAATACATCTAGTAGATTACAGTTAATACATCTAGTAGATTACAGACTATATGAGAGGTGTTGACTAATACATCTAGTAGATTACAGACTATATGAGAGGTATAGTCCCATGTTGACTAATACATCTAGTAGATTACAGATTAATACATCTAGTAGATTACAGATTAATACATCTAGTAGATTACAGACTATATGAGAGATATAGTCCCATGTTGACTAATACATCTAGTAGATTACAGACTATATGAGAGGTATAGTCCCATGTTGATAATACATCTAGTAGATTACAGACTATATGAGAATAGTCCCAGTTGACAATACATCTAGTAGATTACAGACTATATGAGAGGTATAGTCCCATGTTGACTAATACATCTAGTAGATTACAGATTAATACACTACAGACTATATGAGGTATAGTCCCATGTTGACTAATACATCTAGTAGATTACAGACTATATGAGAGATATAGTCCCATGTTGACTAATACATCTAGTAGATTACAGACTATATGAGAGGTATAGTCCCATGTTGACTAATACATCTAGTAGATTACAGATTAATACATCTAGTAGATTACAGACTATATGAGAGGTATAGTCCCATGTTGACTAATACATCTAGTAGATTACAGTTTAATACATCTAGTAGATTACAGACTATATGAGAGGTATAGTCCCATGTTGACTAATACATCTAGTAGATTACAGACTATATGAGAGGTATAGTCCCATGTTGACTAATACATCTAGTAGATTACAGATTAATACATCTAGTAGATTACAGACTATTGAGAGGTATAGTCCCATGTTGACTAATACATCTGTAGATTACAGACTTTCCCATGTTGACTGTAGATTACAGACTATATGAGAGGTATTCCCATTTGACATCTTTTAAGACTATATGAGAGGTATAGTCCCATGTTGACTAATACATCTTAGATTACAGATTAAACATCTAGTAGATTACAGACTATATGAGAGGTATAGTCCCATGTTGAAATACATCTAGTAGATTACAAAGTAGATTACAGACTATATGAGAGATATAGTCCCATGTTGACTAATAGTAGACACAGATTAATACATCTAGTAGATTACAGATTAATACATCTAGTAGATTACAGACTATATGAGAGATATAGTCCCATGTTGACTAATACATCTAGTAGATTACAGATTAATACATCTAGTAGATTACAGATTAATACATCTAGTAGATTACAGATTAATACATCTAGTAGATTACAGACTATATGAGAGGTATAGTCCCATGTTGACTAATACATCTAGTAATTACAGACTATATGAGAGATATAGTCCCATGTTGACAATTGATCTGGAGTAGATTACAGACTATATGAATGTATAGTCCCATGTTGAAATACATCTAGTAGATTACAGACTATATGAGAGGTATAGTCCCATGTTGACTTACATCTAGTAGATTACAGACTATATTTTGAAATACATTGATTTAACTAGAGATAGTCCCATGTTGACTAACAAGTAGATTACAGACTATATGAGAGGTATAGTCCCATGTTGACTAATACATCTAGTAGATTACAGATTACAATGACAGCCTACATCTAGTAGATTAAAGACTATGTTCATGTTGAAATATACCTAGTCATATGGAGATTAAATCTGATTACAGATTAATACCTTTTACAGATTAATACATCTTTTACAACTATATGAGACCCTAACCATCTAGTAGATTACAGACTAGATACCCAGTTAATCATCAAATTACAGACTATATGAGAGGTATAGTCTGTTGACTAATACATCTAGTTTACAGACTAATGAGAGGTATAGTCCCATGTTGACTAAACATCTAGTAGATTACAGATTAATTAGATTACAGACTATATGAGAGGTATAGTCCCATGTTGACATTCTAGTAGATTACAGACTATATGAGAGATATAGTCCCATGTTGACTAATACATCTAGAGATTACAGATAATACATCTAGTAGATTACAGATTAATACATCTAGTAGATTACAGACTATATGAGAGGTATAGTCCCATGTTGACTAATACATCTAGTAGATTACAGACTATATAGAGGTACATTCCCATGTTGACAGATACATCTAGTAGATTACAGACTATATGAGAGGTATAGTCCCATGTTGACTAATACATCTAGTAGATTACAGATTAATACATCTAGTAGATTACAGACTATATGAGAGGTATAGTCCCATGTTGACTAATACATCTAGTCCCAGATTACAGACTATATGAGAGGTATAGTCCCATGTTGACTAATACATCTAGTAGATTACAGACTATATGACTATATGAGAGTATAGTCCCATGTTGACTAATACATCTAGTAGATTACAGACTATATGAGAGGTATAGTCCCATGTTGACTAATACATCTAGTAGATTACAGACTATATGAGAGGTATAGTCCCATGTTGATTAATACATCTAGTAGATTACAGACTATATGAGAGGTATAGTCCCATGTCCCAAAAACTCTGATGGTCTCAATGTGTGCAGACACTATAAACATTGGTTTACACTCACACACTCTGACACACACACACTCTGACACACACACACACATACAACCACACACACACACACACACACACACACACACACACACACACACACACACACACACACACACACACACACACACACACACACACACACACACACACACACACACTTAGTATTTATGGGTCCCTGAGTGTTGATTGTTAATGATGAGATTGCCACTCATCAGTTCAGGCTATAACCACACTGAGACTGGAGGAAGAATTATTGTTTGGTTTTCATCAAGTGTGTGCTAGTCTAGTGTGTGTGTGTGTGTGCTAGTGTGTGTGTGTGTGTGTATGTGTGCTAGTCTAGTGTGTGTGTGTGTGTGCTAGTCTAGTGTGTGTGTGTGTGTGTGTGTGTGTGTGTGTGTGTGTGTGTGTGTGTGTGTGTGTGTGTGCTAGTCTAGTGTGTGTGTGTGCTAGTCTAGTGTGTGTGTGTGTGTGTGTGTGTGTGCTAGTCTAGTGTGTGTGTGTGTGTGCTAGTGTGTGTGTGTGTGTGTGTGTGTGTGTGTGTGTGTGTGTGTGTGTGTGTGTGTGTGTGTGTGTGTGGGTGTGTGTGTGTGTGTGCGTGTGTGCTAGTGTGTGTGTGTGCTTGTGCGTGTGTGTGCTTGTGTGTGTGTGTGTGTGCGTGTGTGTATGTGTGTGCTTGTGTGTGTGTGGGCTTGTGTGTATGTGTGTGAGTGTGTGTTTGAAACACCAATATGTGTCATAAAATCCAAAGTTGCTGAAGTGAGCGATTGATGTATAAGACATATCGTCATGCCTACGTTACCCAGGGTTACCGTTAAAATCAACATCGTATGACCTAATGACTGACATTACACAGAAACACACAGAAACACACACACAAACAAAGAGCAGGGACAATTAACCAAGATTACCGATACCAACATAGCCTTCCTCTTCCTCCGAAGCATTTTGCTAACGTGTCATTTGATTATGATTTTGTTCCAGTGTAGATTGTTCCAGAGCCATTATTTGGTCAACAGGCTGTTCATGCTGATTCCTGCTATGATAGATTCAGTCTGTCCCTCTCTGGCTGTCGGCAGGTCTGTCTATGGCAACAATACCAGGGCCATCTAGCTAAGTGATTTGGTTCAGACTGGAAGTGAATAATATAGGTTATGCTAATATGCACAGATGGCTATTCTCCAAAGAGCCACAAATAAATCAAATCCTTCTGAATGCAAAGAAAGGTATAAGAAAGGTATAAGAAAGGTATAAGAAAGGTATAAGAAAGGTATAAGAAAGGTATAAGCAAAACCAGTTTTGAGGACATTGAAAAGGACCAGGAAAAACAGGTGAAACCAGGCTGTTATGGTCCAGGGCAGTGAGGCTGTTATGGTCCAGGGCAGTGAGGCTGTCATGGTCCAGGGCAGTGAGGCTGTCATGGTCCAGGGCAGTGAGGCTGTGATGGTGGTCCAGGGCAGTGAGGCTGTCATGGTGGTCCAGGGCAGTGAGGCTGTCATGGTCCAGGGCAGTGAGGCTGTCATGGTCCAGGGCAGTGAGGCTGTCATGGTCCAGGGCAGTGAGGCTGTCATGGTCCAGGGCAGTGAGGCTGTTATGGTCCAGGGCTGTCATGGTCCAGGGCAGTGAGGCTGTCATGGTCCAGGGCAGTGAGGCTGTCATGGTCCAGGGCAGTGAGGCTGTCATGGTCCAGGGCAGTGAGGCTGTTATGGTCCAGGGCAGTGAGGCTGTCATGGTCCAGGGCAGTGAGGCTGTCATGGTCAGGGCAGTGAGGCTGTTATGGTCAGGGCTGTCATGGTCCAGGGCAGTGAGGCTGTCATGGTCCAAGGCAGTGAGGCTGTTATGGTCCAGGGCTGTCATGGTCCAGGGCAGTGAGGCTGTCATGGTCCAGGGCAGTGAGGCTGTTATGGTCCAGGGCTGTCATGGTCCAGGGCAGTGAGGCTGTTATGGTCCAGGGCAGTGAGGCTGTCATGGTCCAGGGCAGTGAGGCTGTGATGGTCCAGGGCTGTCATGGTCCAGGGCAGTGAGGCTGTTATGGTCCAGGGCTGTCATGGTCCAGGGCAGTCATGGTCCAGGGCAGTGAGGCTGTCATGGTCAGGGCAGTGAGGCTGTCATGGTCCAGGGCAGTGAGGCTGTTATGGTCCAGGGCAGTGAGGCTGATGGTCCAGGGCAGTGTCATGGTCCAGGGCAGTGAGGCTGTTATGGTCCAGGGCTGTCATGGTCCAGGGCAGTGAGGCTGTCATGGTCCAGGGCAGTGAGGCTGTTATGGTCCAGGGCTGTCATGGTCCAGGGCAGTGAGGCTGTCATGGTCAGGGCAGTGAGGCTGTTATGGTCCAGGGCTGTCATGGTCCAGGGCAGTGAGGCTGTTATGGTCCAGGGCAGTGAGGCTGTCATGGTCCAGGGCAGTGAGGCTGTGATGGTCCAGGGCTGTCATGGTCCAGGGCAGTGAGGCTGTCATGGTCCAGGGCAGTGAGGCTGTCATGGTCCAGGGCAGTGAGGCTGTCATGGTCAGGGCAGTGAGTCATGGTCAGGGCAGTGAGGCTGTGTCATGGTCCAGGGCAGTGAGGCTGTCATGGTCAGGGCAGTGAGGCTGTTATGGTCTGTCATGGTCCAGGGCAGTGAGGCTGTCAGGTCCAGGGCAGTGAGGCTGTTATGGTCCAGGGCTGTCATGGTCCAGGGCTGAGGCTGTCATGGTCCAGGGCAGTGAGTGATGGTCCAGGGCTGTCATGGTCCAGGGCAGTGAGGCTGTTATGGTCCAGGGCAGTGAGGCTGTCATGGTCCAGGGCAGTGAGGCTGTGATGGTCAGGGCTGTCATGGTCCAGGGCAGTGAGGCTGTCATGGTCCAGGGCTGTCAGGTGAGGCTGTCATGGTCCAGGGCAGTGAGGCTGTCATGGTCAGTGGGCTGTGATGGTCCAGGGCTGTCATGGTCCAGGGCTGTCATGGTCCAGGGCTGTCATGGTCCAGGGCAGTGAGGCAGGTCCAGGGCTGTCATGGTCCAGGGCAGTGAGGCTGTCATGGTCCAGGGGTGAGGCTGTCATGGTCCAGGGCAGTGAGGCTGTCATGGTCCAGGGCTGTCATGGTCCATGGTCCAGGGCTGTCATGGTCCAGGGCTGTCATGGTCCAGGGCAGTGAGGCTGTCATGGTCCAGGGCAGTGAGGCTGTCATGGTCCAGGGCAGTGAGGCTGTCATGGTCAGGGCAGTGAGGCTGTCATGGTCCAGGGCAGTGAGGCTGTCATGGTCCGGGGCTGTCACCAGGGCTGTGGTCCAGGGCTGTCATGGTCCAGGGCTGTCATGTTCCAGGGCTGTCATGGTCCAGGGCTGTCATGGTCCATGTCATGGTCTGAGGCTGTCATGGTCCAGGTACAGGGCAGTGAGGCTGTCAAGGGCTGTCAAGGGCAGTGAGGCTGTCATGGTCCAGGGCTGTCAGGAGGGCTGTCATGGTCCAGGGCTGTCATGGTCCAGGGCTGTCATGGTCCAGGGCAGTGAGGCTGAACAAAACTCTTTGGTGCAGGACTTGGTGCGGGACTTGGTGCACGACTTGGTGCACGACTTGGTGCACGACTTGGTGCACGACTTCTAAGCAAGATAGGGGAATCCCAAAAAAGGACAAGGACAGCACCCCGAACTCTCTCCTCACCTCAGGTACCCCAACCCTCAGGTACCCCAACCCTCAGGTACCCCAACAGCAGGAGCCCAGAACCACACAACAGGTCTATCCTTTAACCATGCCTGCATAGAACCACTAGAGACAAGACCCCACAACCATCAGCCTGCTGAGAGACAGGCTGGCTCTGTTAGAGGTATGGGTTACTGAGCTGAAGGAGCCCCCCCCCCCAGCTACACCACCTCCAGACTGCTGAGAGACAGACTGGCTCTGTTAGAGGTATGGGTTACTGAGCTGAAGGATCAGCCCCCCCAGCTACACCACCTCCAGACTGCTGAGAGACAGACTGGCTCTGTTAGAGGTATGGGTTACTGAGCTGAAGGAGCAGTCCCCCCCCAGCCCAGACACATAGCTTCTACAGGACCAGCTCTAGAGGAGGTAAAGGTCACCATGAGGAGAGAGCCTTGCCACAGCTCTGGAGGAGATAAAGGTCACCATGAGGAGAGAGCCTTACCACAGCTCTGGAGGAGGTAAAGGTCACCGTGAGGAGAGAGCCTTACCACAGCTCTGGAGGAGGTAAAGGCCACCATAAGGAGAGAGCCTTACCACAGCTCTAGAGGAGGTAAAGACCACCATGAGGAGAGAGCCTTACCACAGCTCTGGAGGAGGTCCACCATGAGGAGAGAGCCTTACCACAGCTCTGGAGGTAAAGGCCACCATGAGGAGAGAGCCTTACCACAGCTCTGGAGGTAAAGGCCACCATGAGAGCCTTACCACAGCTCTGGAGGAGGTAAAGACCACCATGAGGAGAGAGCCTTACCACAGCTCTGGAGGAGGTAAAGACCACCATGAGGAGAGAGCTGGTGCAGGTAAAGGAGGAGATGGTAAAGGAGTGTGTCTGTACAGCACAGAGAACAGACTGTAGAGACTCCCAGAGAGAAGCTACAGCACAGAGAACAGACTGTAGAGACTCCCAGAGAGAAGCTACAGCACAGAGAACAGACTGTAGAGACTCCCAGAGAGAAGCTACAGCACAGAGAACAGACTGTAGAGACTCCTAGAGAGAAGCCACAGAGAACAGAACTGTAGAGACTCCCAGAGAGAAGCTAGCACAGAGAACAGACTCCCAGAGAGAAGCTACAGCACAGAGAACAGACTGTAGAGACTCCCAGAGAGAAGCTGTACAGCACAGAGAACAGACTGTAGAGACTCCCAGAGAGAAGCTACAGCACAGAGAACAGACTGTAGAGACTCCCAGAGAAGCTACAGCACAGAGACAGCACAGAGAACAGACTGTAGAGACTCCCAGAGAGAAGCTAGAGAGAAGCTACAGCACAGAGAACAGACTGTAGAGACTCCCAGAGAGAAGCTACAGCACAGAGAACAGACTGTAGAGACTCCCAGAGAGAAGCTACAGCACAGAGAACAGACTGTAGAGACTCCCAGAGAGAAGCTAGAGAACAGACTGTAGAGACTCCCAGACTCAGCACAGAGAACAGACTGTAGAGACTCACAGCCCCTCACCACCCCAGGCCCCCTCAACAGAGAACCCCCCAGACCCAGCGCACCCCATAGGCCCCAAGCACCAACAGAGCATCACCACTTCCATTGGCTTAGCCAGACTGGACCGGGCCCAGCCTACTACCCTGCACCAGACCATCACCTCTACCAGACCAGAGAGGCAGCCCCCTCTACCAGGTCCAACCCTGGCCCAACTCCACTCTACAGGGCCCAACAGCAGGACCAGCGCAGCTAGGCAGAGGACAGGAGAACTGTTTACTATTGAGTGAGAGTAAACAGATCCTCCAATACATCTGCACCACACACACACACACACACACACACACACACACACACACACACACACACACACACACACACACACACACACACACACACACACACACACACACACAAACACACACACACAACACACACACACACACACAAACACACACACACACACACACACACACAAACACACACACACACACACACACACACACACACACAAACACACACACACACACACACACACACACACACACACACACACACACACACAAACACAACACACACACACACACACACACACACACACACACAAACACACACACACACACACACACACACACACACACACACACACACACACACACACACACACACACACACACACACACACACACACAAACACACACACACACACACACACACACACACACACACACACACACACACACACACACACACACACAAACACACACACACACACACACACACACACAAACACACACACACACACAAACACACACACACACACACACAACACACACACACACAACACACACACACAAACACACACACACACACACACACACACACACACACACACACACACACACACACACACACACACACACACACACACACACACACAAACACACACACACACACACACACACACACACACACACACACACACACACACACACACACACACACAAACACACGCACACACCCACACACACACACACACACACACACACACACACACACACACACACACACACACACACACACACACACACACACACACACACACACACACACACACACACACACACACACACACACACACACACACACACACACACACACACACACACACACACACACACACACACACACAACACACAAACACACACACATAGCAATTGTAATTAAAGTTTAATAGTTAGTAGTTACCATATTGCTGACTGTGCTAGATTTTCTTTTTGTAACATTAAATCTCTATCAGTTACCATGTGGAACATTCAACCTTTGGATCGAAGCGTTTAGCACCGGAGGAAAATAAAAAAATCGTGAAGATGTTGACGTCATTATTCCGCAGGAGACATGGTGTAAGGCTGACGTCACTCAATATCCCACAGGCTACAGAGAGGTCACTGTGCCATCACAGAAACACAGCTCTGTCAATACAGGCAGAGAGACTCTGGAGGACTGATCATTTGGTCCCACACCCAACTATAAAATCTAATTGAGCTTAATTTACAGGCCATACTGTTTCTAACTGTCTTCATCTCCCCATAGAAACAACAGTGACAGACCTCATGAGGGGACAGCTTTATTACAGGCCATACTGTCTCTAACTGTCTTCATCTCCCCATAGAAACAACAGTGACAGACCACACGAGGGGACAGCTTTATTACAGGCCATACTGTCTCTAACTGTCTTCATCTCCCCATAGAAACAACAGTGACAGACCACACGAGGGGACAGCTTCATTTACAGGCCATACTGTCTCTAACTGTCTTCATCTCCCCCATAGAAACAACAGCACCATCAACAACAACAGTGACAGACCACACGAGGGGACAGCTTCATTTACAGGCCATACTGTCTCTAACTGTCTTCATCTCCCCCATAGAAACAACAGCACCATCAACAACAACAGTGACAGACCACATGAGGGGACAGCTTTATTACAGGCCATACTGTCTCTGTCTTCATCTCCCCCATAGAAACAACAGCACCATCAACAACAACAGTGACAGACCACACGAGGGGACAGCTTCATTTACAGGCCATACTGTCTCTAACTGTCTTCCTCTCCCCATAGAAACAACAGTGACAGACCACACGAGGGGACAGCTTCATTTACAGGCCATACTGTCTCTAACTGTCTTCATCTCCCCCATAGAAACAACAGCACCATCAACAACAACAGTGACAGACCTCATGAGGGGACAGCTTTATTACAGGCCATACTGTCTCTAACTGTCTTCATCTCCCCATAGAAACAACAGTGACAGACCTCATGAGGGGACAGCTTTATTACAGGCCATACTGTCTCTAACTGTCTTCATCTCCCCATAGAAACAACAGTGACAGACCACACGAGGGGACAGCTTCATTTACAGGCCATACTGTCTCTAACTGTCTTCATCTCCCCCATAGAAACAACAGCACCATCAACAACAACAGTGACAGACCTCATGAGGGGACAGCTTTATTACAGGCCATACTGTCTCTAACTGTCTTCATCTCCCCATAGAAACAACAGTGACAGACCTCATGAGGGGACAGCTTTATTACAGGCCATACTGTCTCTAACTGTCTTCATCTCCCCATAGAAACAACAGTGACAGACCTCATCAGCTTTATTACAATACTGTCTCTAACTGTCTTCATCTCCCCATAGAAACAACAGTGACAGACCACACGAGGGGACAGCTTCATTTACAGGCCATACTGTCTCTAACTGTCTTCATCTCCCCCATAGAAACAACAGCACCATCAACAACAACAGTGACAGACCACACGAGGGGACAGCTTTATTACAGGCCATAGTGTCTCTAACTGTCTTCATCTCCCCCATAGAAACAACAGCACCATCAACAACAACAGTGACAGACCACATGAGGGGACAGCTTTATTACAGGCCATACTGTCTCTGTCTTCATCTCCCCCATAGAAACAACAGCACCATCAACAACAACAGTGACAGACCACACGAGGGGACAGCTTCATTACAGGCCATAGTGTCTCTAACTGTCTTCATCTCATAGAAACAACAGGGACAGACCACACGAGGGGACAGCTTCATTTACAGGCCATAGTGTCTCTAACTGTCTTCATCTCATAGAAACAACTGTAGCAGCACCACCAAAAAACAAACCGGAAGGGATCTGTTGCAGCTCTGTAGAAGCCTGGGTCTGTACTTTGTCAATGGTAGGTTACGGGGGGACTCTTTGGGGAGATTCACCTACTGTTCACCTCTTGGCCACAGCACAGTAGACTATGTGATCACAGACATTGACCCTTTCTCTCTCAGCTCATTCACTGTCAAGCCACTAACACCTCTGTCTGATCACAGACAAATTACGTTGCTCCTCAAAAAGAACAGACATGGAAACAACCACACATTCACAGCCCAGTGAGCTGTACAACATCAGAAATGTAAACAGATGGGCCCAACACAGCACAGAAGAACACCAGGAAGCCAACCACACATTCACAGCCCAGTGAGCTGTACAACATCAGACATGCAAACAGATGGGCCCAACACAGCACAGAAGAATACCAGGAAGCCAACCACTAACCATGAAATCCAACCAGTCTTGGATCATTTCCTGGATAGCACTCACAGTAAAGAAGGCATCAATCTAGCAGTAAAACACATCGACTTAATATTCAGGCAAACTGCAAATTAATTAACACAACTGAAATTGATTAAAAAAATATATTTTTTAAAATATGCAGATTGTAAAATTATAACGAAAAATGGTAAACACGAAGGCAAAACCAAAAGCAGAGACCCAAATAATGGTGAATTACACCTTTATTAATTGTGAGGCTTTAAAACTCTATAAACGTACACTCAGCACCAAAGAGAGGTAGAGGTAGAGACAGAGAGTACAACAGCAAGCAGCTGACACTAATTGAGGAGTCCATAAACACACACAACTTCTGAAAAAAAATATTTAAAAAAAATATATAAAATCTAAACAAGAAGAATTAGTGATACAAAATGGTGACATATGGACAACCCATTTAAAACACTCTACACTCTACACTCTACACTCTACACTCTACACTCAACCCATTTAAAACACTCTACACTCTACACTCTACACTCTACACTCAACCCATTTAAAACACTCTACACTCTACACTCAACCCATTTAAAACACTCTACACTCTACACTCAACCCATTTAAAACACTCTACACTCAACCCATTTAAAACACTCTACACTCTACACTCTACACTCTACACTCAACCCATTTAAAACACTCTACACTCTACACTCTACACTCTACACTCAACCCATTTAAAACACTCAACCCATAAAACACTCTACACTCAACCCATTTAAAACACTCTACACTCTACACTCAACCCATTTAAAACAAAAAGCTCTAAAGGACAATCAAAATCATTGGACTCTACTGACTCTACAAGAAACTCTACACTGACCAACCCATTTAAAACACTCTGACCAGGAGCTCTACAAACTCTACACTCTACACTCTACAAGAAACTCAACTATTTAAAACACTCTACACTCAACCCATTTAAAACACTCTACAACAAACCGTTCACATTGATGCAAACGCCAGGAGCCTATAAGAAACTAAACTATTACTGACCAGGAGCTCAAGAGAATTTGAATGGATTAGAAAAAGCTATAAAGGACAATCAAAATCCATTGGACTCCCCAATTACTGACCAGGAGCTCGATAAGAAACTAAACTATTACTGACCAGGAGCTCTATAAGAAACTAAACTATTACTGACCAGGAGCTCTATAAGAAACTAAACTATTACTGACCAGGAGCTCTATAAGAAACTAAACAATTACTGACCAGGAGCTCTATAAGAAACTAAACTATTACTGACCAGGAGCTCTATAAGAAACTAAACTATTACTGACCAGGAGCTCTATAAGAAACTAAACTATTACTGACCAGGAGCTCTATAAGAAACTAAACTATTACTGACCAGGAGCTCTATAAGAAACTAAACTATTACTGACCAGGAGCTCTATAAGAAACTAAACTATTACTGACCAGGAGCTCGATAAGGAACTAAACTATTACTGACCAGGAGCTCTATAAGAAACTAAACTATTACTGACCAGGAGCTCTATAAGAAACTAAACTATTACTGACCAGGAGCTCGATAAGAAACTAAACTATTACTGACCAGGAGCTCTATAAGAAACTAAACTATTACTGACCAGGAGCTCTATAAGAAACTAAAATATTACTGACCAGGAGCTCTATAAGAAACTAAACTATTACTGACCAGGAGCTCGATAAGGAACTTCAGAGCCTCAAATATGTATATATTTTTTAAAAGCATCCTAAATGAGATGCCCAAATTCACAAAATGTAAATTGTTATATTAAAACTATTTCATTAACCTCTCTTGGGTAGGGGGCAGTATTTTCACGTCTGGATGAAAACCTTGCACAAAATAAACTGCCTGTCACTCAGGCATAGAGGCTAGGATATGCATATAATTGGTCGATTTGGATAGAAAAAACTCTATAGTTTCTAAAACCGTTAAAATAAGGTCTGTGAGTATAACAGAACTGATATGGCAGGAGAAACCCCAAGGACAAACCGTTCCCCCCCTGAAAAATGTTCAACGTACCACTGTTTCCAATGGCTGTTTCCAATGGCTGTCACTTTTATTATAAGGCCAAATCCTCCCAGGTTGCAGTTCCTACGGCTTCCACTAGATGTCAACAGTCTTTAGAAAGAGTTTCAGGCTGGTTTTTGGAAAAATTAGCCAGAAATTGTAGTTTTTCTAGGTGGCTCCCATTTTGGATGTAGTGTTTCCAAGAGTGTAGAAGAGAACGCGTTCTTTGGTATTTTTCTCTGGTAAGGATTCTCCGTTTTAAATGTTAGCATTTATTTACGTATTAGGGTACCTCAGCTTTGATTGTAAACGTTGCTTGACTTGTTTGGACAAGGTTATTAGTAACGTTTGGGATTAATTTTGTATGCATTTTGATGGAGGGAAACTGGGTGGATTATTGACTGAAGCGAGCCAGCTAAACTGAGTTTTTATGGATATAAAGAAGGACATTATCGAACAAAAGGACAATTTGTGATGTATCTGGGACCTTTTGGAGTGCCAACAGAAGAAGATCAAAGGTATTTATATTTCTGACTTCTGTGGTGGTGCACCTGCCTTGTTGAAATATGTTTTTCATGCTTTTGTTTGCGGGGCTCTGTCCTCAGATAATCGCATGTTGTGCTTTCGCCGTAAAGCCTTTTTGAAATCGGACACGGCGGATTAACAAGAAGTTAAGCTTTATTTTGCCGTATTACACTTGTGATTTTATAAAAGTTAAATATTTATATTTACTGTAGTTTGAATTTCGCGTTCTGCAATTTCACCAGATGTTGGCCAGGTGGGATTCTACCGTCCCACCTGCCCATAAGAAGTAAAACCTGAGTATATGTTAAAGCTTGATCGACTTCCAAATAGCATTTGATACGGGAATGTTCTACACAGTTATTGAAAGTGGTGTAGGATGTAAAGCATATGACATAATTAAATCAATACTGGCAATACTTGCAGCATCAAAATTGGCAAGAAAATAACATAATTATTTTACCACAGCCGAGGCCTTCGCCAGGGGCGGGGCCTTCACCAGGGGCGGGGCCTTCACCAGGGGCGGGGCCTTCACCAGGGGCGGGGCCTTCGCCAGGGGCGGGCCAGGGGCGGCTTCGCCAGGGGCGGGGCCTTCGCCAGGGGCGGGGCCTTCGCCAGGGGCGGGGCCTTCACCAGTGGCGGGGCCTTCGTCAGGGTTGAAATCTGAGCCCTGCACTCTTCAATAATTACATCAACGAATTGGCAACTCTTCTAGAAAAACCCTCAGCCCTTTGTGTTAGTCTCCACAATTCAGAGGTTAAATGCCTTCCCTTCACAGATGACCCGTGCCTGCTGTCATCCACAGCACATGGCCTGAACCTGCTAGAGCAGTCCTGCCAGACCTGGGCCCTGGACCTGCTAGAGCAGTCCTGCCAGACCTGGGCCCTGGACCTGCTAGAGCAGTCCTGCCAGACCTGGGCCCTGCCCCTGCTAGAGCAGTCCTGTCAGACAGGAAACCACAAAAATACTAATATAATGGTTTTCCAGAGAAGATCCAGATCTCAAGGAATTAGATCAAAGTTGTCAATTGGTACAAAATGTATAGATTGGAGCTACAATTATTTATGTTAAAAATAGCTCAACTGGACGCCGTAATGAGGCAGTGGATGAACTGAGAGAGAAAGCACGCAGGGCATTCTACGCCATTAAAACAAATATCTAATTGAGATGCCTATTAAAATGTGCCTAAAATGATTGTTTCATTAAACCAACTGCACGTTATGGCAGAGAGGTGTGGGGTCCACTTGCAAAACAGGATTTCACCCAATGGGACAAACACCCCATTGAAACCCTGAATGCAGAGTTCTGTAAGATTCTCCTACATGTCCAGAGGAAAACTATAAACAATTCATACAGGGAAGAAATAGGCCAATAAAAAACTCAATAAAGAGCAATTAAGTTTTGAAAACATCTACCATACAGTAACCCCCTCTCATATCATTACCAAGCCAAGAGCTGAGCAAAGAGAAGGGCCTGATCCAGTTGGTCCTGGGGATAAGAGAGAGAAGCTCATCAAAGAGAGAGAGACACAGACGAAGAGAGAGACACAGAGACACAGAGACTCAGACACAGAGACAGAGAGACAGAGAGAAAGACAGAGAAACAGAGAGACAGACAGACAGAGAGACAGACAGAGACAGAGAGACAGAGAGAGAGAGAGAGAGAGAGAGAGAGAGAGAGAGAGAGAGAGAGAGAGAAAGAAAGAGAGAGACAGACACGGAGACAGACAGAGAGACAGACAGAGAGACAAAGAGGGACAGAGACACAGACACAGACACAGAGAGACACAGAGAGGCAGAGAGACAGAAAGAGAGAGGCCTGCTTATACGTTCTCTGCACGCAGCACACCACGCGCTGACTGACTGATAAACATGAGCTCTCTGCTCACTTTACAAAATGTCTCCTTTGAAAGGCACAGAGAGGCCAAATATGACACACACAACAATATGACACAGACACACCACTCAACGGGAGCTTTGTGTTCAACAATCACAACTACTTGACAACCTCGTCTCCCCTCGTCTCCCCTCTCCTCCCCTGCCTTTCTCCCCCTCATGGAACCTTTCAGTCTCTTTACATCTCTCTCTCTGTCTCTCTCTACCTCTCTCTGTCTCTCTCTACCACTCTCTGTCTCTCTGTCTCTCTCTACCTCTCTCTGTCTCTCTCTACCACTCTCTGTCTCTCTGCCTCTCTCTGTCTCTCTGTCTCTCTCTACCTCTCTCTGTCTCTCTCTACCACTCTCTGTCACTCTCTGTCACTCTGTCTCTCTGTCTCTCTCTACCTATCTCTGTCTCTCTCTACCACTCTCTGTCTCTCTGTCTCTAAGGTCTCTCTCTACCTCTCTCTGTCTCTCTCTCTACCTCTCTTTACCTCTACCTCTCTCTGTCTCTCTGTATGTCTCTATGTCTCTATGTCTCTCTCTCTGTCTCTCTGTCTCTCTCTCTACCTCTCTCTACCTCTACCTCTCAGTGTCTCTCTCTACCTCTCTCTGTCTCTCTCTACCACTCTCTGTCTCACTCTCTACCTCTCTCTGTCTCTCTGTATGTCTCTATGTCTCTCTCTCTGTCTCTCTCTACCTCTCTCTATCTCTCTCTACCTCTGTCTCTCTCTCTACCTCTCTCTACCTCTACCTCTCTCTGTCTCTCTCTACCTCTCTCTACCTCTACCTCTCTCTGTCTCTCTCTCTACCTCTACCTCTCTCTGTCTCTCTCTCTACCTCTACCTCTCTCTCTCTCTCTCTCTACCTCTACCTCTCTCTGTCTCTCTCTCTACCTCTACCTCTACCTCTCTCTGTCTCTACCTCTACCTCTCTCTGTCTCTCTCTCTACATCGCTCTCCCTGTCTCTCTCTTTACATCTCTCTCTCTGTCTCTCTCTTTACATCTCTCTCTCTGTCTCTCTCTCGGTCTCTCTCTCTATCTCTCTCTGTCTCTGTCTCTCTCTCTACCTCTCTCTCTCTCTACCTCTCTCTCTACCTCTCTCTCTACCTCTCTCTCTCTCTGTCTCTCTCTCTACCTCTCTCTCTACCTCTCTCTCTACACCTCTCTACACCTCTCTCTCTCTAGCTCTCTCTCTACACCTCTCTACATCTCTCTCTCTCTCTACCTCTCTCTACACCACTCTCTCTCTCTGTCTCCCTCTCTAAACCTCTCTCTCTCTCGGTCTCCCTCTCTACACCTCTCTCTCTCTCTCTGTCTCCTTCTCTACACCTCTCTCTCTACCTCTCTCTCTACCTCTCTGCCTCTCTGCCTCTCTGCCTCTCTGCCTCTCTGCCTCTCTCTCCTCTCCTACTTCCTCCTTCTTCCTCCTTCTTCCTCCTACTTCCTCTACACAAATTGCTCCCTTTCTCTCTCTCGCCCTCTGTGCCCTCTCGCATTTTCATTTTCTTCCAATTTTTCCTTAACCAAGGTTGTTATCCCTCTTTCATTTCCGTTTGGAGGCAGAGAGGAGGCAAGGGTGCCCCTGGCACCAAAGGAGCAGGGGAGAAGAAGAGATAGAGAAAGAGAGAGAGAGAAAGAGAGAGAGAAAGAAAAAGAGGAAAAGTTAGAGAGAGATGACACAGCTGGAGGAGAATGATAAGACAGATGACACAGCTGGAGGTGAATAACGAGACAGATGACACAGCTGGAGGTTAATAATGAGACAGATGATACAGCTGGAGGTGAATAACAAGACAGATGATACAGCTGGAGGTGAATAATAAGATGACACAGCTGGAGGTGAATAATAATATGACACAGCTGGAGGTGAATAATAAGATGACACAGCTGGAGGTTAATAATGAGACAGATGATACAGCTGGAGGTGAATAACAAGACAGATGATACAGCTGGAGGTGTATAATAAGATGACACAGCTGGAGGTGAATTAATAAGATGACACAGCTGGAGGTGAATAATAAGATAGATGACACAGCTGGAGGTGAATAACAAGACAGATGACACAGCTGGAGGTTAATAATGAGACAGATGACACAGCTGGAGGTGAATAACAAGACAGATGACACAGCTGGAGGTTAATAATGAGACAGATGATTCAGCTGGAGGTGATTAACGAGACAGAAGACACAGCTGGAGGTGAATAACGAGACAGAAGACACAGCTGGAGGTGAATAACGAGACAGAAGACACAGCTGGAGGTGAATAACAAGACAGATGACACACAGTTAAATATGTGTTCTGCTGTGACAGAGGGAGACAGAGCAGTTCATCAAAGAGAGGCATAGAGGCAGAGAGACAGAAAGAGAGAGGCCTGCTTATACGTTCTCTGCATGCAGCACACCACGCGCTGACTGACTGATAAACATGAGCTCTCTACTCGCTTTACAAAATGTCTCCTTTGAAAGGCACAGAGAGGCCAAATCTCCAACACACACAACAATATGACACAGACACACCACTCAACGGGAGCTTTGTGTTCAACAATCACAACTACTTGACACCCTCGCCTCCCCTCGTCTCCCCTCATCCACTCTCCTCCTCCCCTCGTCTCCCCTCATCCACTCTCCTCCTCCCCTCGTCTCCCCTCGTCTCCCCTCATCCACTCTCCTCCTCCCCTCGTCTCCCCTCATCCACTCTCCTCCTCCCCTCGTCTCCCCTCATCCACTCTCCTCCTCCCCTCATGTCCCCTCGTCCACTCTCCTCCTCCCCTCATGTCCCCTCGTCTCCCCTCTCTCCTCCCCTCTGATCCTCCCCTCTAATCCTCGCCTTTCCCTCTCCTCCTTTCTCCTCTCCTCTTCCCTTCTCCTTCCCCCTCTCCTACCCTCCTTCCTTCTATAATAATAATAATGAGGCATCTTACACAGCTGGAGGTGAATAATGAGACAGAAGACACAGCTGGAGGTGAATAATGAGACAGAAGACACAGCTGGAGGTGAATAATAAGATGACACAGCTGGAGGTGAATAATAAGATAGATGACACAGCTGGAGGTGAATAATGAGACAGAAGACACAGCTGGAGGTGAATAATAAGATAGATGACACAGCTGGAGGTGAATAACAAGACAGATGACACAGCTGGAGGTTAATAATGAGACAGATGACACAGCTGGAGGTGAATAATAAGACAGATGACACAGCTGGAGGTGAATAATAAGATGACACAGCTGGAGGTGAATAACAAGACAGATGACACAGCTGGAGGTGAATAACAAGACAGATGATACAGCTGGAGGTGAATAACAAGACAGATGACACAGCTGGAGGTGAATAATAAGATAGATAACACAGCTGGAGGTGAACAATGAGACAGATGACACAGCTGGAGGTGAATAATAAGATAGATGACACAGCTGGAGGTGAATAACAAGACAGATGACACAGCTGGAGGTGAATAATAAGATGACACAGCTGGAGGTGAATAATAAGATAGATGATACAGCTGGAGGTGAATAATAAGACAGATGACACAGCTGGAGGTGAATAATGAGACAGAAGACACAGCTGGAGGTGAATAATAAGACAGATGACACAGCTGGAGGTGAATAATGAGACAGAAGACACAGCTGGAGGTGAATAATAAGACAGATGACACAGCTGGAGGTGAATAATAAGATGACACAGCTGGAGGTGAATAATAAGATAGATGACACAGCTGGAGGTGAATAATAAGATGACACAGCTGGAGGTGAATAATAAGATAGATGATACAGCTGGAGGTGAATAATTAGACAGATGACACAGCTGGAGGTGAATAATAAGATGACACAGCTGGAGGTGAATAATAAGATAGATGATACAGCTGGAGGTGAATAATGAGACAGATGACACAGCTGGAGGTGAATAATAAGATGACACAGCTGGATGTGATTAGTAAAATAGATTACACAGCTGGAGATGAATAATAAGACAGATGACACAGCTGGAGGTGAATAATAAGACAGATGACACAGCTGGAGGTGAATAATAAGATAGATGACACAGCTGGAGGTGAATAATGAGACAGATGACACAGCTGGAGGTGATTAATAAGATAGATTACACAGCTGGAGGTGATTAGTAATAAGAACGCATACATCAACTATTGGCAACGTGAGGTTGAAGGTCAGTGACAGACGCAATGCTACCAAACATAGGAAAGAGGCTTTACTTAAGCTTAATACTTAACCTGTGTAAAAGACCACAAACAAAGACAAACCTTAATTAACTACACAATTGGTGAGGATAGCCTGGCTAATGAATCCGGATGTCATCATCACTGTGGGTCAGGAGAGAGAGAGAATAAACAACTTTCTAATCACCTGCCCCAGATCGAGAGATCGAGAAAACGAGAGAAAGAGAGAGAGAGAGAGAGACAGAGAGAGAGAGAGAGAGACAGAGAAACAGACAGACAGACAGACAGACAGACAGACAGACAGACAGACAGACAGACAGACAGACAGACAGACAGACAGACAGAGAGAGAGAGAGAGAGAGAGAGAGAGAGAGATAGAATAAACAACTTTCTAATCACCTGCCCCAGATCGAGAGATCGAGAAAAAGAGAGAGAAAAAGAGAGACTGGCAGACCACAGAAGGAGATCAGAAACAAAGCTCAAGAAAAAAAGAAAACAACTCCTGTCTATTTACTTGGTGACAACAGAGGCTCTAAGGCATGTGTGGCACTGCTGTGTGCATTTAAAGACCAGCCAGACATTCAAAAACAATGTCATGCCTGCCGACGGCTAAAAATGCTTTGCTAAAGACGGCTACATCTTCAGATGAGGCATATCTCTATATAAAAAAAAGCTTACATAACATATTCTAAAATCCTCTGAGGTAGTGCCACACTAACCCAATTGAAGAGCTCAGCATTGAGGATAAGTAGCTATGACAGAGGGCTATGTGAATGAAGTGGCCATTCAAATGATTAAATAGGATTCTACCACATCAAGAGGACGAGGTCGTTAAAATGCTAGGTTACCACCACAACAAGAGGTAGAGTCCATTCACATGCTAGGTTACTACGACAACAAGAGGTAGAGCCCATTCAAATGCTAGGTTACTACCACAACAAGAGGTAGAGTCCATTCACATGCTAGGTTACCACCACAACAAGAGGTAGAGTCCATTCACATGTTAGGTTACCACCACAACAAGAGGTAGAGTCCATTCACATGCTAGGTTACTACGACAACAAGAGGTAGAGTCCATTCACATGCTAGGTTACTACCACAACAAGAGGTAGAGTCCATTCACATGCTAGGTTACTACCACAACAAGAGGTAGAGTCCATTCACATGCTAGGTTACCACCACAACAAGAGGTAGAGTCCATTCACATGCTAGGTTACTACGACAACAAGAGGTTTCACTACTACACAACAAGAGGTAGAGTCCATTCAAATGCTAGGTTACTACCACAACAAGAGGTAGAGTCCATTCACATGCTAGGTTACTACGACAACAAGAGGTAGAGTCCATTCACATGCTAGGTTACCACCACAACAAGAGGTAGAGTCCATTCACATGCTAGGTTACTACCACAACAAGAGGTAGAGTCCATTCAAATGCTAGGTTACTATGACAACAAGAGGTAGAGTCCATTCACATGCTAGGTTACCACCACAACAAGAGGTAGAGTCCATTCACATGCTAGGTTACCACCACAACAAGAGGTAGAGTCCATTCACATGCTAGGTTACCACCACAACAAGAGGTAGAGTCCATTCACATGCTAGGTTACCACCACAACAAGAGGTAGAGTCCATTCACATGCTAGGTTACTACGACAACAAGAGGTAGAGTCCATTCACATGCTAGGTTACTACCACAACAAGAGGTAGAGCCCATTCACATGTTAGGTTACTACCACAACAAGAGGTAGAGTCCATTCACATGCTAGGTTACTACGACAACAAGAGGTAGAGTCCATTCAAATGCTAGGTTACTATGACAACAAGAGGTAGAGTCCATTCACATGCTAGGTTACTACCACAACAAGAGGTAGAGTCCATTCAAATGCTAGGTTACTATGACAACAAGAGGTAGAGTCCATTCACATGCTAGGTTACCACCACAACAAGAGGTAGAGTCCATTCACATGCTAGGTTACCACCACAACAAGAGGTAGAGTCCATTCACATGCTAGGTTACTACCACAACAAGAGGTAGAGTCCATTCACATGCTAGGTTACTACCACAACAAGAGGTAGAGCCCATTCACATGTTAGGTTACTACCACAACAAGAGGTAGAGTCCATTCACATGCTAGGTTACTACGACAACAAGAGGTAGAGTCCATTCACATGCTAGGTTACTACCACAACAAGAGGTAGAGTCCATTCACATGCTAGGTTACTACGACAACAAGAGGTAGAGTCCATTCAAATGCTAGGTTACTACGACAACAAGAGGTAGAGTCCATTCACATGCTAGGTTACTACCACAACAAGGTAGAAGGTAGAGGAGAAAATATTTAAGGAGCATGTTAACGGTCCATTCTAAATCGAAATACATTTCACACATATAAAACTTAGTACCTGTAAACACAAGATTAAAGATCCAGAATAGTCTGGTGGGTGACACTATCAGTATGACACTTGTGAATGATGCTCAGCATGAAGCAAGAAACGGCACCTGCCATTTTTTTTATTTTTACTTTTTGAAATGATAGTCAAACACTTCATGTTGCCTTAGCCGATAACTTCTTAAAATGAAGCACATTAATCCACCTTACAAAGGCGTTCGTTTTTAAGTTTGTGAGTTTTAAGTTTGTTGGAAGGCCATCTTCTCCATTAAAAACAAATGTACTGTAATGACCTGACTAGATCATAAATGAACAATTGTCCAGACAGAGGCTTGAGTTTGCGAATTGACGGTTTATTAAACCAACTTTACACAGGCTACTGTTTGGGCCGAAGCACACGCCAAATAGATGACAGATAACCCACAAGCCAATCGTGACCTTCTCTTGTGAAGCCCAGACATAAGAGAGAGAGAGAGAACAAAGGCTGAACCTGGTCTTAACTTCCAATGCCCCGCCCCCTCCACGCCACTCCGCCAACCACCAGGATGCCCGGCATCAGAACATTCCAGGCATTCCCGTGATTGGCAGATAGCAGGTTGATTGACATGTCGGACCCCGCGAACACCGAGTACTGGTCAGTACAATACAACCACCTCCTAGCCTAGCACATAACACACAGCTGTCTGTGCGGGTCGCTACAGTACCTTTATAATAAAAGCATAATCACATTTTGAGGTCATTTTTGGAGAATTGTGTTTTTCTGCTAACGGAACGAACATTCGCGCTTATACCCTACTGCCGTGTTCGCTTTTCTGCGCTTATAATGTGAAGAAAAAGCCTAATAGTTTATGAACATTTTAATGAGATACACGTTCTGATCTGCTGTGTCAAGTTCATTGCTTAGAATAGTTATATTTTTGATGCTAGTGGTTGTATTAATTTGGGATCTATCGCATCCCACAACAATTTGTAATATTTATTTATCGCATAGAATAGGTCGGTTTTTGTAGTATGGGGGGGGGATAGTAGATTGACATAGGCTAGTCCTTTTGCTGTTCGTTATGCCTAATCACTCATCTTGTTGACTGACGAAAAGATAATGTGGACAGTTCTTCCAATATCTTCAATATTCGCATCAGAATTGGATAAGGACGCGCGCAGTCACGTCATGTGAGTGAGAGGTGTTTCGGCAAGCAGCTGGGAGACGGGAATTATAACGATTATATTCAGCCCAAGGGCACAACGGCCACTGGCTGCAAAAATATTGCATGTGATTTTTAGGGGGCATTACGGCCATACATGCAGACTGGAAATTCTAGGTATTATCAAGAACTTCTCAATTGTTAAACGAGAGACTAATAAAGTCTGTACTGTCTTTTCACGCCACTTTTCTTTCAAATCATCATTAGAGTCGAATCATGCAGCCTTACAATGTATTAAAAATGAAAAATAAATCTAACCCAACGTTTGTAGAACTACTAAAGTTACATTAATAACTCTAAATTAATCTTTGTTAACCCGCTCAACACAGAATCCGTGCCTGTGCGCACTCCCTCAAATCGTTTGGAGAAAAATATCCATTCTATTTAATCAGCTTTTTTTTCATTTGTATTCTTCATGCTATAAAATAATATAAAATAATTCCACGGAATTCTAAGCAAATCTTGTCTGCTAAATGAACTGGTGTAGCCCACAATACGGATTTCCAATAGCTTTCAAACATACCTGACCCAGAATGGACCCTGGACTGACACACAACTGTATAGCACTTAGTGTTACTGTTCACTACAGACCTGATAGTGTTACTGTCCACTACAGACCTGTTAGTGTTACTGTTCACTATAGACCTGTTAGTGTTACTGTCCACTACAGACCTGTTAGTGTTACTGTCCACTACCTGTTAGTGTTATTGTCCACTACAGACCTGTTAGTGTTACTGTCCACTACAGACCTGTTAGTGTTACTGTCCACTACAGACCTGTTAGTGTTACTGTCCACTACAGACCTGATAGTGTTACTGTCCACTACAGACCTGATAGTGTTACTGTCCACTACCTGTTAGTGATACTGTCCACTACCTGTTAGTGTTACTGTCCACTACAGACCTGTTAGTGTTACTGTTTCTACAGACCTGTTAGTGTTACTGTTACTACAGACCTGTTAGTGTTACTGTCCACTACAGACCTGTTAGTGTTACTGTCCACTACAGACCTGTTAGTGTTACTGTCCACTACAGACCTCTGTTAGTGTTACTGTCCACTACAGACCTGTTAGTGTTACTGTTCACTACAGACCTGTTAGTGTTACTGTCCACTACAGACCTGTTAGTGTTACTGTCCACTACAGACCTGTTAGTGTTACTGTCCACTACAGACCTGTTAGTGTTACTGTCCACTACCTGTTAGTGTTACTGTCCACTACAGACCTGTTAGTGTTACTGTCCACTACAGACCTGTTAGTGTTACTGTCCACTACCTGTTAGTGTTACTGTTCACTACCTGTTAGTGTTACTGTCCACTACAGACCTGTTAGTGTTACTGTCCACTACCTGTTAGTGTTACTGTTCACTACCTGTTAGTGTTAGTGTCCACTACAGACCTGTTAGTGTTACTGTCCACTACCTGTTAGTGTTACTGTTCACTACCTGTTAGTGTTACTGTTCACTACAGACCTGTTAGTGTTACTGTCCACTACAGACCTGTTAGTGTTACTGTCCACTACCTGTTAGTGTTACTGTCCACTACAGACCTGTTAGTGTTACTGTTCACTACCTGTTAGTGTTACTGTCCACTACAGACCTGTTAGTGTTACTGTCCACTACAGACCTGTTAGTGTTACTGTCCACTACCTGTTAGTGTTACTGTCCACTACCTGTTAGTGTTACTGTTACTGTTCACTACCTAGACCACTACAGACCTTAGTGTTACTGTCCACTACAGACCTGTTAGTGTTACTGTCCACTACAGACCTGTTAGTGTTACTGTCCACTACAGACCTGTTAGTGTTACTGTCCACTACCTGTTAGTGTTACTGTCCACTACAGACCTGTTAGTGTTACTGTCCACTACAGACCTGTTAGTGTTACTGTCCACTACAGACCTGTTAGTGTTACTGTTTCTACAGACCTGTTAGTGTTACTGTCCACTACAGACCTGTTAGTGTTACTGTCCACTACCTGTTAGTGATACTGTCCACTACCTGTTAGTGTTACTGTTCTCTACAGACCTGTTAGTGTTACTGTCCACTACAGACCTGTTAGTGTTACTGTCCACTACCTGTTAGTGTTACTGTCCACTACAGACCTGTTAGTGTTACTGTTCACTACAGACCTGTTAGTGTTACTGTCCACTACAGACCTGTTAGTGTTACTGTCCACTACAGACCTGTTAGTGTTACTGTTCACTACAGACCTGTTAGTGTTACTGTCCACTACAGACCTGTTAGTGTTACTGTCCACTACAGACCTGTTAGTGTTACTGTTACTACAGACCTGTTAGTGTTACTGTCCACTACCTGTTAGTGTTACTGTCCACTACAGACCTGTTAGTGTTACTGACCTGTTAGTGTTACCCACTACCTGTTAGTGTTACTGTCCACTACAGACCTGTTACTGTCCACTACCTGTTAGTGTTACTGTCCACTACCCTGTTAGTGTCCACTACAGACCTGTTAGTGTTACTGTCCACTACAGACCTGTTAGTGTTACTGTCCACTACAGACCTGTTAGTGTTACTGTCCACTACAGACCTGTTAGTGTTACTCCACTACAGACCTGTTCACTACTACAGACCTGTTAGTGTTACTGTCCACTACCTGTTAGACCTGTTAGTGTTACTGTCCACTGTCTGTTCACTACAGACCTGTTAGTGTTACTGTCCACTACAGACCTGTTACTGTCCACTACAGACCTGTTACTGTCCACTACACTACAGACCTGTTAGTGTTACTGTTACTACAGACCTGTTAGTGTTACTGTCCACTACCTGTTAGTGTTACTGTCCACTACAGACCTGTTAGTGTTACTGTCCACTACCTGTTAGTGTTACTGTCCACTACCTGTTAGTGTTCCTGTCCACTACAGACCTGTTAGTGTTACTGTCCACTACAGACCTGTTAGTGTTACTGTCCACTACAGACCTGTTAGTGTTACTGTCCACTACAGACCTGTTAGTGTTACTGTCCACTACAGACCTGTTAGTGTTACTGTCCACTACAGACCTGTTAGTGTTACTGTCCACTACAGACCTGTTAGTGTTACTGTCCACTACAGACCTGTTAGTGTTACTGTCCACTACAGACCTGTTAGTGTTACTGTCCACTACAGACCTGTTAGTTAGTGACCTTTAGTGTTACTGTCCACTACCCTGTTAGTGTTACTGTCCACTACCCTGTTAGTGTTACTGTCCACTACAGACCTGTTAGACCTGTCCACTACCTGTTAGTGATACTGTCCACTACAGACCTGTTAGTGTTACTGTCCACTACAGACCTGTTAGTGTTACTGTTCACTACCTGTTAGTGTTACTGTCCACTACAGACCTGTTAGTGTTACTGTCCACTACAGACCTGTTAGTGTTACTGTCCACTACAGACCTGTTAGTGTTACTGTCCACTACAGACCTGTTAGTGTTACTGTCCACTACAGACCTGTTAGTGTTACTGTCCACTACAGACCTGTTAGTGTTACTGTCCACTACAGACCTGTTAGTGTTACTGTCCACTACAGACCTGTTAGTGTTACTGTCCACTACCTGTTAGTGTTACTGTCCACTACAGACCTGTTAGTGTTACTGTCCACTACCTGTTAGTGTTACTGTCCACTACAGACCTGTTAGTGTTACTGTTCACTGTCCACAGACCTGTTAGTGTTACTGTCCACTACAGACCTGTTAGTGTTACTGTCCACTACAGACCTGACCTGTTAGTGTTACTGTCCACTACAGACCTGTGTTAGTGTTACTGTCCACTACAGACCTGTTAGTGTTACTGTCCACAGACCTGTTAGTGTTACTGTTCACTACAGACCTGTTAGTGTTACTGTCCACTACAGACCTGTTAGTGTTACTGTCCACTACAGACCTGTTAGTGTTACTGTCCACTACAGACCTGTTAGTGTTACTGTCCACTACAGACCTGTTAGTGTTACTGTCCACTACAGACCTGTTAGTGTTACTGTCCACTACAGACCTGTTAGTGTTACTGTCCACTACCCTGTTAGTGTTACTGTTCTCTGTCCACAGACCTGTTAGTGTTACTGTCCACTACAGACCTGTTAGTGTTACTGTCCACTACCTTAGTGTTACTACAGACCTGTTAGTGTTACTGTCCACTACAGACCTGTTAGTGTTACTGTTCACTACAGACCTGTTAGTGTTACTGTCCACTACAGACCTGTTAGTGTTACTGTCCACTACAGACCTGTTAGTGTTACTGTCCACTACCTGTTAGTGTTACTGTCCACTACAGACCTGTTAGTGTTACTGTTCACTACAGACCTGTTAGTGTTACTGTCCACTACAGACCTGTTAGTGTTACTGTCCACTACAGACCTGTTAGTGTTACTGTCCACTACAGACCTGTTAGTGTTACTGTCCACTACAGACCTGTTAGTGTTACTGTCCACTACAGTTACTGTTACTGTCCACTACAGACCTGTTAGTGTTACTACAGACCTGTTAGTGTTACTGTCCACTACAGACCTGTTAGTGTTACTGTCCACTACAGACCTGTTAGTGTTACTGTCCACTACAGACCTGTTAGTGTTACTGTCCACTACCTGTTAGTGTTACTGTCCACTACAGACCTGTTAGTGTTACTGTCCACTACAGACCTGTTAGTGTTACTGTCCACTACAGACCTGTTAGTGTTACTGTCCACTACAGACCTGTTAGTGTTACTGTCCACTACAGACCTGTTAGTGTTACTGTCCACTACAGACCTGTTAGTGTTACTGTTCACTACAGACCTGTTAGTGTTACTGTCCACTACAGACCTGTTAGTGTTACTGTCCACTACAGACCTGTTAGTGTTACTGTCCACTACCTGTTAGTGTTACTGTCCACTACAGACCTGTTAGTGTTACTGTTCACTACAGACCTGTTAGTGTTACTGTCCACTACAGACCTGTTAGTGTTACTGTCCACTACAGACCTGTTAGTGTTACTGTCCACTGTTAGTGTTACAGACCTGTTAGTGTTACTGTCCACTACAGACCTGTTAGTGTTACTGTCCACTACAGACCTGTTAGTGTTACTGTCCACTACAGACCTGTTAGTGTTACTGTCCACTACAGACCTGTTAGTGTTACTGTCCACTACAGACCTGTTAGTGTTACTGTCCACTACAGACCTGTTAGTGTTACTGTTACTACAGACCTGTTAGTGTTACTGTCCACTACCTGTTAGTGTTACTGTCCACTACAGACCTGTTAGTGTTACTGTCCACTACCTGTTAGTGTTACTGTCCACTAGTGTTACTGTCCACTACCTGTTAGTGTTCCTGTCCACTACAGACCTGTTAGTGTTACTGTCCACTACAGACCTGTTAGTGTTACTGTTCACTACCTGTTAGTGTTACTGTCCACTACAGACCTGTTAGTGTTACTGTTCACTACAGACCTGTTAGTGTTACTGTCCACTACAGACCTGTTAGTGTTACTGTCCACTACAGACCTGTTAGTGTTACTGTCCACTACAGACCTGTTAGTGATACTGTCCACTACAGACCTGTTAGTGTTACTGTCCACTACAGACCTGTTAGTGTTACTGTCCACTACCTGTTAGTGTTACTGTCCACTACAGACCTGTTAGTGTTACTGTCCACTACCTGTTAGTGTTACTGTCCACTACAGACCTGTTAGTGTTACTGTCCACTACAGACCTGTTAGTGTTACTGTTCACTACCTGTTAGTGTTACTGTCCACTACAGACCTGTTAGTGTTACTGTCCACTACAGACCTGTTAGTGTTACTGTCCACTACCTGTTAGTGTTACTGTCCACTACCTGTTAGTGTTACTGTTCACTATAGACCTGTTAGTGTTACTGTCCACTACAGACCTGTTAGTGTTACTGTCCACTACAGACCTGTTAGTGTTACTGTCCACTACAGACCTGTTAGTGTTACTGTCCACTACCTGTTAGTGTTACTGTCCACTACAGACCTGTTAGTGTTACTGTCCACTACAGACCTGTTAGTGTTACTGTCCACTACCTGTTAGTGTTACTGTTCACTACAGACCTGTTAGTGTTACTGTCCACTACAGACTTGTTAGACCTGTTAGTGTTACTGTGTTAGTGTTACTGTCCACTACCTGTTAGTGTTACTGTCCACTACAGACCTGTTAGTGTTACTCTTCACTACAGACCTGTTAGTGTTACTGTCCACTACCTGTTAGTGTTACTGTCCACTACACCTGTTAGTGTTCCTGTCCACTACAGACCTGTTAGTGTTACTGTCCACTACAGACCTGTTAGTGTTACTGTCCACTACAGACCTGTTAGTGTTACTGTCCACTACAGACCTGTTAGTGTTACTGTCCACTACAGACCTGTTAGTGTTACTGTCCACTACCTGTTAGTGTTACTGTCCACTACAGACCTGTTAGTGTTACTGTTCACTACAGACCTGTTAGTGTTACTGTCCACTACAGACCTGTTAGTGTTACTGTCCACTACAGACCTGTTAGTGTTACTGTCCACTACAGACCTGTTAGTGTTACTGTTCACTACAGACCTGTTAGTGTTACTGTCCACTACAGACCTGTTAGTGTTACTGTTCACTACAGACCTGTTAGTGTTACTGTCCACTACCTGTTAGTGTTACTGTCCACTACAGACCTGTTAGTGTTACTGTCCACTACAGACCTGTTAGTGTTACTGTCCACTACCTGTTAGTGTTACTGTTCACTACCTGTTAGTGTTCCTGCAGAGGTCTAATCTCCAGGGCCCTATTCTGCACACTGATCCCACTGGGAGATATGTTGAATCAACTCACATTGCAGAGACTATTGCCAACTCAATGCATCAGAGTTTTTCCTGATCCTGCCACCTTGCCAAGGAAAAGTCATGTCCCTATTAAGCACAACCATCTTATCGCAAATCATCCAAGTTCATAATTCTGACCTGGTCCTAAGGTTCCCCGGGCTGGGCGGACCGTCGTAGACAGACAGCAGGTCAAAGTCTTCCTCTAGAGCGAAACCTTGGAACACCAGCTGTATCCTGTTGTGTTCTGCTGCCAGGATCACCCACGTACAGTTGGCATAGTTGGGGTAACCGTACGGGTAGCCGGGGCTCTCTATCGTACCGTTGGGGCTCTGGAGAGAATAACTGCAGTTCTGAGCTGTTGGGGGGGAAGGGAGAAGGGGGGGGACGAATGGAGAGAGGGAGAACATGTGGTTAGCAAAGTAGACTGAGCAACAAGTAACATTAAAGGGGATATTTGCACGTTCAAACACCAACAAAGTGGATGCCCCACTCTACTGTTTTGGTAAACAGCTGTGGGATGCAGCTGGAGAAATGTAACCATTCAAATTCACACACAGAAGCTAACAAACAGATGGCTAGTACATCACTACTTCCTTCCTGAGACCTAGTACTAGATGCAGAAATGCTGTGGCTGTCTCTGTCAGTGATGCAGAAATGCTGTGGCTGTCTCTGTCAGTGATGCAGAAATGCCTTGTCTTTCTCTGTCAGTGATGCAGAAATGCTTTGTCTTTCTCAGTCAGTGATGCAGAAATGCCTTGTCTTTCTCTGTCAGTGATGCAGAAATGCTTTGTCTTTCTCAGTCAGTGATGCAGAAATGCCTTGTCTTTCTCAGTCAGTGATGCAGAAATGCCTTGTCTTTCTCTGTCAGTGGTGCAGAAATGCCTTGTCTTTCTCAGTCAGTGATGCAGAAATGCCTTATCTTTCTCTGTCAGTGGTGCAGAAATGCTTTGTCTTTCTCAGTGATGCAGAAATGCCTTGTCTTTCTCAGTCAGTGATGCAGAAATGCCTTGTCTTTCTCAGTCAGTGATGCAGAAATGCCTTGTCTTTCTCAGTCAGTGATGCAGAAATGCCTTATCTTTCTCTGTCAGTGGTGCAGAAATGCCTTGTCTTTCTCAGTCAGTGATGCAGAAATGCCTTGTCTTTCTCTGTCAGTGGTGCAGAAATGCCTTGTCTTTCTCAGTCAGTGATGCAGAAATGCCTTGTCTTTCTCTGTCAGTGGTGCAGAAATGCCTTGTCTTTCTCAGTCAGTGATGCAGAAATGCCTTGTCTTTCTCTGTCAGTGGTGCAGAAATGCCTTGTCTTTCTCTGTCAGTGGTGCAGAAATGCCTTGTCTTTCTCAGTCAGTGATGCAGAAATGCCTTGTCTTTCTCTGTCAGTGGTGCAGAAATGCCTTGTCTTTCTCAGTCAGTGATGCAGAAATGCCTTGTCTTTCTCAGTCAGTGATGCAGAAATGCCTTTGATCTCTCTATTAGTGGTGCAGAAAGCCAAGGTATTTCTGCATCCCTGACTGAGTATAAGCGGTGCTTCTTGAGTATGCCTCGTTACATTACAAGCATAGGAACATGCAGGTGCACAAACACAGGTATCCACACACATACACTACCGATCCATTTTTGGGTCACTTAGAAATAACCGTGTTTTCCATGAAAACATACATGAAATTAGTTGCAAAATGAATAGGAAATATAGTCAAGATGTTGACAAGGTTATAAATAATGATTTTTAATTGAAATAATAATTGTGTCCTTCAAATTTTGCTTTCGTAAAATAATCTTCCATTTGCTGCAATTACAGCCTTGCAGACCTTTGGCATTCTAGTTGTCCATTTGTTGAGGTAATGTGAAGAGATTTAACCCCATGCTTCCTGAGGCACCTCCCACAAGTTGGATTGGCTTGATGGGCCCCTTCTTACGTACCATACGGCCAAGCTGCTCCCACAACAGCTCAATAGGGTTGAGATCTGGTGACCTTGCTGACCACTCCTTTATAGACAGAAAACCAGCTGACTGCTTCTTCTCTAAATAGTTACTGCATAGTTTGGAGCTGTGCTTTGGATCATTGTCCTGTTGTAGGAGGAAATTGGCTCCAATTAATTAAGCGCCGTTCACAAGGTAAGGTATGGTGTTGCAAAATTAAGTGATAGCCTTCCTTCTTCAAGATCCCATTTACGTTATACAAATATCCCACTTTACCACCACCAAAGCACACCCAGATCCATCACATTGCCTCCACCATGCTTGACAGATGTTGCAAGATGCCGTCAAAGCGGACGAACCCGGGGATCAGGCGGGGACCAGTCACCCCTGCTGATGTGCGAGAACCTGTCACGCCAGCTGGGGTGCGGGAACCTAACAGATATGTTGAGGCAGGGGAGCCTGACGAGCCGGCTGAGGCAGGGGAGCCTGGCGATCTGGCTGAGGCATGAGAGCCTGACGAGCCGGCTGAGGCAGGGGAGCCTGGCGATCTGGCTGAGGCATGAGAGCCTGACGAGCCGGCTGAGGCAGGGGAGCCTGGCGAACTGGCTGAGGCATGAGAGCCTGACGAGCCGGCTGAGGCAGGGGAGCCTGGCGAACTGGCTGAGGCATGAGAGCCTGACGAGCCGGCTGAGGCAGGGGAGCCTGGCGAACTGGCTGAGGCATGAGAACCTGATGAGTCGGCTGAGGCAGGGGAGCCTGGCGAACTGGCTGAGGCATGAGAGCCTGACGAGCCGGCTGAGGCATGAGCGCCTGAAGCAGTTCCCGAACCCAACATCATTACTCTGACACAATTTCAGGGAGTGAGTGTTTTAATAAATAAAAGAAACAATGAAAAGGAACCACAAACACCGACATGAAAACCGAGTCAATAACACCTGAGGAAAGAACCGAGGGGAGTGACAGATGGATGGAAGTGACTGAGTCCAGGTGATTGTCATGAGGTGCAGGTGCGCAAGTCAAAGGTGACAGGTGAGCAGGCTGATGACCTAGAGGCCGTAGAAGGAGTATACGTGACATCTGTGAAGGGAGTAGTACACAGTGTTGTACAACCTCTTCAGTTTCTTGGCAATTTCTTGCATGGAATAGCCTTCATGTCTCATAACAAGAATAGGCTGATCAGTTTCAGAAGAAAATAATTTGTTTCTGGCCATTTGGAGCATGTAATCGAACCCACAAAAGCCACTTGACAAGCCCATTGGCAAGCCACTTGACAATCCCCTTGACAATCCTCTTAACAAGCACCTTGACAAACCCCTTGACAATCCCCTTGAAAATCCCCTTCATAATCCCCTTGAAAATCCCCTTCACAATCCCCTTCACAAACCCCTTGACAAGCACCTTGACAATCCCCTTGACAGTCCCCTTGACAAAACCCTTCACAAACCCCTTCACAAACCCCTTAACACTCCCCTTGACAAACCCCTTGACAATCCCCTTTAAAAGCACCTTGACAATCCCCTTGGCATTATCATTGGACAAGCCCCTTGACAAACCCATTGACAAACCCCTTTAAAAGCACCTTGACAATACCCTTGACATTATCCTTGGACAAGCCCCTTGACAAGCCCCTTGACAAACCCATTGACAAACCCCTTTAAAAGCACCTTGACAATCTCCTTGCCAATCCTCTTAACACTCCCCTTGACAAGCCCCTTGAAAATCCCCTCCACACTCCCCTTGACAAGCCCCTTGACAAAACCCTTCACAATCCCCTTGACAAGGACCTTGACAATCGCCTTCACAATCCCCTTCACAAACCCCTTTAAAAGCCTCTTGACAATCTCCTTGAAAATCGCAATGACACGCCCCTTGACAATCCCCTTGACAATCTCCTTGACAATCCCCTTGGCAATCCTCTTAACACTCCCCTTGACAAACCCCTTGACAAACCCATTGACAAGCCCCTTGACAATCCCCTTGACAATCCTCTTAACAAGCACCTTGACAATCTCCTTGACAATCCCTTTGGCAATCCTCTTAACACTCCCCTTGACAAGCCCCTTGACAAACCCCTTGAAAATCCCCTTCATAAACAAGCCCCTTGAAAATCCCCTTCACAATCCCCTTCACAAACCCCTTGACAAAACACTTGACAATCCGCTTGACAATCCGCTTGACAGGCGCCTTTACAAGCTCCTTGACAATCCCCTTGACAAGCACCTTGACAATCCCCTTGACATTATCCTTGGACAAGCCCCTTGACAAACCCCTTGACAAACCCATTGACAAACCCCTTTAAAAGCACCTTGACAATCCCCTTGACATTATCCTTGGACAAGCCCCTTGACAAACCCCTTGACAAGCACCTTGACAATCCCCTTGACATTATCCTTGGACAAGCCCCTTGACAAACCCATTGACAAACCCCTTTAAAAGCACCTTGACAATCCCCTTGACATTATCCTTGGACAAGCCCCTTGACAAACCCATTGACAAACCCCTTGACAAACCCCTTTAAAAGCACCTTGACAATCTCCTTGACAATACTCTTGCCAATCCTCTTAACACTCCCCTTGACAAGCCCCTTGAAAATCCCCTTCACACTCCCCTTCACAATCTCCTTGACAAGGACCTTGAAAATCCCCTTCACAATCCCCTTCACAATCCCCTTGACAAGGACCTTGACAATCGCCTTCACAATCCCCTTCACAAACCCCTTTAAAAGCCCCTTGACAATCTCCTTGAAAATCCCATTGACACGCCCTTTGACAAACCACTTGACAAGCCTCTTTACAAACCTTTGACTAGATACTTGACGATCCCCTTGACAATCCCTGAGACAATACCAATGACAATCTCCTTGACAATACCCCTTAAAACCCTTTGACAAGGACCTTGAAAAGCCCCTTGACAAGCTAGACAAGACACTAGACAAGCCTCTTGACAAGCCCCATGACAACCCAATTGACAAGCCCTTTTACAATCCCCTTCATAATCCCCTTGACAACCCTTGAAAATCCCCTTCACAATCCCCTTGACAAGCACCTTGACATTATCCTTGGACAAGCCCCTTGACAAGCACCTTTACAATCCTCTTGACAGTCCCCTTGACAAAATCCTTCACAAAACACTTGACAAGCTCCTTGACAAACCCTTGACAATCCGCTTGACAAACCCCTTGAAAAAGGACTTTCACAATCCCCTTGACAAGACTGTTGACAAGCCCTTTGACAAGCCCCTTGATAATCCTCTTTACAAGCCCCTTCATAATACCCTTGACAAGCCACTTGTCAATCCGCTTCACAAGCCTCTTGACAAACCACTTGACAAGCCTCTTGAAAAGCCCCTTGACAGGCTCCTTGACATACCACTTGATAATCCCATTGACAAGCCCCTTGACAATCCCCTTGACAATCGTCTTAAAACTCCCCTTGACAATCTCCTTGAAAATCCCATTGACAACCTTTTGACAAGCCCCATGATAATCCTCTTTACGAGTCCCTTGACTGGTCTCTTGAAATGCCCCTTAACAGGCTCCTTGACAAACCACTTGACAATCCCCTTGACAAGCCCCTTGACAAGCCCCTTGACAATCCCCTTGAAAGCACCTTCACCATCACCTTGACAAACCCCTTGACAAACCCCTTGACAAGCACCGTGACAAGCCCCTTGAGACTCCCCTTGACAAGCCCCTTGAGACTACCCTTGACAATCCACTAGACAATCCCCTTGACAATCGCCTTGACAATCGCCTTGACAATCGCCTTGACAATACCCCCTTAAAACCCTTTGACAAAACCCTTGAAAAGCCCATTGACAATCCACTTGACAAGCCTCTTGTCAGTCCCCTTGACAACCCCCTTGACAACTCCCTTGACAATCCCCTTGACAAGCCCCTTGACAAGCACCTTGACAAGCCCATTGACAAGCCCCTTGACAGGCTCCTTGACAAACCACTTAACAATCCCCATTGACAAGCCCCTTGACAATCCCTGTGACAATACCCATGACAATCTCCTTGACAATACCCCTTAAAACCCTTTGACAAGGACCTTGAAAAGTCCCTTGACAAGAATTTACAACCCCCTTGACAAGCCAATTGAGAAGCCCCTTGACAAGCCCCCTGACAAGCCTCTTGACAATCCCCTTGACAATCTCCTTGAAAATCCCATTGACAACCCTTTGACAAGCCCCTTCATAATACCCTTGACAAGCCACTTGTCAATCACCTTCACAAGCCTCTTGACAAGCAACTTGAATACCACCATGACAGGCTCATTGACAGGCTCCTTGACAAAACACTTGACAATCCCATTGACAAGCCACTGGACAGGCCAAATTATAATTCCTTGGACAATTCCCTGGACAATCCCCTTCACAAGCCACTTGACAAGCCTCTTGAGAAGCCCCTTGACAAGCCCCTTGAGAAGCCCCTTGACAATCCACTTGACAAGCCTCTTGACAACCTCCTTGACAAGCCCCTTGACAATCCACTTGACAAGCCTCTTGTCAGTCCCCTTGACAACCCTCTTGACAACCCCCTTGACAATCCCCTTGACGGAGGACTACATCTCTGTGTCACCACAACATACCACCATGTATCTAGCAGCAGGCAATTAATATTGGAGTGCTGTAACATAACATACCATTTATTTTTTATTTCACCTTTATTTAACCAGATAGGCTAGTTGAGAACACCTTTATTTAACCAGGTAGGCTAGTTGAGAACACCTTTATTTAACCAGATAGGCTAGTTGAGAACAAGTTCTCATTTACAACTGCGACCTGGTCAAGATAAAGCAAAGCAGTTCAACACATACAACAACACAGAGTTACACATGGGATAGACAAACATAGAACATACAACATACATCAATAATACAGTAGATTATTATATATACAGAATGTGCAAATGAGGTAAGATAAGGGAGGTAAGGCAGTAAATAGGCCATAGTGGCAAAGTAATTACAATATAGCAAGTACACACTGGAATAAATAAATACAGGATGGGGATGAGGTAGATTGGATAGGCTATTTACAGATGACTTATGTACAGGTGCAGTGATCTGTGAGCTGCTCATACAGCTGGTGCTTAAAGCTAGTGAGGGAGATATGAGTCTCCAGCTTCAGAGATTTTTGCAGTCCGTTCCAGTCATTGGCAGCAGAGAACTGGAAGGAAAGGCGGCCAAATGAAGATTTGGCTTTGGGGGTGACCAATGAGATGTACCATTATCACCATGTATCTAGCTGCAGGCTATTAGCATTGGAGTGCCATAACATGCCATTATCACCTTGTATCTAGCAGCAGGCATTTAGCATTGGAGTGCTGTAACATACCACAATCACTATGTATCTATTGGCAGGCCATTAGCATTGGAGTGCCATAACATGCCATTATCACCTTGTATCTAGCAGCAGGCAATTAGCATTGGAGTGCTGTAACATACCACAATCACTATGTATCTATTGGCAGGCCATTAGCATTGGAGTGCCATAACATGCCATTATCACCTTGTATCTAGCAGCAGGCAATTAGCATTGGAGTGCTGTAACATACCACAATCACTATGTATCTAGCAGCAGGCAATTAGCATTGGAGTGCTGTAACATACCACAATCACTATGTATCTATTGGCAGGCCATTAGCATTGGAGTGCCATAACATGCCATTATCACCTTGTATCTAGCAGCAGGCAATTAGCATTGGAGTGCTATAATATGCCATTATGACCTTGTATCTAGCAGCAGGCTATTAGCATTGGAGTGCCATAACATGCCATTATGACCTTGTATCTAGCAGCAGGCTATTAGCATTGGAGTGCTATAATATGCCATTATGACCTTGTATCTATTGGCAGGCCATTAGCATTGGAGTGCTGTAACATACCACAATCACTATGTATCTATTGGCAGGCAATTAGCATTGGAGTGCTGTAACATGCCATTATCACCTTGTATCTAGCAGCAGGCAATTAGCATTGGAGTGCTGTAACATACCACAATCACTATGTATCTATTGGCAGGCCATTAGCATTGGAGTGCCATAACATGCCATTATCACCTTGTATCTAGCAGCAGGCCATTAGCATTGGAGTGCCATAACATGCCATTATCACCTTGTATCTAGCAGCAGGCCATTAGCATTGGAGTGCCATAACATGCCATTATCACCTTGTATCTAGCAGCAGGCAATTAGCATTGGAATGCTATAACATGCCATTATCACCATGTATCTAGCAGCAGGCCATTAGCATTGGAGTGCCATAACATGCCATTATCACCTTGTATCTAGCAGCAGGCAATTAGCATTGGAATGCTATAACATGCCATTATCACCATGTATCTAGCAGCAGGCTATTAGCATTGGAATGCTATAACATACAGTACCATAATCAGCATGTATCTAGCAGCAGGCTATTAGCATTGGAGTTCTAATCGCTAGGCCTCCCACCACTTTACACACTCCGTCTATTTATAAACCTCCACGGACACGCTTTCTCCATCAACTGTCATGATGTGATTATCCAGTCCCTCAGGCAATGGTTGAGGGGATTGTGATCTCTCCTTGTCGTCGGAAAGAGATACTCACCAAGGTTAATCATGTCAAAGTTCATTTGCACTGAGAATAGTCAATTCCCACGCAGCCACACCTGTGGGCCCCGGGTACTGTCAGTCAACGGTCGTCACGGTGACCAAGCAACAGACGACGAAAGGAAAGGAGACAGGGGCTGACTCCCAAATGTCCCCATATTCCCTATGGGGTATACTACTTCAGGCAAACCTGGTACAACCCTGGTACATAGGGAATAAGGTGCTGTTTGGGATGCAAAAAAGGAATCTAAGGAGGGGTGGAATCTAAGGAGGGGTGGAATCTAAGGGGATGGAATCTAAGGAGGGGTGGAATCTAAGGGGATGGAATCTAAGGAGGGGTGGAATCTAAGGGGATGGAATCTAAGGAGGGGTGGAATCTAAGGGGTGGAATCTAAGGAGGGGTGGAATTTAGGGGGATGGAATCTAAGGAGGGGTGGATTCTAAGGAGGGGTGGAATCTAAGGGGTGGAATCTAAGGGGATGGAATCTAAGGAGGGATGGATTCTAAGGGGATGGACTCTAAGGAGGGGCGGAATCTAAGGAGGGGTGGAATCTAAGGAGGGGTGGAATCTAAGGGGATGGAATCTAAGGGGGGTGGAATCTAAGGGCATGGAATCTAAGGAGGGGTGGAATCTAAGGGGATGGAATCTAAGGAGGGGTGGAATCTAAGGGGATGGAATCTAAGGAGGGGTGGAATCTAAGGGGTGGAATCTAAGGAGGGGTGGAATATAAGGGGATGGAATCTAAGAAGGGGTGGAATCCAAGGAGGGGTGGAATCTAAGGGGGGGGGTGGAATCTAAGGGGTGGAATCTAAGGAGGGGTGGAATCTAAGTGGTGGAATCTAAGGAGGGGTGGAATCTAAGGATGGGTGGAATCTAAGGAGGTGGAATCTAAGGAGGGACGGAATCTAAGGAGGGTGGAATCTAAGGAGGGTGTAATCTAAGGGGTGGAATCTAAGGAGGGGTGGAATCTAAGGGGTGGAATCTAAGGAGGGGTGGAGTCTAAGGAGGTGGAATCTAAGGGGGGTGGAATCTAAGGAGGTGGAATCTAAGGAGGGGTGGAATCTAAGGGAGGGTGGAATCTAAGGGGAGGTGGAATCTAAGGAGGGGTGGAATCTAAGAGGAGGTGGAATCTAAGGAGGGGTGGAATCTAAGGATGGGTGGAATCTAAGGATGGGTGGAGTCTAAGGGCACATGAACAGGGTAAACTCATCCCCAGAATAAACTCATCCCCAGGATAAACTCATCCCCAGGGTAAACTCATCCCCCTGGTAAACTCATCCCCAGGGTAAACTCATCCCCAGGCGATGAGCCGGCTGGCTCCTCATATACACTACATAGAGAACAGGGTAAACTCATCCCCAGAATAAACTCATCCCCAGGATAAACTCATCCCGAGGGTAAACTCATCCCCAGGCTATGAGCCGGCTGGCTCGTCATATACACTACATAGAGAACAGGGTAAACTCATCCCCAGGGTAAACTCATCCCCAGGCTATAAGCCGGCTGTCTCCTCATGTACACTACATAGAGAAAAGAGTCAACTCATCCCCAGAGTAAACTCATCCCCAGAGTAAACTCATCCCCAGGGTAAACTCATCCCCAGGATAAACTCATCCCCAGGGTAAACTCATCCCCAGGATAAACTCATCCCCAGGGTAAACTCATCCCCAGGGTAAACTCATCCCCAGGCTATGAGCCGGCTGGCTCCTCATATACACTACATAGAGAACAGGGTAAACTCATCCCCAGGGTAAACTCATCCCCAGGCTATAAGATATACACTACATAGAGAACAGGGTAAACTCATCCCCAGGGTAAACTCATCCCCAGAATAAACTCATCCCCAGGATAAACTCATCCCCAGGTTAAACTCATCCCCAGGCTATGAGCCGGCTGGCTCCTCATATACACTACATAGAGAACAGGGTAAACTCATCCCCAGGATAAACTCATCCCCAGGGTAAACTCATCCCCAGGATAAACTGATCCCCAGGGTAAACTCATCCCCAGGGTAAACTCATCCCCCTGGTAAACTCATCCCCAGGGTAAACTCATCCCCAGGGTATGAGCCGGCTGGCTCCTCATATACACTACATAGAGAACAGGGTAAACTCATCCCCAGAATAAACTCATCCCCAGGATAAACTCATCCCCAGGGTAAACTCATCCCCAGGCTATGAGCCGGCTGGCTCCTCATATACACTACATAGAGAACAGGGTAAACTCATCCCCAGAATAAACTCATCCCCAGGATAAACTCATCCCGAGGGTAAACTCATCCCCAGGCTATGAGCCGGCTGGCTCGTCATATACACTACATAGAGAACAGGGTAAACTCATCCCCAGGCTATAAGCCGGCTGTCTCCTCATGTACACTACATAGAGAAAAGAGTAAACTCATCCCCAGAGTAAACTCATCCCCAGAGTAAACTCATCCCCAGGGTAAACTCATCCCCAGGATAAACTCATCCCCAGGGTAAACTCATCCCCAGAATAAACGCATCCCCAGGATAAACTCATCCCCAGGCTATGAGCCGGCTGGCTCCTCATATACACTACATAGAGAACAGGGTAAACTCATCCCCAGGGTAAACTCATCCCCAGGCTATAAGCCGGCTGGCTCCTCATATACACTACATAGAGAACAGGGTAAACTCATCCCCAGGGTAAACTCATCCCCAGAATAAACTCATCCCCAGGATAAACTCATCCCCAGGTTAAACTCATCCCCAGGCTATGAGCCGGCTGGCTCCTCATATACACTACATAGAGAACAGGGTAAACTCATCCCCAGGATAAACTCATCCCCAGGGTAAACTCATCCCCAGGATAAACTCATCCCCAGGGTAAACTCATCCCCAGGGTAAACTCATCCCCCTGGTAAACTCATCCCCAGGGTAAACTCATCCCCAGGGTATGAGCCGGCTGGCTCCTCATATACACTACATAGAGAACAGGGTAAACTCATCCCCAGAATAAACTCATCCCCAGGATAAACTCATCCCCAGGGTAAACTCATCCCCAGGCTATGAGCCGGCTGGCTCCTCATATACACTACATAGAGAACAGGGTAAACTCATCCCCAGGATAAACTCATCCCCAGGGTAAACTCATCCCCAGGGTAAACTCATCCCCAGGGTATGAGCTGGCTGGCTCCTCATATACACTACATAGAGAACAGGGTAAACTCATCCCCAGGCTATAAGCCGGCTGTCTCCTCATGTACACTACATAGAGAAAAGAGTAAACTCATCCCCAGAGTAAACTCATCCCCAGAGTAAACTCATCCCCAGGGTAAACTCATCCCCAGGATAAACTCATCCCCAGGGTAAACTCATCCCCAGAATAAACGCATCCCCAGGATAAACTCATCCCCAGGCTATGAGCCGGCTGGCTCCTCATATACACTACATAGAGAACAGGGTAAACTCATCCCCAGGGTAAACTCATCCCCAGGCTATAAGCCGGCTGGCTCCTCATATACACTACATAGAGAACAGGGTAAACTCATCCCCAGGGTAAACTCATCCCCAGAATAAACTCATCCCCAGGATAAACTCATCCCCAGGTTAAACTCATCCCCAGGCTATGAGCCGGCTGGCTCCTCATATACACTACATAGAGAACAGGGTAAACTCATCCCCAGGATAAACTCATCCCCAGGGTAAACTCATCCCCAGGATAAACTCATCCCCAGGGTAAACTCATCCCCCTGGTAAACTCATCCCCAGGGTAAACTCATCCCCAGGGTATGAGCCGGCTGGCTCCTCATATACACTACATAGAGAACAGGGTAAACTCATCCCCAGAATAAACTCATCCCCAGGATAAACTCATCCCCAGGGTAAACTCATCCCCAGGCTATGAGCCGGCTGGCTCCTCATATACACTACATAGAGAACAGGGTAAACTCATCCCCAGGATAAACTCATCCCCAGGGTAAACTCATCCCCAGGGTAAACTCATCCCCAGGGTAAACTCATCCCCAGGGTATGAGCCGGCTGGCTCCTCATATACACTACATAGAGAACAGGGTAAACTCATCCCCAGGGTAAACTCATCCCCCTGGTAAACTCATCCCCCTGGTAAACTCATCCCCAGGATAAACTCATCCCCAGGGTAAACTCATCCCCAGGGTAAACTCATCCCCAGGATAAACAGGTAATGGTAGAACTGGAATATTAGGCTACACTATAATATATGCATACAGTATTGACTTAGTCCCCCTTTTAACAATACAAAGTAGAGCAGAGCAAGGAAGGGAATGAGAACAGAGAGAGAGAGAGAGAGAGAGAGAGAGAGAACTACATAATCCTATTTATGCAATTATATGCTTTCCAAATGGCACCCTATTGGTGGAAAGTAGTGCACTCTGAAAGGAAAAATAGGTCCCTTTGGAAGGCATTACAAGCTGTTGTTCTTCCTTCCTTTGTTTCCGCTCAGACACGGAGGTGAATTTCAATGGCGGATGATTAAAATGCATTTCGGAAAGCCAAATCGGAGGACATCTGTCATGTGAATAGCCCATATTATTCATTAAAAAAAACAATTAAATAAGCAAATGAAACAGCAAGGAAAATACCATTTTTAGCATGTTTGCTCATCCATAGCATGACAAAGAGTGTGTCACAAATGGCACCTTATTCCATGTAATCCCTATTGGCCCTGGTAGAAAGAAGTGCACTACAAAGGATACAGGGTGCCAGTTGGGGAGCACACCCCAAATATGCCATTGTTGGAGACTAATGAGATATGAAAGCTGTATTGGTACTGTAGAATGTACAGTGAATTAGGAAAGTATTCAGACCACTTGACGTTTTCCACATTTTGTTACTTTACAGCCTTATTCTAAAAGGGATTCAATTAATGTGTTTTTCCACATCAATCTACACAAAATACCCCATAATGACGAAGTGAAAACAGGCTTTTATAAATGTTTGCAAATGTATTATGAATAAAAAACAAAAATTCCTCATTTACATAACTATTCAGACCCTTTGTTATGAAACACGAAATTGAGCTCAGCTGCATCCTGTTATCATTAATCATCCTTGAGATGTTTCTACAACTTGATTGTAGTCCACCTGTGGTAAATGTATTTAATTGGACATGATTCGGAAAGGCACACACCTGTCTTTATAAGGTCCTACAGTTGACAGTGCATGTCAGAGCAAAAAAACAAGCAATGTGGTCAAGGCACAGATCTGGGGTAGGGTTACAACAAAATGTCTGCAGCATTGAAGGTCCCTAAGAACACAGTGGCCTCCATCATTCTTAAATGGAAGAAGTTTGGAACCACAAAGACTCTTCCTAGAGCTGGCCGCCCGACCTAACTGAGCAATTAGGGGTGAAGGGCTAGGGAGGTGACCAAGAGTCTGATGATCATGCTGACAGAGCTCCGGTTCTACTGTGGAGATGGGATATCCTTCCAGAAGTACAACCATCTCTGCAGCACTCAACCAAACAGGCATTCATGGTGGAGTGGCCAGACTGAAACCACTCCTCAGCAAAATGCACAACAGTCAGATTGGAGTTTGCCAAATGGCACCTAAAGGGCTCTCAGACCATGAGAAACAAGATTATTTGGCCTGAATGCCAAGCATCACGTCTGGAGGAAACCTGGCACCATCCCTATGGTGAAGCATGGTGGTGGCAGCATCATGCTGTGGGGATGTTTTTTTATGGTGGCGGCTGGAACTGGGAGAAGAGTCCGGATCGAGGGAAAGATGAATGGAGCAAAGTACAGAGAGATCCTTGATGAAAACCTGCTCCAGAGCGCTCAGGACCTCACACTGGGGCGAAGGTTCACCTTCCAACAGGACAACGGCTCTAAGCACACAGCCAAGACAACGCAGGAGCCTGGTCCCGATCAAACATCTCTGGAGAGACCTGAAAAAAGCTGTGCATCAAAGCTCCCCATCCAACCTGACAGAGCTTAAGAGGATCTGCACAGAAGAATGGGAGAAACTCCCCAAATACAGGTGTGCCCAGCTTGTAACATCATACCCAAGAATAACCAATGCTGTAATCGCTGCCAAAGTACTGCTTAATGGGACAGAAATACTTATGTGAATGTGATATTTCCATATTTTTTCTATGTCAATCTGCAAAAAGTTCAAAAAACCTTTTTTGCTTTGTCATTATGAGGTATGTGTGTAGATTAATGGGGGGGACTATTGAATCCATTTTAGAATAAATCTGTCACGTAACAAATTGTGGAAAAAGTCAAGTGGTCTGAATACTTTTCCGAGGGCTCTGTAAATATCGATTCTACCAAAGGAATTTTGTCTTATACAAACACAATACATCCTTGGAAACTTGGGAAACAGCTTTCTTTCCAATGTGATGTTCTTCAATACAAAATATTTGTTTCAGCGCTGCACAAACATACCTCATTTCCCTAATCAGCTAATCATCATGTTGTTGATTAGTTAAAGGGAAGGACTGAAGAAAACTCTGGGAATATACATTGGCTTATTATCATTCATTTCAATCTTCCAAGGCTGCCTGTGCCTGTGTGCCTCCCTTCAGCTCAGGGATGGAGGTGGGGGCCACAATAAAATCTGAACTCATCATGAGGGGCCGTACTTGCCCCTAATTGTAAAGCAATTCTTCTCATTTTGGGAAGAGAGTAACAAGAGCTGTTTGTCACCTATGTTCATGCTATTCTACACATGTTTTCCATAAGCTGGAGAGAAATCTTTGCAGTTTTTAATATGATATCTGAGTGAGACTGACTAACAACATCAATGGGGGCCCTCTGGGAGATAAATTTGACCACGATTACTATGAGGATATTGATCGGAGGGCGGTCAGCTCTAGCTGCACCTAGCCCAGTCCATCAGTTACCCAACAGGAAGTTAAAGCACAGAATTAATTCTTGTTTTTAAGAACATTGAGGCAGATTTCAATCTGAAAATCTTTCCCCACCTAACCCAAGTACAGTATAAAAATAGGTAAGGAAGGTAGCTGCCTAAGGATAACCTCAGTACGGCTGAAGAGGGATGCTGCACATATTCCACACAGATAATGCAGTCAGGGCGTTTAGCATTTCTGCCACGCCGGGGAGTGTGTGGACGCAAAACACCGGGCGCCGGCGGAAAATAAATCCCGATATGACAAACAACAACACACTGTTTGTTGTCTTTTGTCCAGTTCTAGCATGGCACACTGGGGCAGGGGTGAAATAGGGAGGGGGACAGGAGGAGAGGAGAGGAGAGGAGAGGGGGACAGGAGGAGAGGAGAGGAGAGGAGAGGAGAGGAGAGGAGAGGGAGAGGAGAGGAGAGGAGAGGAGAGGAGAGGAGAGGGGGGGACAGGAGGAGAGGAGAGGAGAGGAGAGGAGAGGAGAGGAGAGGAGAGGAGAGAGAGAGAGGAGAGGAGAGGAGAGGAGAGGAGAGGAGAGGAGAGGAGAGGAGGGGGGGACAGGAGGAGGGAGAGGAGAGGAGAGGAGAGGAGAGGAGAGGAGAGGAGAGGAGAGGAGAGGAGAGGAGAGGAGAGGAGAGGAGAGGAGAGGAGAGGGAAAAGTGTCATCTTTTTTTAGGAGGATAAAAACCCAATTCAGTGGGCGTGTTTCCATCAGGTATTGTTGACTCCTCAGAGAGATTCTGTCTGGCAGAAATAAGACCCACTTTTAGCTTTTCGAGCACCTAGAGTGCATACTTTACACCTGCAAATGAACCCAGATGACTGCACACTTGAAACCCCCTAGACACAGTTCCATTTAGTTCAGCAACAGTGAAGCTAACTCCAATCCAAAAGTGTTTGTATGGAATAATTTCTAAAAATGTCAAAGATCCTTTTACAAAAGTTAAAAGGTGGGATAAAATATAAATAAATAAAACACAGGAGAAGCCCATACCTACATCACACAGACACAGGAAACACTCTCAGATACATCACACAGCCACATTAAAGGAAAAGAGACAAAACAGTGAATAATCATGTCAATTTGAATTTCGAGTGAACTGTCGCTTTAAGAGACTAAAATGACAGAAATGACCCCAGAGAGAGGTCAAACTCCCCTGTTTCCAGGTCCTCTGTGTAAACTTGTTTCCAGACCAGTCAATGCCATTGATGTATATAAGCCCTGGTTTCCTGATGTATTGGCCAATGAGCGGCTCTGAAGACACATTTGTCGGCCATATTGGCACTTTCTTTTATTGTATAGATATGCACATTTTTGCTTCTATAGGGCTCACCTGTAAAATATTAATGGGTCTCGGAGTGCCTTCCCTGTCAAGATAAAGGACAAATAAAACGTAAAAAATAAAAGCAGTCCTCCATAACAATGAACGGAATTCTACAGTTTTCATAATTAAATGTTTTTTAGGACAAAATTACATGTATTTAATTATGTTTATGTAGTTGTAGTGGAGCCAGTAACATTTGGACATTCAATAAATTCTACTTTAAAGGAAAATGTTTCTATATATTCTTTTAATTTGGTATTTGTTTATTTATCTCACATAATATAATTAAAAAGTATCCATTCAGGTGTCTGTAATAGAATAAATGGAGCAAAACATAATACATTTCTATTGCTTTCAAAATATGTTTCATAATGGAGGGGGAGTTCCAAGATGGAGGTGTTTTATAATGGAGGGGGAGTTCCAAGATGGAGGTGTTTTATAATGGAGGGGGAGTTCCAAGATGGAGGTGTTTTATAATGGAGGGGGAGTTCCAAGATGGAGGTGTTTTATAATGGAGGGGGAGTTCCAAGATGGAGGTGTTTTATAATGGAGGGGGAGTTCCAAGATGGAGGTGTTTTATAATGGAGGGGGAGTTCCAAGATGGAGGTGTTTTATAATGGAGGGGGAGTTCCAAGATGGAGGTGTTTTATAATGGAGGGGGAGTTCCAAGATGGAGGTGTTTTATAATGGAGGGGGAGTTCCAAGATGGAGGTGTTTTATAATGGAGGGGGAGTTCCAAGATGGAGGTGTTTTATAATGGAGGGGGAGTTCCAAGATGGAGGTATTTTATAAGGGACTGACAGCACCCCCTGTCAAGTCATCTAGTGTATATGTAAATAATCAGTCAATACTAATGCCCAGGTAGGGCCTCTGTGTAACCCTGGCATCCCTGCTATGGCTATCATAGGCTGAGCCTGACCAATAGTGTTCCAATCATCTCCTTCATTAATACTCTCTGTAAGGCCATGTCCAATCAACAGATCTGTCCCACATGGCACCCTATTCACTATGTGCCATGGTCAAAATAGAGCACTATAGAGGTGAAACTATAGAGGACTGTTTCCAAAACGGGCGCTTGTATTCTGCGTTCTCCCATTCTTTCATGGTGTGATCTTCCAAGAACCGCTGAGAGATACTGTCTGGAACACAGAGCGCTACAAATCTGTTAAATTTGAAAAAATAATACGTTGTGACCTCTAATGGAAAACAGGAAATGGCATCATAACGCAGCCAGTGTCAAAAAACAGCTATCTTTTATGCTAGCTAGCTACGTCTGTTTACACTGCAGACAACGTAGCAGCGTGAACAACTAGCGCTAGCTACCCTAGAATAGGTCGATTTTACCTGATAAATAAATAAACGAGTAACAGAATACCCATACATATTATTAAATGCAGACAACGTAGCAGCGTGAACAACTAGCGCTAGCTATCCTAGAATAGGTCGATTTTACATGATAAATAAATAAACGAGTAACAGAATACCCATACATATTATTAAATGCAGACAACGTAGCAGCGTGAACAACTAGCGCTAGCTATCCTAGAATAGGTCGATTTTACATGATAAATAAATAAACGAGTAACAGAATAACCATCCATATTATTAAAGGACACTGACGATAGCGTGGTTTTCTATTTCACCTTATGCACTGATAACTAATATTGATAGGCGGTATGATGCAGTAGATCTAGATTACATTGCATATGCTACTTCATCCTAATGACTAATGTAAGCTACATTAATTGGATACAAAACAAACACTGGCATATTATAATGGATAACATGTCAAATTTAATTATATATGCATATCAAACAGCAATATATAGTATTATAGTATAGTATTATATTATATAATATTGTAATGTTGTTAATGACTTTCTCTCCTTGCAGTGGATAAGACATATGAACTACAACCCCCAGATGCCCCAGCCTCAATACCAGAACCCTGGGAAGATATCAACATGTCATTTAAATAATAATTAACCACTTTTATTGGTTTTCCTGTATCTGCATGAATTGTTAGAAAACAAACTCCACTGTACTGTTTGTACAGGATACACATGTTATACAACGTCCAACGAATACCTAACTTCCAAGTTCCTTCTGGACAATGCAACAACAATAAGAAATAATACCAGATAAGAATAGGAACATGAAGTGATAAAATAATACATTAACAGTAAAATAAAAATCAGAATATAATAATAATGGAATATAATAAACATTTTAGCATCTCAAGGAGATGAACCTCCAACATTCAAAACCGTGTTCAGTACAGATGTAAAATAGGATCTTAATTTGATCACCCTGTTGTAGGAGAGTTTTCCTGCAATGCAGGAGATGTAAAATGTGCAGTCTATGAGGTTTAAATCATATCAAATTGTAATTTGTCACATGCGCCGAATACAACAGGTGTAGACTTTAAAGTGAAAGCCTTACTTCTGAGCCCAAACAATGCAGAGTTCAAATGAAAATTAGCTAAATAAATATGATAAATAAAAGGAAAGAAAAAAGCTTCTGAAGTTTTTTAATTTCCACTTTGACATAGTTGTCTTGATTCCTTACTTGCCCTTACGAAAAATGCATCAACCCTTAAAAAAATGTAATTAAAATCCACATATATACATATATATAATATATAATAATAACATATATAATTAATAGAAATTTCATGTTGCTGCTGGATTATTTTCCTGCTTTAGCAAACTGGCTCAAATTAAGATCCTACATCTGTACATGATGGCAAACATTATTATTATTATTTTTTACAAAGGACAGGAGTTTACAGATTTTTGTTCCAGCCATTCAAATAATGATGGTCTTAATTGGGACGGCAGGTAGCCTAGTGGTTAGAGCGTTGGACTAGTAACCGAAAGGTTGCTAGATCAAATCCCCGAGCTAACAAGGTAAAATTCTGTCGTTCTGACCCTGAACGACAGACTGTCATTGTAAATAAGAATTTGTTCTTAACTGACTTGCTTAGTGAAATAAATAATAATTATAGACCAAAGACAAGCTTGGTAGGATTAAAAAACTTGCACACCCTGGGGCAGAAATCACCCATGTCTGTATACTAGAAGCTTTATAGAGAATAACATGTGTGTATTATACTTCTATCTTTTATCTATCACTGTTACTCAGGTAACACTTTAATTGACAACCAACGGCATAACCAAGAAATAATATGTCATATCAGCTGATATGGTCTTTACCATGAAATAATGTCATGTCAGCTGATATGGTCTTTACCATGAAATGATATGTCATATCAGCTGATATGGTCTTTACCATGAAATAATATGTCATATCAGCTGATATGGTCTTTACCATGAAATAATATGTCATATCAGCTGACATGGTCTTTACCATGAAATAATATGTCATATCAGCTGACATTAACTTGATCGGAGGGCAGTCTCCTCTCCTCTCCTCTCCTCTCCTCTCCTCTCCTCTCCTCTCCTCTCCTCTCCTCTCCTCTCCTCCCCTCTAACTGTCATAACCTCTCCTCTCCTCTCCTCTCCTCTCCTCTCCTCTCCTCTCCTCTCCTCTCCTCTCCTCTCCTCCCCTCTAACTGTCATAACCTGTTATAATAGGGTCATAACACTGTCATGACATGTTGTGACATACTGTAGGTTGTGTTATTTTAAGGCTGGTTATGACACCTACATAAGAGTGTCAAAACACACCACACAAGGAAAAACATTCCATTACATCACAGCCTCCTTATAGATTTTTTTAATTGACCATATTAAATGATCATTGTTATTGCGCACACATTGATGTCAGACATGCACCTGGGATGAATGTAGGAGCAGATTTCAGGAGCAGGACAAGACACCCTCTATTAGACTGATGACTGGGATGAATGTAGGAGCAGGACAAGACTGGGATGAATGTAGCAGCAGACTTCAGGAGCAGGACAAGACTGGGATGAATGTAGCAGCAGACTTCAGGAGCAGGACAAGACACCCTCTATTAGACTGATGACTGACATAAGGACATGTACGTGATAGGCCTATCTGCCTGATATGATTATGATGGTCATAATGGTTCATGACATTGTCATAAAGTGTATTTTCTACTAGTTGTTTAAAATATGATGAACAAAATATGATGAACAAAATATGATCAACAAAATATTGTAAAGTGTTCCATACAACAACAACAAAGGACTTAAGAAACAAACTTCCAAACAAAAGGAAACATTAATTAATGTGGGTTTTGAAACTCTTCTCATAACCAGCCATAAAATAACGCAATATAGGTCACAACAGGTGTAAATATATAGGTCACAACAGGTGTAAATATATAGGTCACAACAGGTGTAAATATATAGGTCACAACAGGTGTAAATATATAGGTCACAACAGGTGTAAATATATGGGTCACAACAGGTGTAAATATATAGGTCAAAACAGGTGTAAATATATAGGTCACAACAGGTGTAAATATATAGGTCACAACAGGTGTAAATATATAGGTCACAACAGGTGTAAATATATAGGTCACAACAGGTGTAAATATATAGGTCACAACAGGTGTCAATATATAGGTCACGCCAGGTGTAAATATATAGGTCACGACAGTTGGAAATATATAGGTCACAACAGGTGTAAATATATAGGTCATGACAGTTGGAAATATATAGGTCACAACAGGTGTAAATATATGGGTCACAACAGGTGTAAATATATAGGTCAAAACAGGTGTAAATATATAGGTCACAACAGGTGTAAATATATAGGTCACAACAGGTGTAAATATATAGGTCACAACAGGTGTAAATATATGGGTCACAACAGGTGGAAATATATAGGTCACAACAGGTGGAAATATATAGGTCATGACAGTTGGAAATATATGGGTCGTGACAGTGTTATAACAGTGTTACGACCATATTATGGTGGGTTAGGTCAGCCGTTATGACATATTATGACATGGTTATGACCGTGTCATAATGGTTTATGACACTGGGTGTCAAGTAAAGTGTTTCCTGTGACTAAACTCCTGGGGTAGGTTGATTTTCCAGGAGGACGAGAAGTTCCCCATGTTCTGTACATCTGTCTGGGTGGACGGGATGAGTTTCAACCTGGGGAGAACAGGACAGATGGCCACAGGGCGGGGGGAAATGAACCTCACTGCTAAAATGTTAGTGATGGTTCAAGTTGCTGAGAATCACAACTACCTTTAATAATGTACAGGTATCTAGCATCGCTCATCTCATATGTAAAAACTGCACTCCACACTTTTCTACGGTAGCTTAGTTTTCATTTTGTGTTTTTTTTTGGTTGTTGAAGTAAATGCACATGTTTTGTCTATTAGTTTCCTTGATCAAACAATCAAAGTATATAATTTCCCAGAGTTCCTGCAACAGTAAGACAGTTACAAAACCAACTGTGAAATGTGTTCCCATATCCTCCATACAAGTATTGAATGGATTAGATAAACAGAAGCCAGATAAATTGTATACCTTATAAAGAGGTAAGATAAATAGTAGATCAACTCTATAGATAGGAGAGATACAGAGTACATTCACTTTTTAGTGTATATAATGTAGGTGAAGAGAGGGAACACACGACAGCATCGGGGAATGCAGTTTTTAAGAATTAACACCTATGCCAA
>NC_088402.1:5060440-5095440 GCF_034236695.1 Oncorhynchus nerka
TATCTGTGTGTGCCCCAGAACTAATGCTACAGGCGAAACCAAGATGAAGTTTCATACAGGAAATGCCCCAGATTCTGAAGGCGCTGTGTTCCAATGTCTCCTTATATGGCTGTGAATGCACCAGGAATGTGCCTGCCCTTTGTGTCGTTTCTCCAAGGTGTCTGCAGCATTGTGACGTATTTGTAGGCATATCATTGGAAGATTGACCATAAGAGACTACATTTACCAGGGGTCCGCCCGGTGTCCTGTGTCGAAATTATTGCGTAATCTTTAGGTCCATGCGGCGTTCCATTTCTTCAGAAGAGAAAGTCAACTGCCACGATGGATTTATCGTCGATAGATTTCTGTCAATATTATGGAGTTAATTTGGGAAAAAAATCTCGTTTTAATGACTTAATTTTCTTTTTTTTTCTTACCCAAACGTGATGGAGAAAACGGAGTGATTTGTCAACACAAATAATCTTTTTGTAAAAACTGAACATTTGCTAACTAACTGAGAGTCTCATTGAAAACATCTGAAGTTCTTCAAAGGTAAATGATTTTATTTGAATTTTTTTCTGTTTTTTGTGAAAATGTTGCTTGCTGAATGTCAGGCATAATCCTATGCTAGGCTATACAAATGCTTGTGTAGCTATGGTTGAGAAGCCTATTTTAGAAAATCTGAGAGGACAGTGTTGTTAACAAAAATCTAAGCTTGAGAGCTAGCATATTGATTTCATTTCATTTGAGATTTTCATGAATAGTTAACGTTGCGTTATGGTAATGAGCTTGAGGCTGTATTCACGATCCCGGATCCGGGATTGCTCGTCGCAACAGGTTAACAAACTATAGTTTTGGCAAGTTGGTTAGGGTGTCTACTTTATGCAAGACACAAATAATGTTTCCAACAATTGTTTACAGACAGATTATTTCACTTATAATTCACTATATCACAATTCCAGTGGGTCAGAAGTTTACATACACTAAGATGATTGTGCCTTTAATTGGAAATTCCAGAAAATTATGTCATGGCTTTAGAAGCTTCTGATAGGCTAATTGACATCAATATTACGAAAGTATAAACACCATGGGACAACGCAGCCATCATACAGCTCAGGAAGGAGATGCGTTCTGTCTCCTGGAGATGAACGTACTTTGGTGCGAAAAGTGCAAATCAATCCCAGAACAACAGCAAAGGACCTTGTGAAGATGCTGGAGGAAACAGGTACACGAGTATCTACATCCACAGTAATACGAGTCCTATGTCGACAAAACCTGAAATGCCGCTCAGCAAGGAAGAAGCCACTGCTCCAAAACCACCATTAAAAAAGCCAGACTACGGTTTGCAACTGCACATGGGGACAAAGATTGTACTTTTTGGAGAAATGTCCTCTGGTCTGATGAAACAAAAATTGAACTGTTTGGAAATGACCCCAAAGGGGGAGTCTTGCAAGCCGAAGAACCACATCCCAACTGTGAAGCACGGGGGATGGCAGCATCATGTTGTGGGGGTGATTTGCTGCAGGAGAGACTGGTGAACTTCACAAAATAAATGGTATCATGAGGAGGAAATGATGTGGATATATTGAAGCAACATCTCAAGACATCCGTCAGGAAGTTAAAGCTTGGTCGCAAATGGGTCTTCCAAATGGACAATGACCCCAAGCATGCCTCCAAAGTTGTGGTAAAATGTCTTAAGGACAACAAAGTCAAGGTGTTGGAGTGGCCATCACAAAGCCCTGACCTCAATCATATAGACAATGTGTGGGCAGAACTGAAAGAAGTGTGTGCAAGCAAGGAGGCCTACAAACCTGACTCAGTTACACCATCTCTGTCCGAAGGATTGGGCTAAAATTCACCCAATTTATTGGTTGAGGCTTGTGGAAAGCTACCCAAAATATTTGACCCAAGTTAGGCTGCTACCGAATTCTAATCGAGTGTATGTAAACTTCTGACCACCTGGGAATATGATGATAGAAATTAAATCTGAAATAAATTATTCTCTGTACTATTATTCTAACATTTCACATTCTTAAACTAAATTGGTGCTCCTAACTGACCTAAGACAGGGAATATTTACAATGATTAAATGTCAGAAATTGTGAAAAACTGAGTTTAAATGTATTTGGCTAATGTGAATGTAAACTTCCGACTTCAACTGTATCAAAATAATTTATTCCCATTCCTTCTCCTTCTCCTTCCCTCCCATTCCTTCTCCTTCTCCTTCCCTCCCATTCCTTCTCCTTCTCCTTCCCTCCCATTCCTTCTCATTCCATCCCATTCCTTCTCCTTCTCCTTCCCTCCCATTCCTTCTCCTTCCCTCCCATTCCTTCTCCTTCCCTCCTATTCCTTCTCCTTCCCTCCCATTCCTTCTCCTTCCCTCCCATTCCTTCTCCTTCCCTCTCATGCCTTCTCCTTTCCTCCCATTCCTTCTCCTTTCCTCCCATTCCTTCTCCTTTCCTCCCATTCCTTCTCCTTTCCTCTACTTCCTCTCCTTCCTCCTCTTCCTCTCCTTCATTCTCTTTCCTCTCCTTCCTTCTCTTTTGTGCTCTGTCATTTTTATCCTTTTTTATCCTTCCTCCTTCTTCATTAAAAAGGAATTCAAAGGGAAAGTGTTGAGCTCAGTGTTCCTGGGTGAATCCATACATTAGACTAATGTAGTAATACAGGGCGTATAGGGCAGCAGTTATGGCCCAGCCCAACACCATTATAGGTAAAGCCCAATGCAGTGGAAAGGTGATTGGCCTCCACTCACTTAGAAAACATTCTTGTTGTTTCCACTGGGTTGACTGGATTATACAGCAAAATATATAGGAGATGGGGGAGGGAGAGGGAGGGGAGGGGAGAGAAGGGCGAGGGAGAGGGGAGGGGAGAGAGCGGGGAGGGGAGGGGAGAGAGAGGGAGGGGAGAGAGAGGAGGGGAGGGGAGGGAGAGTGGGGAGGGGAGAGAGCGGGGAGGGGAGGGGAGAGAGCGGGGAGGGAGGGAGAGAGAGGGGGAGGAGGGGAGAGGGGAGGGGAGAGAGAGGGAGGGAGAGAGAGGAGGGGAGGGGAGAAAGCGGGGAGGAGGGGAGAGGGAGAGGGAGAGAGGGGGAGGAGGGGAGAGGAGAGGGGAGAGGGGAGGGGAGGAGGGAGGAGAGGGAGGGAGAGCGGGGAGGGAGGGGAGAGAGCGGGGAGGGAGGGAGAGGGAGAGGGAGAGGGGGGGAGAGAGGGGGAGGGGAGGGAGAGGAGGGGAGGGAGAGAGCGGGGAGGGAGGGAGGGAGAGAGGGGGAGGAGGGGAGAGAGCGGAGAGGGGAGGGGAGAGAGAGGGAGGGGAGGGAGAGGAGGGAGGGAGAGGGAGGGAGAGAGAGGGGGAGGAGGGGAGAGAGGGGAGAGGGGAGGGGAGAGGGTGGGGAGGGGAGGGGAGAGCGGGGAGGGCGGGAGAGAGAGGGGGGAGGAGGGGAGAGAGGGAAAGTGAGAGAAGGGGGAGTGAAGAGAGGTACGCCTGTTATCATGAGATATGTGGATCAACACACAGGTGGACAGTTTCCTGTGCAGTGCCTATCCAGAGGAATGAAACTTTCAACAGCCAATCAAACTCACATACCGTGCTGTCTCTGTATACTTACACCCAAACACAGCAGGATACAACAATTTTTTTTACTACATACCCACAGAGAGCCAGAGAGAGAACAGTCCAAAACATCACATATATGCAAAATGTAAAATCACTTCTTCTTTGAATCGACAAAAATACACTAATTGACACAAAAAGGGACTTTTGAAAAGGTCAGATGGGAAGTAAAAGAAGTGTTGAGGTCAATAGTAAAACTAGTAACATCACAGTGTCAAAATGGGCCCCAGTGTGCAGCCCAACAGGATGTGTGACACGGTGTCAATATGGGCCCCAGTGTGCAGCCCAACAGGATATGTGACACGGTGTCAATATGGGCCCCAGTGTGCAGCCCAACAGGATATGTGACACGGTGTCAATATGGGCCCCAGTGTGCAGCCCAACAGGATGTGTGACACGGTGTCAATATGGGCCCCAGTGTGCAGCCCAACAGGATGTGTGACACGGTGTCAATATGGGCCCCAGTGTGCAGCCCAACAGGATGTGTGACACGGTGTCAATATGGGCCCCAGTGTGCAGCCCAACAGGATGTGTGACACGGTGTCAATATGGGCCCCAGTGTGCAGCCCAACAGAGAGGAAGGAGCCAGCCATGGCCAGATGTGGCAAATTCAAACAGCTATCTCCATCAACAACTTCTACTCAACAAACATCTACTTTTTTCTCCACTATTGACTTTCTTTACAGCAAATCCTCACACCGTGTTATAAATTGCATCCTTCCCTTTCCTCTCCTCCTCCTCCTCCTCCTCCTCCTCCTCCTCTTTCTTCTCCTCCTCCTCGTCCTCCTCCCTCATCCTCATCCTCCTCATCCTCCTCCTCTTCTTTCCACTTTAATCCATGTTTTTCAGTAATCGTTTCCTTTTTTCCTGTTGCCTTCCCCCTCCCTACTTATCCTCCTCTTTCCTACATTTACATTTAAGTCATTTAGCAGACGCTCTTATCCAGAGCGACTTACAAATTGGTGCGTTCACCTTAAGACATCCAGTGGAACAGCCACTTTACAATAGTGCATCTAAATCTTTTAAGGGGGGGGGGGTGAGAAGGATTACTTTATCCTATCCTAGGTATTCCTGAAAGAGGTGGGGTTTCCTCTCACCCTCCTCTCTCCTCACCCTCCTCTTTCCTCCTCCTCCTCCTCCTCTTTCCACTTTAATCCATGTTTTTCAGTAATCGCTTCCTTTTTTCCTGTTGCCATCCCCCTCCCTACTTATCCTCCTCTTTCCTCTCACCCTCCTCTTTCCTCCTCTTTCCTGTCCTCGTCCTCGTCCTCCTCCTCATCCTCCTCTTTCCTCTCACCCTCCTCATCCTCCTCTTTCCTGTCCTCGTCCTCGTCCTCCTCCTCATCCTCCTCTTTCCTCCTCATCCTCCTCCTCTTCTTTCCACTTTAATCCATGTTTTTCAGTAATCGTTTCCTTTTTTCCTGTTGCCTTCCCCCTCCCTACTTATCCTCCTCTCTCTCATCCTTCTCTCTCTATTCATGGGTCTCGCTCTCCGTCACTCGGTCGTGTCACTCCATTGTTATGAACGTTCTCAAGCTGCTCTCTGCCACAATGGTGCTGACGCCTAGTCATTCTGATCAGTGACTGTTTCGTCTCATCTACACTGTAGAAATACTTTGCCGTTGCAAAAAAAATTAGACAGATCTTTTGCAGGACACAACTATGTCATCATTATCATGTCGTCGAATTTACTTTAGAAAATGGCAACGTTGTCATTAGCTAGCTAAGTTCGGCAAACATAAGTTAGCAATGCTAACATTATTCTCTTTAAAATCAGCCTTCGCGAGCTAGCTAAATGTTATACTGCGACTAATGTCAATCTGGTGCCATAAAAATGATGACAAAAAGGTTTTCATTCTAATAATTTCCTTTTGTGTGTGTGTGTGTGTGTGTGTGTGTGTGTGTGTGTGTGTGTGTGTGTGTCTGTGTGTGTACATGCGTGCGTATGTGTGTGTGTGTGGGGGTGTGTGTGTGGGTGGACTGGAAGCCCCTGTGCATCATTCACGTACTGGAAGGTGCATGCCGTCGCCATGACAACAGAAACGAGAGATACACACACACACACACTCTCCTCTGTTCCCTGGTGCTGTGGATGTAAAGCCCAGGTATCCATTAAACCAGGTGTTAGAGGAAGTTTATATCACCTTGGTCATTGTTTGTCACAGATAATGAACGCTGTCAGAAACTCTCTGTTACTCTTTGTCTCCTGACTTGGTCATTAAAACCCAGAATGGGGATGTTTAGGGTGGGGTAGAAAAAGAAAATTAAAATGTCCCTTTTACATTTTAAAAAAATTTAATAATTTTCTGTTTTGCTCTTCAGTTTTTCTGAGAGGAATGATCAATGTAACCATGGTTATGGAATAGTTGAAGCACTTATCATTTGAAACGATCATCGCAGAGAGAAATATTGATTGGTGTGTGTGTGTGTGTGTGTGCGTGTGTGCGTGTGCGTGTGTGCGTGTGTGCGTGTTAAGATAGACAGGTCAGAAATAGTGCGTGATGCGTGTGCGTGTGATAGCGTCAGAAATGCGTGTTAAGATAGCGTGTGCGTGTCAGTGTGTGTGTGTGTGTGTGCATTACTCATTTTGCTTAGTGTTCCCAGGTCTGTCCCATCATGTAAAGGTTGGGTCCTGACCCGGCTCACAGCTGTCCACACAGAGTGGTCAGGGTTTGGCGTTCCAAATTGGACCCTAGTCCCTATGGGCCCCTGATTAAAGGTAGTGCACTATGTAGGCAATAGGGTGTCATTTGAGACGTATTCGGTGAGTCAGAGACACATGAGAATACATGAGAATAGAGGCAGTCTGGAGGTTAAGTCCTGGTGATTCAACACTGGTCCTTAGGGACCTTTGTACTTTTACTCTTTTACCACAGTGTCACTTCGGGGCACGGAGTTTACGATTAGCTATTGACCCGCTATTATCCTTCCTCTGAAAACACAGAGACCCTCCCCCCTTTTAAATGTCCATATTCACACCGACACATATACACTATCTAAAAACCAACCGGGTTTTGACCTTTGACCTTCAGTTTTAGGTCAATAGTGAAACATGTGTTTTACTAACATGTTGTGACTAGGCTGACAAGCACACCTAAAACACAAGACATGGGCTAAATATGACACAACAGGGTCTAATGGGCCTCAGAGACAGACAGAGTCACACTCCATTCTATCAAACCACTCATGATAGATGGCCAGGAGCTGGCCTAGACTGAGACAGGTCAGAAATAGCAGAGTTAAGATAGACAGGTCAGAAATAGTAAAGTGTTAAGGTAGACAGGTCAGAAATAGCAGAGTTAAGATAGACAGGTCAGAAATAGCAGAGTTAAGATAGACAGGTCAGAAATAGACAGGTCAGAAATAGTAAAGTGTTAAGGTAGACAGGTCAGAAATAGTAAAGTGTTAAGATAGACAGGTCAGAAATAGTAAAGTGTTAAGATAGACAGGTCAGAAATAGTAAAGTGTTAAGATAGACAGGTCAGAAATAGCAGAGTTAAGATAGACAGGTCAGAAATAGTAAAGTGTTAAGATAGACATGTCAGAAATAGCAGAGTTAAGATAGACAGGTCAGAAATAGTAAAGTGTTAAGATAGACAGGTCAGAAATAGTAAAGTGTTAAGATAGACAGGTCAGAAATAGTAAAGTGTTAAGATAGACAGGTCAGAAATAGCAGAGTTAAGATAGACAGGTCAGAAATAGTAAAGTGTTAAGATAGACAGGTCAGAAATAGCAGAGTTAAGATAGACAGGTCAGAAATAGTAAAGTGTTAAGGTAGACAGGTCAGAAATAGTAATGTGTTAAGATAGACAGGTCAGAAATAGCAGAGTTAAGATAGACAGGTCAGAAATAGTAAAGTGTTAAGATAGACAGGTCAGAAATAGTAAAGTGTTAAGATAGACAGGTCAGAAATAGTAAAGTGTTAAGATAGACAGGTCAGAAATAGTAAAGTGTTAAGATAGACAGGTCAGAAATAGCAGAGTTAAGATAGACAGGTCAGAAATAGTAAAGTGTTAAGATAGACAGGTCAGAAATAGCAGAGTTAAGATAGACAGGTCAGAAATAGTAAAGTGTTAAGATAGACAGGTCAGAAATAGTAAAGTGTTAAGATAGACAGGTCAGAAATAGTAAAGTGTTAAGATAGACAGGTCAGAAATAGTAAAGTGTTAAGATAGACAGGTCAGAAATAGCAGAGTTAAGATAGACAGGTCAGAAATAGTAAAGTGTTAAGATAGACAGGTCAGAAATAGTAAAGTGTTAAGATAGACAGGTCAGAAATAGTAAAGTGTTAAGATAGACAGGTCAGAAATAGCAGAGTTAAGATAGACAGGTCAGAAATAGCAGAGTTAAGATAGACAGGTCAGAAATAGTAAAGTGTTAAGGTAGACAGGTCAGAAATAGCAGAGTTAAGATAGACAGGTCAGAAATAGCAGAGTTAAGATAGACAGGTCAGAAATAGTAAAGTGTTAAGGTAGACAGGTCAGAAATAGCAGAGTTAAGATAGACAGGTCAGAAATAGCAGAGTTAAGATAGACAGGTCAGAAATAGTAAAGTGTTAAGATAGACAGGTCAGAAATAGACAGGTCAGAAATAGTAAAGTGTTAAGGTAGACAGGTCAGAAATAGTAAAGTGTTAAGATAGACAGGTCAGAAATAGTAAAGTGTTAAGATAGACAGGTCAGAAATAGTAAAGTGTTAAGATAGACAGGTCAGAAATAGTAAAGTGTTAAGATAGACAGGTCAGAAATAGTAAAGTGTTAAGATAGACAGGTCAGAAATAGTAAAGTGTTAAGATAGACAGGTCAGAAATAGTAAAGTGTTAAGATAGACAGGTCAGAAATAGTAAAGTGTTAAGATAGACAGGTCAGAAATAGTAAAGTGTTAAGATAGACAGGTCAGAAATAGCAGAGTTAAGATAGACAGGTCAGAAATAGTAAAGTGTTAAGATAGACAGGTCAGAAATAGCAGAGTTAAGATAGACAGGTCAGAAATAGTAAAGTGTTAAGATAGACAGGTCAGAAATAGTAAAGTGTTAAGATAGACAGGTCAGAAATAGTAAAGTGTTAAGATAGACAGGTCAGAAATAGTAAAGTGTTAAGATAGACAGGTCAGAAATAGTAAAGTGTTAAGATAGACAGGTCAGAAATAGCAGAGTTAAGATAGACAGGTCAGAAATAGTAAAGTGTTAAGATAGACAGGTCAGAAATAGCAGAGTTAAGATAGACAGGTCAGAAATAGTAAAGTGTTAAGATAGACAGGTCAGAAATAGCAGAGTTAAGATAGACAGGTCAGAAATAGTAAAGTGTTAAGATAGACAGGTCAGAAATAGTAAAGTGTTAAGATAGACAGGTCAGAAATAGCAGAGTTAAGATAGACAGGTCAGAAATAGTAAAGTGTTAAGATAGACAGGTCAGAAATAGTAAAGTGTTAAGATAGACAGGTCAGAAATAGTAAAGTGTTAAGATAGACAGGTCAGAAATAGTAAAGTGTTATTAAGATAGACAGGTCAGAAATAGTAAAGTGTTAAGATAGACAGGTCAGAAATAGCAGAGTTAAGATAGACAGGTCAGAAATAGTAAAGTGTTAAGATAGACAGGTCAGAAATAGCAGAGTTAAGATAGACAGGTCAGAAATAGTAAAGTGTTAAGATAGACAGGTCAGAAATAGTAAAGTGTTAAGATAGACAGGTCAGAAATAGTAAAGTGTTAAGATAGACAGGTCAGAAATAGTAAAGTGTTAAGATAGACAGGTCAGAAATAGCAGAGTTAAGATAGACAGGTCAGAAATAGTAAAGTGTTAAGATAGACAGGTCAGAAATAGTAAAGTGTTAAGATAGACAGGTCAGAAATAGTAAAGTGTTAAGATAGACAGGTCAGAAATAGCAGAGTTAAGATAGACAGGTCAGAAATAGTAAAGTGTTAAGGTAGACAGGTCAGAAATAGTAATGTGTTAAGATAGACAGGTCAGAAATAGCAGAGTTAAGATAGACAGGTCAGAAATAGCAGAGTTAAGATAGACAGGTCAGAAATAGTAAAGTGTTAAGATAGACAGGTCAGAAATAGCAGAGTTAAGATAGACAGGTCAGAAATAGTAAAGTGTTAAGATAGACAGGTCAGAAATAGCAGAGTTAAGATAGACAGGTCAGAAATAGTAAAGTGTTAAGATAGACAGGTCAGAAATAGTAAAGTGTTAAGATAGACAGGTCAGAAATAGTAAAGTGTTAAGATAGACAGGTCAGAAATAGCAGAGTTAAGATAGACAGGTCAGAAATAGCAGAGTTAAGATAGACAGGTCAGAAATAGCAGAGTTAAGGTAGACAGGTCAGAAATAGTAAAGTGTTAAGATAGACAGGTCAGAAATTGTTAACTTTTTATGGCTGCAGGGGCAGTATTGAGTAGCTTGGATGAAAAGGTGCCCATATCAAATTGCCTGCTCCTCAGTCATAGTCTCTAATATTTGCAAATTATTATTAGTATTGGATAGAAAACACTCTGAAGTTTCTAAAACTGTTTGAATGATGTCTCTGAGTATAACAGAACTCATATTGGCAGGCGAAATCCTGAGTTGATATCAAAACAGGAAGTCAGAAATATGAGCTTGTATGTATTCACCAGAGTCCCCAATGAAATCCCCTTGAGATATGACTGATGTTGCACTGCCTAGGGGTTCCACTAGATGTCAACCATCAATAGAAATTATAATGAGGCTTCTATGTTGTTGTGGGAGTGAATGAGAGCAGAATATATCAGCTGTCCATCAAGCAGCCAATTTGTGATCCCACTTTTTCCTCATGGTAGTCACTTGCGTTCCATTGCTCACAAAGACACAAAGGATATAACGCTGACCAGAATTAGCGTTTGGATATGTATACCGAACGCTCTAACAAAAGAAGGTATTTGAACATAAATAACAGACATTTTGTTACGGTTCTCTTCTTCCTCCTCCTCTGAAGAGAAGGTGTAGCAAGGATCGGACCAAAATGCAGCGTGGTAATTTTGATACATGTTTAATAAACAAATAAACACGAACAATACAAAACAAGAACCGTACCGCGAAAACCTAAACAGCCTCATCTGGTGCAAACAAACACAGAGATAGGAACAATCACCCACGAAACATTCAAAGAATATGGCTGCCCAAATATGGTTCCCAATCAGAGACAACGATAAACACCTGCCTCTGATTGAGAACCACTCCAGACAGCCATAGCCTATTCTAGATAACCCCACTAAACCACAATCCCATCACCTACAAAAAACCCAAGACAAAACACACCACATAATAAACCCATAAACCCAACACAAAATACTAAGACAAGGGCGTGACACATTTTCGAACAAAACAAACATTTATTGTGGACCTGGGATTCCTGGAGTGCTTTCTGATGTAGATCATCAAAGGTAAGGGAATATTTATCATGTAATTTCTTGTTAATGTTGACGCCATCTTTGCGTCTGTGGTGTTTTTTAAATTGAGCGCCGTCTCAGATTATTGCATGCATTTCTTTTTCCGTAAAGTTTTTTTTTAAATCTGACAGCGGTTGCATTAAGGAGAGGTATATCTATAATTCCATGTGTATAACTTCTATTATCATCTGCATTTATGATGAGTATTTCTGTTGAATGATGTGGCTATGCAAAATCACTTGATGTTTTTGGAACTAGTGAATCTAATGCACCAATGTAAACTCAGATTTTTGTAATATAAATATGAACTTTATGAAACAAAACATGCATGTATTGTGTAACATGAAGTCCTATGAGTGTCATCTGATGAAGATAATTCAAGGTTAGTGATTCATTTTATCTTTATTTCTAGTTTTTTGTGAAGGCTATATTTTGCTGGAAAATGGCTGTGCTTATTGTGGTTTGGTGGAGACCTAACACAATCGTTTGTAGTGCTTTCGCTGAAAAGCCTATTTGAAATCGGACACTTTGGTGAGATTAACAACGAAAATAGATTTAAAATGTTATAAGACATATGTATGTTTTAGGAATTGTAGTTATGAGATTTCTGTGGTTTGAATTTTGGCGCCTCTATTTTTACTGGTAGTTGTCATATCAATCCCAGTATCGGGATTGCAGCCATAACATATTAAGATAGACAGGTCAGAAATAGCAGAGCGTTAAGACAGACAGGTCAGAAATAGCAGAGCGTTAAGACAGACAGGTCAGAAATAGCAGAGCGTTAAGACAGACAGGTCAGAAATAGCAGAGCGTTAAGACAGACAGGTCAGAAATAGCAGAGCGTTAAGACAGACAGGTCAGAAATAGCAGAGCGTTAAGACAGACAGGTCAGAAATAGCAGAGCGTTAAGACAGACAGGTCAGAAATAGCAGAGCGTTAAGACAGACAGGTCAGAAATAGCAGAGCGTTAAGACAGACAGGTCAGAAATAGCAGAGCGTTAAGGTAGACAGGTCAGAAATAGCAGAGCGTTAAAATAGACAGGTCAGACAGGTCAGACAGGTCAGAAATAGCAGAGAGCGTTAAGGTAGACAGGTCAGAAATATCAGAGCGTTAAGATAAACTGGGAATCGCCCGGGAGTTGTTCCACCACTTCAACCAATGAAATTCTGACCAACCAAGGTAGCAAGATGATGTCCCGACTACAGATAAAGCAGAACCGAACCTCCGTATTTTATCCACAGACGGATGGGCTCGTCGAACTGTTCAATAAGATGCTCAAACAAAAATGCTTTCGGAAGGCCATTGAGTGGGACGTGAAGAACCGGGACCAGCTACTACCCCACCTAATGTTCTCAATCCGAGATAGTTCCCCAAGACCTCCACTGGGTTTTCCCCTTTTGAACTCCTCTACAGGAGGAGACCACGCGGCAAACTGGACATCGTCAAGGAGGTGTGGGAAGCCCATCCGACCCCCTTAACGCAGCGGAGAGACGACGAGGGAGTGGATGACAGCCAGATGGCCAGTGGTAAGGAAACAGCGAGCCTAAGCCAAGGTCTATAATTCAGGCTACCCAGCCCCAAGAGTTCCATGTGGGTGATAAGGTGTGGGTGACAAGGTGCAAAAGTAAGTTCCTGGCAATATCACAAGGGACATACGAGGTGACAGAGAAGGTGGGACCTGTAAATGACTGTGTACAGCAGCCGGGGAGACGGAAACCGCCAACAGATTTACCACGAGAACCTATTAAAGAGGTGACTCGCGAGGACAGCCTCGGATTGGTCAAGAAGCATGCGCTTCTGGAGCTCATTGATCAGAACACCGCTATGTGTTTTCCGAGAAGCCGGGACAAACAACCCTCATTGAACACCACGTCCGCACCTGGCCCAGATAGAATAAAAGAAAGAGGCCGAAAAAGGCCATACCGGATCCCTAGGGCCCAAAGGAAGGACGAGAGGCAGGAGGTGGAGGCTGAGGATGGGAGTCATCCAAGCCGGATGGTAGTCAGCGTTTCTGCAATGAACGACATCAGTTTATTGGAGCTTACCCTATTCCGAGGGTGGACGAGCTCATTGACCGGTTGAGAAAGCCCCGGTACAACAGCACCTTGTATCTGACCAAGGGATATTAAGAGGTACCCTTTGGTAGCCTCTTCCCGGGAGATGACGGAATTCTCAACACCGGATAGCTTATACCAATACCGGGTTCTCCCGTTCGGTCTCGGCCCACGTTCCAGCTCCTGATGGACTGAGTCATCAGACGCCCACGAACAGTATGTAACGGCCTATTTGGATGACATCATCATCCACAGCCAATGACACGCATCCAGGCAGTGCTGGATGCGCTCAGGCAAGCCGGGTTGACAACGAATCCCAAGCTGTCGAACGAGGAGGTGGAGTACATGGCGTATTTGATTGGACGTGGTGATCGTCAAGCCCCAGGAGAAGAAGGTACGGGGGGGTTCGTGACTGACCCGTTCCCCACTCAAAGACACAGGTCAAGTCCTTCCTGGGGATGCCAATATACTATAGCTGGTTTATCCCGAACTTTGTAGCTATAGCCTCCCCCCCTTACCCATCTGACCAGTGCCAGCCCCCCGAAAACAGTGAAGTGGTCGGATGAGGCCCGAAGCGGCATTCAGGCGCCTGAAGGAAGCCCTGTGCTCCCATCTGACTCCCGATTTACAGGCACCGATGCTGGTGCAGATGGTTGCGTATGACACGGGACTAGGGGCCGTCCTGTCCCAGGAACACCCCATCTTGTTTAAGCCGAAAGCTGGTACCATGAGAAAATAAGTACTCGATTGTCGAGAAAGAGTGTCTAGCGGTGAAGTGGTTATTACCTGTTGGGTACGCACTTCACCCTGGTCCATGCTCCCCTGGTCTGGATGTCAAGAGTAAAGGACACAAACTATCGGGTCACCAGGTGGTTCTTGTCCCTTCAACGCTCCCATCGGAATGGGATGTTGCAGGTCTCGACGGGTCCTCCGGGCGATGGACAAAATTGAGGCTGATTGAGGCTGGTGAGAAATCAAGGGGCTGATTGCTGACCAGCCGTACAAGGCCCATACAGCTGCCAGAAGGTCTGGGGGGGGTCGTGTTCTAGAACCAAGGGTGTGCAAGAACCAAGGTGATCTGTTTTCTACCCCAGAGGAGACAACATTCACCGGAGCCCAGAAGGCGGAAGAGGCCTCCTGGAGGAGAATGGTTTATTTTTCTTTGTTGGTTTAACTTCTTGGTGACAGGGGGGGGGGGGGAAGTATTGAGTAGCTTGGATGAATAAGGTGCCCAGAGTAAACTGCCTGTTACTCTGTCCCAGATGCTAATATATGCATATTATTAGTAGTATTGGATAGAAAACACTCTGACGTTTCTAAAACTGTTTGAATGATGCCTGGGAGTATAACAGAACTCACATGGCAGGCGAAAACCTGAGACAAATCCAACCAGGAAGTGGGAAATCTAAGGTTTTTAGTTCCATTTAAGTGATTGCCTATCCAATATGCTGTGTCTATGGGGCCAGATTGCACTTCCCAAGGCTTCCAGCAGATGTCAACACTCTTTAGAAAGTTGTTTGAGGCTTCTATTGTGGAAGGAATAAGAGCTGTTTAAACAAGTGGACAAGGCTGAGGCCAATGAGTTGTTTACTGTGTAGTCACGCGGGCGGGCCGTTCCTTCTTTTTCCTCTGTAATGAATACACTATTGTCCGGATGGAATATTATTGAAGATTTATTATAAAAAGACCCTAAAGATTGATTGTAAACATCGTTTGACATGTTTCTACAAACTGTAATGGAACTCTTTTGACTTGTCGTCTGGATTTTGAGCTCGCGCATTGTGCCTTTGGAATAGTGAACTAAGCGCACAAACAAAACTGAGGTATTTGGACATAAATATGGACGTAATCAAAAATAAATTACATTTATTGTGGAAGTGGGAGTCCTGGGAGTGCATTCCGATGAAGATCAGCAAAGGTAAGTGAAGATTTATAATGCTATTTATGACTTGTGTTGACTCCACAACTTGGCGGGTAACTGTATGGCTTGCTTTTGTGGCTGAACGCTGTTCCCAGATTATTGAATATTGTGTTTTTGTCGTAGCGGTTGAATTAAGAACACGTTTATCTTTAATTCTATGTAAAACATGTATCTTTCATCAAAGTTTGTGATTACTATTTCTGTTATTTAATGTGGCTCTCTGCAATTTCTCTGGATGTTTTGGAGGCATTTCTGAACATGGTGCCAATGTAATCTGAGGTTTTTGGACATAAATATGAATTTGATCGAACAAAACATACATGTATTGTGTAACATTGAGTACTGGGAGTGTCATCTGATGAAGATCGTCAAAGGTTAGTGATTAATTTGATCTATATTTCTGCTTTTTGTGACACCTCTCTTTGGTTGGAAAATGGCTGAATGCTTTCTGTGACTAGTTGCTGACCTAACAAAATGATATGTTCTGCTTTCGCCGAAAAGCCTTTTTGAAATCGGACTGTGGTTGGATTAACGAGAAGTTTATCTTTAAAATGGTGTAAAATACTTGGGTGGTTGAGAAATTTTAATTATGAGATTTCTGTTGTTTTGAATTTGGCGCCCTGCAATTTCACTGGCTGTTGGCGAGGACGCTACTGTCCCGAACGGTCCCAGAGAGGTTAAATAAATAAACTGAGGTATCACACTTGTGTCCGTGTCTGATCTGTGTAAACGTCTAAAACAAACCCCCCTGGTCTGCCACCACACACACACACACACACACACACACACACACACACACACACACACAAATAGACACTACAGAATACACACACACACAACACACACACAACCACTACAGAACACACACATACACACAAACCCACTACAGAACAACACATACACAGAACACAAAACCACTACAGAACAACACAAACCAGGACTATATTATGAGTCAGCATGTGTGTATGCACTCATGCCTCTCTCTTCCTCCCCCTCCATCCTTCCCTCTCTCTTCCTCTCTTCCCTCCCTCCCTCCCTTCCTCCCCCTCCATCCTTCCCTCTCTCTTCCTCTCTTCCTCCCTTCCTCCCGCTCCATCCTTCCCTCTCTCTGGGGGGGGGTATGTAAGAGGAAACACATTATGTAGTCTTATAGAAGTGTGTTGCAGTGTGTAGGATATCCGGTCTGTTTAACATTCCATTCCTCTTCATGGTAAATAAACAGATAAAGCCAACGCTGTTTATTTTTGTTCCAATGATTATCTGGGAGAGAGAGAGAGAGAGAGAGAATGAAGGAATCCACAGAGGCTCACAGCCAATCAGAGAGAGAGGGAGAGAGAGATGAAGGAATCCACAGAGGCTCACAGCCAATCAGAGAGAGAGAGAGAGAGAGAGAGAGAATGAAGGAATCCACAGAGGCTCACAGCCAATCAGAGAGAGAGGGAGAGAGAGAATGAAGGAATCCACAGAGGCTCACAGCCAATCAGAGAGAGAGAGAGAGAGAGAGAGAGAATGAAGGAATCCACAGAGGCTCACAGCCAATCAGAGAGAGAGGGAGAGAGAGAATGAAGGAATCCACAGAGGCTCACAGCCAATCAGAGAGGAATGAAGGAATCCACAGAGGCTCACAGCCAATCAGAGAGAGAGAGAGAGAGAGAGAGAGAGAGAGAGAGAGAATGAAGGAATCCACAGAGGCTCACAGCCAATCAGAGAGAGAGAGAGAGAGAGAGAGAGAGAGAGAGAGAGAGAGAATGAAGGAATCCACTGAGGCTCACAGCCAATCAGAGAGAGAGAGAGAGGGAGAGAGAGAATGAAGGAATCCACAGAGGCTCACAGCCAATCAGAGCGAGAGAGAGAGAGAGAGAGGCGGAACGGGGGCAGAGAAAGAGAGAAATTAGAAAATGACAGAGCAATGACGACCCCCTAAAAACGACTCAGTTTTGCCATTTGACTGTGTATAAGTGGTCGTTTTGCCCATACATCCCTAAAAATGTGTTTCACATGCCCCCCCCCCCCGTGCATTATTATTTTCCAGCCCGCCAGAGAGTGCCTTGCATTTGGGCAGTACAGCTGTGCTAATAGCGCTGGCTGAGCTATCTGTGGTGCCGAACTGGACTGTATCTCGGCCTCCACCACTGAGACTAACCGCTCTCCGCGGTCCTGAAACGCCACTCTGCCTCTGCCGTCAGTGAGGGAGCTAAATGCCTCTATGCATACAAATTATGGAAAGAACACATGGCGCTCTCTCCAGTAGCGCTGCGTAGGGAACAGGCAGCGCCACGGTGTAATTTGTGGACACACGACCAAGGATATATGAATACATTATGCCTCTATAATGTCAATCTAAAATAATGCGCTTTTGAGCCCAATACATTCTGCCACCTCTATTGATGGACGCGTGGATGATCCTAGGTGTACCTCTTTGAAGGTAAAATAAAAACAAAAACTGTTGATTTCACACTATGCTCAACAGAGGTCCTGGAAAAGCCTTGAAGGAGGAGTTGTAGTTGGTCGTCTGTGTGTTTAGAAACTCCAGAGGCTTTATGTGAAAGCAGGCGTTTGCCTTATTTGGTCTATGAAGACTTAGCCCGAGAGAACAAACTGACAAATGTAAGTGTCTTGTGACTGAGTGAGGAAATAACTTCCCACACACAGGGCTGGATTAAGGAATCATAACCCCCCCCCCTTTGTTGATGAAAAAATCCCTTTATAATCAAACCATAGGAATATTTGCTAAAACCATATGAATATTTGCAATGTGGCTACAGTTGAGGCGTATTAAGTACTTCCACACATGGGAACCATTTGTTAGGAGGGTCACGTCTTTTCAAAACATTTGTTAGGAGGGTCACGCCTTTTCAAAACATTTGTTAGGAGGGTCACATCTTTTCAAAACATTTGTTAGTCACGCCTTTTCAAAACACATTTATTGCACGTCTATGTAATTTACAATTGAAGTCGGAAGTTTACATACACTTAGGTTGGAGTCATTAAAACTCGTTTTTCAACCACTCCACAAATGTCTTGTTAACAAACTATAGTTTTGGCAAGTCGGTTAGGAAATCTACATTGTACATGACACAAGTCATTTTTCCAACAATTGTTTACAGACAGATTATATCACTTAGTTGACTTAGTGCATGTTCTTAAACAGCTTGGAAAATTCCAGAAAATGATGTCATGTCTTTATAAGCTTCTGATAGGCTAATCCTTGCTTGTCATAATGGGAAAATCAAAAGAAATCATCCAAGAACTCAGAAAACAAATTGTAGACCTCCACAAGTCTGGTTCATCCTTCAGAGCAATTTCCTAACACCTGAAGGTACCACGTTCATCTGTACAAACAATAGAACGCAAGTTTAAACACCATGGGACCACGCAGCCGTCATACCGCTCAGGAAGGAGACACGTTGTGCAACGTTCGTCATAGGTGGAAGAAGAGGAGGACCAATGTGCAGCGTTGTAAGTGTCCATATTCTTTAATAAAGTAATTGAACACTGAAACAATACATAAAACGACAAACGAACAGTCCTGAATGGTGCTGGGAAAAACACTGAACAGAAGGGCTACCTAAGTGTGATTCTCAGAGACAACTAACGACACCTGCCTCTGATTGAGAAGCATACCAGGCCAAACTCAAAAACACAACATAGAAAAACGAACATAGACAACCCACCCAACTCACGCCCTGACCATACTAAAAGAAAGTCATGACAAAATAACTAAGGTCAGAACGTGACATTCTGTCTCCTAGAGATGAGCGTACTTTGGTGTGAAAAGTGCAAATCAATCCCAGAACAACAGCAAAAGACCTTGTGAAGTTGCTGGAGGAAACAGGTACAAAAGTATCTATATCCATAGTAAAACAAGTCCTATGTCGACAAAACCTGAAAGGCCGCTCAGCAAGGAAGAAGCCATTGCTCCAAAACCACCATTAAAAAAGCCAGACTATGGTTTGCAACTGCACATGGGGACAAAGATTGTACTTTCTGGAGAAAGGTCCTCTGGTCTGATGAAACAAAAATAGAACTTTTTGGACATAATGACCACCGTTATGTTTGGAGGAAAAAATGGGGAGTCTTGCAAGCCGAAGAACACCATCCCAACCGTGAAGCACGGGGTTGCAGCGTCATGCTGTGGTGGTGCTTTGCTGCAGGAGGGACTGGTGCACTTCACAAAATAGATGGCATCATGAGGCGGAAATTATGTGGATATATTGAAGCAACATCTCAAGACATCCGTCAGGAAGTTAAAGCTTGGTCGCAAATGGGTTCTTCCAAATGGACAATGACCCCAAGCATACTTCCAAAGTTGTGGTAAAATGGCTTAAAGACAACAAAGTCAAGGTATTGGAGTGGCCATCACAAAGTCCTGACCTCAATCCTATAAATAATTTGTGGGCAGAACTGAAAAAGCATGAGACAGCAAGGAGGCCTACTACAAACCTGACTCGGTTAAACCAGCTCTATTAGGAGGCATGGGATACAGTACATTTGTGGAAGGCTACCCGAAACGTTTGACCCAAGTTAAATCATTTAAAGGCAATGCTACCAAATAGTAACTGAGTGTTTAAAACAAAAACAGTGCTGCTGTTCCACAAAAAAAAATTTGATTTGTTTTTCTTTTTTTCTATCGGCTCTACAGACAGAATTAATTTTCTCTTATCAGCGGTAAGCATTAGCAGTCATTTCCAAATTTTTCATTTTATCCCGTGATTATATTTAGAAATTTACAAAAGTCAAACAGACAGCCGGAACCAACCATAGAAATATAACCCATAGATGGAGGTTCCCATTCAAGTCAGGACTGGCAGCCATAGAAATATAACCCATAGATGGAGGTTCCCATTCAAGTCAAGACTGGCAGCCATAGAAATATAACCCATAGATGGAGGTTCCCATTCAAGTCAGGACTGGCAGCCATAGAAATATAACCCATAGATGGAGGTTCCCATTCAAGTCAGCCAGAAATATAACCCATGATGGAGGTTCCATTCAAGTCAGGACTGGCAGCCATAGAAATATAACCCATAGATGGAGGTTCCCATTCAAGTCAAGACTGGCAGCCCCATAGAAGAGGTTCCCATTCAAGTCAAGACTGGCAGCTATAGAAATATAACCCATAGATAGAGGTTCCCATTCAAGTCAAGACTGGCAGCTATAGAAATATACCCCATAGATGGAGGTTCCCATTCAAGTCAGGACTGGCAGCCATAGAAATATAACCCATAGATGGAGGTTCCCATTCAAGTCAGGACTGGCAGACATAGAAATATAACCTATAGATGGTAGTTCCCATTCAAGTCAAGACTGGCAGCCATAGAAATATAACCTATAGATGGCAGTTCCTATTCAAGTCAAGATTGGCAGCCATAGAAATATAACCCATAGATGGAGGTTCCCATGCAAGTCAAGACTGGCAGCCATAGAAATATAACCCATAGATGGAGGGTCCCATTCAAGTCAAGACTGGCAGCCATAGAAATATAACCCATAGATGGAGGTTCCCATTCAAGTCAAGACTGGCAGCCATAGAAATATAACCCATAGATGGAGGTTCCCATTCAAGTCAGGACTGGCAGACATAGAAATATAACCTATAGATGGTAGTTCCCATTCAAGTCAAGACTGGCAGCCATAGAAATATAACCTATAGATGGCAGTTCCTATTCAAGTCAAGATTGGCAGCCATAGAAATATAACCCATAGATGGAGGTTCCCATTCAAGTCAAGACTGGCAGCCATAGAAATATAACCCATAGATGGAGGTTCCATTCAAGTCAAGACTGGCAGCTATAGAAATATAACCCATAGATAGAGGTTCCCATTCAAGTCAAGACTGGCAGCTATAGAAATATACCCCATAGATGGAGGTTCCCATTCAAGTCAAGACTGGCAGCTATAGAAATATACCCCATAGATGGCAGTTCCCATTCAAGTCAAGACTGGCAGCCATAGAAATATAACCCATAGATGGCAGTTCCCATTCAAGTCAAGACTGGCAGCCATAGAAATATAACCTATAGATGGCAGTTCCCATTCAAGTCAGGACTGGCAGCCATAGAAATATAACCCATAGATGGAGGTTCCCATTCAAGTCAAGACTGGCAGCCATAGAAATATAACCCATAGATGGAGGTTCCCATTCAAGTCAAGACTGGCAGCCATAGAAATATAACCCATAGATGGAGGTTCCCATTCAAGTCAGGGCTGGCAGGCATTGCTAGTGTACCCATGAGTTTAATAGTCAAATTTCCAGGGTTAGATGTTACCAACCCCTTCTACGGATTATATCTATGGCAACGATTCAACAAGCTGTGTATTTGGCGCGCATCCTGCCTAAACGGCGTCCTCCCCGACTGTAGGCAACAGGCAACTGCCAAAATAATGGAAACGCTTGAGTAAATGAGGGATATAAACTTTATGTTATTGTGTGGGGTGCATTTTCCTGGCATGGTTTATGTCCATTTGTAGAACCTATTGAAGCTGTTCTGGCAGCTCATTGTGACCCAAAACCCTTTGAAGACACTGTGTTGGTGTTCCTTTATTTCTTTGCAGAATAAAAAATAAATAAATAATAAAACTATTGATCCTCTCTGACTAAATGAAGCTCTCTGTTGTATTTAGGACATTAAGATAATATATATATATAGAGAAATATATATATAGAAATATAGAAATATATATATTTTTCTTTTGGCCTCTTAGGCCCCCCACGAACCTGGGCCCAAGGGATTCAGCCCCAGTAAGCCCCTGCATTAATCCAGCACTGTCCACACACACACACTTACACACTTACACACTTACACAACGCAAGTGTGTAGGCTATGTCAACTTGGGCGTGAATAACTAACAGCATCCCACTGAAAGATGACATTAGAGGTATCAATGCTAGCATGACAACAGAGGCTTCCTGCCCTGCCACCATGAACTCCCATTACGTTACAGGCCGTTGTATCATGGCCACACACACTGACAGCGCTACTTCAGCATAGCCTCAAGATGAGCTTGATTAGCTAACTGTAACCGGAGACAGGTGTAGGTAAATTCAGAAGAAGGATGAAAGGTGATGCTCTTGAAGGAAGGCAGCCGGGCCGTGCGGGGGGGCAGGTGGGTGTATTGGCTTGATTATCTCATGCTCGAGGGGAGGAACCAGTGATCTAATATCGTCAAGTTGGCGCGTCAGAACACACAGAGCTGGCTAATCAGTGGGACATCATCTGCAATGATTCTGATCTCCCTCACTTTTACCTCCTTTCATCTCCTATCCTCCTCCCTCCCTCCTTCTCTTCTCCCCAGTTCTATCCATCCTCGTTGTAATATTTAGCCTCTACAGTCCCCTCCTACCCTCTCCTCTCATCCTCCCATTTCCTCCATCCCAGAAATAAATGAATGAAGATTGATTATCTTATTGAGCAGGGGGTCCGTGGAGACCGTGGTATTGATACCGGGGGTCCGTGGGGACCGTGGTATTGAACCGGGGGTCCGTGGAGACCGTGGTATTGAGCCGGGGGTCCGTGGAGACCGTGGTAATGAGCCGTGGGTCCGTGGGGAGACTGTGGTATTGATACCGGGGGTCCGTGGAGACCGTGGTATTGAGCCGGGAGCCGTGGAGACCGTGGTACTGACCCGGGGGTCCGTGGAGACCGTGGTATTGAGCCGGGAGCTGTGGAGACCGTGGTACTGACCCGGGGGTCCGTGGAGACCGTGGTATTGAATCGGGGATCCGTGGGGACCGTGGTATTGAACCAGGGGTCCGTGGAGACCGTGGTATTGAGCCGGGGGTCCGTGGAGACCGTGGTATTGAACCAGGGTTCCGTGGGGACCGTGGTATTGAACCGGGGGTCCGTGGGGACCGTGGTATTGAACCGGGGGTCCGTGGGGACCGTGGTATTGAACCGGGTGTCCGTGGGGACCGTGGTATTGAACCAGGGTTCCGTGGGGACCGTGGTATTGAACCGGGGGTCCGTGGGGACCGTGGTATTGAACCAGGGTTCCGTGGGGACCGTGGTATTGAACCGGGGGTCCGTGGGGACCGTGGTATTGAACCGGGTGTCCGTGGGGACCGTGGTATTGAACCGGGGGTCCATGGGGACCGTGGTATTGAACCGGGTGTCCGTGGGGACCGTGGTATTGAACCGGGGGTCCATGGGGACCGTGGTATTGAACCGGGTGTCCGTGGGGACCGTGGTATTGAACCGGGGGTCCATGGAGACCGAGGTATTGAACCGGGGGTCCATGGGGACCGTGGTATTGAACCGGGGGTCCATGGGGACCGTGGTATTGAACCGGGGGTCCATGGGGACCGTGGTATTGAACCGGGGGTCCATGGGGACCGAGGTATTGAACCGGGGGTCCATGGGGACCGTGGTATTGAACCGGGGTCCATGGGGACCGTGGGTATGAACCGGGGTCCATGGGGACCGTGGTATTGAACCGGGGGTCCATGGGGACCGAGGTATTGAACCGGGGGTCCGTGGGGACCGTGGTATTGAACCGGGGGTCCATGGGGACAGTGGTATTGAACCGGGGGTCCGTGGGGACCGTGGTATTGAACCGGGGGTCCGTGGGGACCGAGGTATTGAACCGGGGGTCCGTGGGGACCGAGGTATTGAACCGGGGGTCCGTGGGGACCGTGGTATTGAACCGGTATGCGAGGTACGATAGAGCACTGCTGCTGTTGACTCGTCTCAATATAAATGAGTGTCAGAAACGTTTCAGACCTTGTCATCAAATCACTGCTTTAATCTAACTGTATATGGACAAGAAGAACGGAGCTTTAGAATTATATGAAGTGAATTGGATGTCATAAAATCAATAGCTTGGTAAAGACAAAACTGGTCCATATAAATACAAGCCTCTCCAATTGTGTTACAGTCTAGAAAAGGTGTCATTGTGCAAGAAAACAGACAAGGCTTCAGTTCCATCATCATCGTATTGACAAAGGCTTCTACAACGTTAGTTTTGACCACGACCAACAGACTTATACGAATCAAATCAAACTGTCTTTTACTGGCGCGGCAAAAAACTATGTTTACATTGCCAAAGCAAGTGAAATAGATTGTAAAACTAAAGTGCAGTAAGCATCCCATGACATTTGCCTTACAAGTATCCAACCTATCATTTCAAACACAACCAGTAACGCTATTTGTCTTATTTTCTCTCCAATAGCCCAACATTTAGATGAGATGTGGGCTGCAAGCATACAAGCTGTAGCTGGATACAGAACCACTGCTGGTGTGATGTGATGTATGGAGAGAGTTAGACTCTGTGATGTGATGTATGGAGAGAGTTAGACTCTGTGATGTGTGGAGAGAGTTAGACTCTGTGATGTGTGGAGAGAGTTAGACTCTGTGATGTGATGTGTGGAGAGAGTTAGACTCTGTGATGTATGGAGAGAGTTAGACTCTGTGATGTATGGAGAGAGTTAGACTCTGTGATGTATGGAGAGAGTTAGACTCTGTGATGTGATGTATGGAGAGAGTTAGACTCTGTGATGTAGTGTATGGAGAGAGAGAGTTAGACTCTGTGATGTATAGAGAGAGAGAGTTAGACTATGTGATGTGATGTATTGAGAGAGTTAGACTCTGTGATGTATGGAGAGAGTTAGACTATGTGATGTGATGTATGGAGAGAGTTAGACTCTGTGATGTATGGAGAGAGTTAGACTCTGTGATATGTGGAGAGAGTTAGACTCTGTGATGTGATGTATGGAGAGAGTTAGACTCTGTGATGTATGGAGAGAGTTAGACTCTGTGATGTATGGAGAGAGTTAGACTCTGTGATGTGTGGAGAGAGTTAGACTCTGTGATGTGATGTATGGAGAGAGTTAGACTCTGTGATGTATGGAGAGAGTTAGACTCTGTGATGTATGGAGAGAGTTAGACTCTGTGATATGTGGAGAGAGTTAGACTCTGTGATGTATGGAGAGAGTTAGACTCTGTGATGTATGGAGAGAGTTAGACTCTGTGATATGTGAGGAGAGTTAGACTCTGTGATGTGTGGAGAGAGTTAGACTCTGTGATGTATGGAGAGAGTTAGACTCTGTGATGTGTGGAGAGAGTTAGACTCTGTGATGTATGGAGAGAGTTAGACTCTGTGATGTGTGGAGAGAGTTAGACTCTGTGATGTGATGTATGGAGAGAGTTAGACTCTGTGATGTGTGGAGAGAGTTAGACTCTGTGATGTATGGAGAGAGTTAGACTCTGTGATGTGTGGAGAGAGTTAGGCTCTGTGATATGTGAGGAGAGTTAGACTATGTGATGTGATGTATGGAGAGAGTTAGACTCTGTGATGTAGTGTATGGAGAGAGAGAGTTAGACTCTGTGATGTATAGAGAGAGAGAGTTAGACTATGTGATGTGATGTATTGAGAGAGTTAGACTCTGTCATGTGTGGAAAGAGTTAGACTATGTGATGTGATGTATGGAGAGAGTTAGACTCTGTGATGTGTGGAGAGAGTTAGACTCTGTGATGTATGGAGAGAGTTAGACTCTGTGATGTATGGAGAGAGTTAGACTCTGTGATGTATGGAGAGAGTTAGACTCTGTGATGTATGGAGAGAGTTAGACTCTGTGATGTGTGGAGAGAGTTAGACTCTGTGGTGTGTGGAGAGAGTTAGACTCTGATGTAGTGTATGGAGAGAGAGAGTTAGACTCTGTGATGTATAGAGAGAGAGCGTTAGACTATGTGATGTGATGTATTGAGAGAGTTAGACTCTGTGATGTATGGAGAGAGTTAGACTCTGTGATGTATGGAGAGAGTTAGACTCTGTGATGTATGGAGAGAGTTAGACTCTGTGATGTATGGAGAGAGTTAGACTCTGTGATGTATGAAGAGAGTTAGACTCTGTGATGAATGGAGAGAGTTAGACTCTGTGATGTATAGAGAGAGTTAGACTCTGTGATGTATGGAGAGAGTTAGACTCTGTGATGTGTGGAGAGAGTTAGACTCTGTGATGTGATGTATGGAGAGAGTTAGACTCTGTGATGTATGGAGAGAGTTAGACTCTGTGATGTATGGAGAGAGAGAGTTAGACTATGTGATGTGATGTATGGAGAGAGTTAGACTCTGTGATGTATGGAGAGAGTTAGACTCTGTGATGTGATGTATGGAGAGAGTTAGACTCTGTGATGTATGGAGAGAGTTAGACTCTGTGATGTATGGAGAGAGTTAGACTCTGTGATGTGTGGAGAGAGTTAGACTCTGTGATGTGATGTGTGGAGAGAGTTAGACTCTGTGATGTATGGAGAGAGTTAGACTCTGTGATGTATGGAGAGAGTTAGACTCTGTGATGTATGGAGAGGGTTAGACTCTGTGATGTACGGAGAGAGTTAGACTCTGTGATGTATAGAGAGAGAGAGTTAGACTCTGTGATGTGATGTGTGGAGAGAGTTAGACTCTGTGATGTATGGAGAGAGTTAGACTCTGTGATGTGATGTGTGGAGAGAGTTAGGCTCTGTGATGTGTGGAGAGAGTTAGACTCTGTGATGTATGGAGAGAGTTAGACTCTGTGATGTATGGAGAGAGTTAGACTCTGTGATGTATAGAGAGAGAGAGTTAGACTATGTGATGTGATGTATTGAGAGAGTTAGACTCTGTCATGTGTGGAAAGAGTTAGACTATGTGATGTTATGTATGGAGAGAGTTAGACTCTGTGATGTATGGAGAGAGTTAGACTCTGTGATGTATGGAGAGAGTTAGACTCTGTGATCTACTAGTCAGTATAGTGTGAGGCTCTGGTGCCGCTCAATGGGAGGACAGGGTAACTGCTGCTGGTGGCTGGCAACACTACAGGGGGGAGGAGAATGGTCATGATACTGTTTCTTTAGAATAACCTGTATGAACTGCTTTGAAGGCCAATATGACACAGTTGAACTGTCTTCCTTTGTATTTTATAATACGGTGATGTATTATCATATGAAACACTGCTTTTGGAAATGGGGGGGGGCATGGGAATAGGCTGTGTGTTTGTCATTACTCTTCACTCACAAGAGAGGTGTAACTTCTCCATTCGAAAAAAGAAGGAAAAAAAGCACTAGAACTATCCACATCACTATATCGTCAATCCACATGAAGCGGTAATATAAACCGTTGTTTTCAATTGGAGGTATTGATGAAGAGTAAACCCCTTGTTATTCCAAGTGTGTCAATGATGTTGAAGGATCGTAAGGACAAAGCTAGTGCCCTAGCTTGAGGAAAGCTTGAGAATGTTTGTGTGTGTGTGTGTGTGTGGGGGGAGGCTGAAAGCTATCTAGACCCGAGTCATAGAAATACAATAACATAGAATCAATTTGATTCTGTGATTTAAGGGATGTGATTACATGCAGAGGAAGTGTGTCATACACAGCTGAGACATAAAGCCTTGTCCATAAAGCGCCACACATCCACAGAATATCCTCAGAACCTCCACAGAACATCCTCAGAACATCCTCAGAACATCCACAGAACATCCACAGAACCTCCTCAGAACATCCACAGAACATCCACAGAACATCCACAGAACATCCTCAGAACATCCACAGAACATCCACAGAACCTCCTCAGAACATCCTCAGAACATCCACAGAACATCCACAGAACATCCTCAGAACATCCACAGAACATCCACAGAACATCCTCAGAACATCCACAGAACCTCCTCAGAACATCCACAGAACATCCACAGAACCTCCTCAGAACATCCACAGAACATCCACAGAACATCCACAGAACATCCTCAGAACATCCACAGAACATCCACAGAACCTCCTCAGAACATCCTCAGAACATCCACAGAACATCCACAGAACATCCTCAGAACATCCACAGAACCTCCTCAGAACATCCTCAGAACCAGCGGGCGAGGGAACGGTAGCTTTGGCCAAACTGGACGTATGGTGGTAAGTTAGAGGGGGGCATGTTGAAATCCAATGGTCAATATGAACTGAGATCAGTGTGCATGTCCCTTGGTCTGTCTCCTCTCTAGACCGCAGCGATTTATATGACAAAGCAAGATTTATGATGATACGATGTAAAACAGGCAGATTTATTGATGAGTAACGCTAAAACAGCCATGCAATGCATTAATTATTGTGTTATAAGACGTGTTGTATAACAACCCACTGTGGAGCATGTGACTGCAATGCATCCCAAAATGGCACCCTATTCACTATATAGTGCACTACTTTAGACCAGAGCCCTATGGCACCCTATTCACTATATAGTGCACTACTTTAGACCAGAGCCCTATGCCACCCTATTCACTATATAGTGCACTACTTTATACCAGTGCCCTATGGCACCCTATTCCCTATATAGTGCACTACTTTAGACCAGAGCCCTATGGAACCCTATTCCCTATATAGTGCATTACTTTAGACCAGAGCCCTATGGAACCCTATTCCCTATATATAGTGCACTACTTTAGACCATAATTCTGGGCACTGGTCAACAGTAGTATAGAGAAGAGGGTGCCATTTTGGACAAATCTTATATTTAACTGACCGTCTAAACGTCCACCCTACTCTGTCCTTATCTCCCTCTATAAATAGTCTCTGTATCCATAGAATCATGATACCAAGCCAGGCAGTGGTTAAACCTGGGGTTGTCATTGTGTCATTCCAGGTGTCTAAACGTCCACCCTACTCTGTCCTTATCTCCCTCTATAAATAGTCTCTGTATCCATAGAATCATGATACCAAGCCAGGCAGTGGTTAAACCTGGGGTTGTCATCGTGTCATTCCAGGTGTCTATTGCCTTTGCACATCCACAGCTGTGAACAATGTAAAGGGTAGTTGGGAGACGGTTGTCCTAACAACCTGACATAACCCCTGAATAACAGGCTACCCATCACATCTGACAAAGAAGAGTGAACGATTGTCATCACATGTGAAGACTCATTTGTTGAATGCCGAGCGTAGTTGGGACACTGTTGCCCTGTATGCCAACTGTACATACAATTCAACATAAACATCATAGTTGTGCTTGAGTCCACGACAAATGGAATTGTGTAAATGTCCCCCAAGCACACACACACACACACACGCACGCACGCACGCACACACACACACACACACACGTCTGGCTTTCGTACCTATACAATAATGTTGAAAGTTTTCTGATAGATTCAGCACCATGGACAGCTAAGTGTCAATAACCCGTTCATTTTACCTTGCGGAGAACGTATAGGCAAAGCAAAGATAACCATCCTTTTAGGCGGAGTAAAACTATCATTTGAGATGGTTAAAATAAGAGAATGATAAGAAATGCCCAATACACATAATTACATCATGACATACAGACGTTCAGCCCGTACTCGCGTAGACCACCTAAACCGATTCACTGGCGTCTCACCACCGAATCAAGTCCCAACGCCGAGAGAACAACCCATTCCGACTGACAGTTACACGGTTGTATCTCTTCTCCCGCCATTATCATATTTCCTTTCATTTCATGAAAAAAAAACACACATTCGATTAATGACATTCGGTGCTGTCCACAGAACACGGAGTGAGACACCACCGCAGAGCTCCCTGTTCTGAGCATTCCACTGTGTCAGAAAACACGGAAATCCACCCACACCCACATCAATCATAGGCTAACGGTCCCACTTGGAATGAAAAGGGACGTGCATTACCGGCTAAATCGTTAGTTTGGTATTCTGGCAGTGAGCGGGACCAATGTTGCGGCTACTCTCTCCATCGTGTATTTAATATCCAACACATCACAGCAGCAGCAGCAGCAGTTAGAGGAGGGAAACTTACCCTCAATACCCTTAACCGAGGCTGAGGCTGAGGCTGAGGCTGCCAGTAGCCCCATAAACAAGAACAGAACCTGGTTCCAATGGTGCGCTGCTACTCCTGCCTTCATTAGCTCAAAAATCCGTATTCCCTCCGCTTTCCTTGGCCAGGTCCTGGTATGCCTGCTAATACATCTGCATGCTGTCCTCCGAACGTGCCCGGTAATGTGTCCGGTTCCGTCCCGGTTCGAAGAGGCGGTCATCGCAGGTGTGTTTTTTTTTTGTGTTCGGGGGCAGCTGGCACGTTTTATTAGACGGGTTTAGAAAGAAGGTTCACTTGGTAGTGGTGTTCGGCGCTGAGAGAAATCCCAATGCATCGAGGCTCGGCACCGACAACAGGACTGAACCATGTCATGCGGACCACGGGGTTAGCAGAATCTATCTCACAGGAGGAGGATTCTCACACGGAGAAGGAGGTGAGGGGGAGAGAAAACCCCAGAGCCCACTCAGCCCAGGCGGGGAGCGGGGGGGGGGGGGGGGGCTTCAAAGTGGTGACTTATCTATCCATAGGAAACATTCACACAAATCCCTCGTCCACTCCAAATGTTACATTCGATTCGAGCGGAGAGATAAAAACGAGATATCCCTATTTTTGTGTAACCCTTTGCCCCATGGGGTTAGTGCTGGTATCGTTGGCGCGTCTTATTTATTCCCAGTTAACAAGCAGCATCATCACCGATGTCGGTAATCCACATTTCACGCGTCCGTGGAACGCAAGAACGCCGTAGAATAGCGGAGAATAATACAGGTTGTCCAAAATCCAACAAAACGATCCCTTTTCAAAAGTTCCCAACCCACAAGATATTTGAAATCGTCTTGATGATTTGAGAAATGAATGGATAGTGTATTTCCAGTAGCCTAGGCTATTGCAGCCTTCCTAAAGCGGTACAGTATAGTAGGCTACTGTCTCTATCTCTGGTCTGAACGCCAAGAGTCGGACTGCAGACCTGCTCCCACTCTCTCTGCACCTCTCTCTCTTCGTCTGCCCCCGTCTCTCTCTCTCTCTCTCCGCCCCCCCCTCTCTCTCTCTCTCCGTCTGCCCCCGTCTCTCTCTCTCTCTCCGCCCCCTCTCTCTCCGTTTGACCCCCTTCTCTCTCTCCGTCTCTCTCTCTCCCTCCATCTCCCCCCTCCATCTCTCCGTCTGCCCCCTCTATCTCTCTCTCTCTCTCTCTCTCTCTCTTTCTCTTTCTCTCTTTCTCTTTCTCTCTCTCTCTCTCTCTCTCTCTCTCTCTCTCTCTCTCTCTTTCTCTCTCTCTCTCTCTCTCTCTCTCTCTCTCGCGCGCTCTGATCTGTCTCGCTCGCTCTCTCTGAGAATGAGGAATTCCGCTTCGCAGCAGTCTTAACGTGCCTATTCTTCCCTTGAAGCTGGTTGAGAGGATGCCAAGAGTGTGCAAAGCTGTCATCAAGGCAAACGCGTGGCTACTTTCAATGATATAAAATATATTTTGATTTGTTTCATACTTTTTTTGGTTACTACATGATTATAAATGAGATAATTAATAGTTTTGATAATTCTACAATGTAGAAAATAGTAAAAATAAAGAAAAACCCTTGAATGAGTTGGTGTGTCCAAACTGGTTTTGTATATATATATATATATATATATATATATATATATATATATATATATATAAAAAGCATATATATATATATCTAAATATATTTTCCTTTTTTGGAAGGACAAACACTTCAAAACCTTGTTTCTTATCATGTATTTTTTTGACTGTCCTCTTTGCCATTTATGAATGTGTGATTCAATGCTTTCTATGGACTTTAAGTAGTAAAGACCTAAATCAATTCATCAAATTCTATTCTTAGGATACCTAAAGGGGACCTAAGTCAATTTAGCATCCCCCAATGTCTTAGACTCTAAGGAATAAAAAGGTGATTAAGAACAACATAATGTCCAGAAAACTAATGTCAAACACAACATGTGGGGGAAGGAGAGGGGAAGGAGAGGGAAAGGAGAGGGAAAGGAGAGGGGAAGGAGAGGGGAAGGAGTGGGAAAGGAGAGGGAAAGGAGAGGGAAAGGAGAGGGGAAGGAGAGGGAAAGGAGAGGGGAAGGAGAGGGGAAGGAGAGGGAAAGGAGAGGGAAAGGAGAGGGAAAGGAGAGGGAAAGGAGAGGGGAAGGAGAGGGGGAAGGAAAGGAGGGGAAGAAGAGGGAAAGGAGAGGGGAAGGAGAGGGAAAGGAGAGGGAAAGGAGAGGGAAAGGAGAGGGAAAGGAGAGGGAAAGGAGAGGAAAGGAAAGGAGAGGGAAAGGAGAAAGGGGAAGGAGAGGGAAAGGAGGAGAGGGAAGGGGAAAGGAGAGGGGAAGGAGAGGGGAAGGAGAGGGAAAGGAGAGGGGAAGGAGAGGGGAAGGAGAGGGAAAGGAGAGGGAAAGGAGCTCAAAACAACTGTTAACTCGGAACTGCAAAAATTGACTTTAATGAGTTCAAGATAACTGGGAACTTGGGAAAAATGAGCTATGACTGGGAAAATATGTTATGAATTTTCATCCAACCTGGAATTGTACATTTGGAACTCTGCACTCTTTCTAGAAGTATGACCTGAAGAGCACTGACGTCATAATGATTCAACTTTATTTGAGTTCCATGTTGTCTTGAATGCACCATAAAGCCAGACTTTGATGGCAAACTTTGATAACAAATTTTGCCCAAGAGGCCACCTTCCTGTTCAAGTGAGCACAGCACAACAAGGTGAGTCCAAAAATGTCTTGTTTGCTGCTGTATAAATGATGTAATATGCCAGGGAGATATGTATACTGTAGCTAAGAAAGTAATACTAACTGTATGTTGTGTAGTAGGCTGTTAGTAGCCCATATGCCTCACCCTAATAATGTGGTCAATTTCCCTGAGTTGGTGGTGCACATGTAGCCTAAAACCTGTTTTTGAGAAATGTAATCATTGAATATTGTAAGAGCTTTCATTGTCTGCTGATATGTCCCCTTTATTTATCCTACGGTTCTGACTTGGTGTACAGGGAGAACACTGTAAGACCCGACAATGTTCTGAATTCTATTGCTTGCTGTATATTTCAAAAGTGCTGAACAACTAGTTATGTTGACTACGTCCGTCCTAGCTCGCTCATTAATGTCTTAATCGAAATGACTTATTACCTCTGATCTGCTTGTTGCCCCCTTAAGCCATAGTTTGTACATATCAATAGTCAGTAGAAAACACATTTGTATTTAGCAAGTCAGCCATGTCAGCTATGTTTTTCTAAAAGGCAGTAAATGAGGCTGAATGAAGTGTTTTTTCTGCCAGATAAGGCTCTGTTGATAGTCAGGTGTAGCAGTGGTACGATGTAGGGACTGCTGTCGGGACTCCTTTATGTAGGCCGTTTGTGGGCACTGTTGGTCACCGTTATGGTGCAACTAATGTAATGTTTTGTTTAGTGTTGTGTTGTGTAGTGTAGTGGATTTATTATTTATTTTTTGCCCATCCAAGATTTACATGCTGAAATCACCACTGGGAAGGAAAAAAATATGAAAGTGGCAATTTTGAAATAGAATCTCAACTCTGGTGAGAAAAAAAATCTAACCGCAACAACTTTCCATTGACTTGGACTTCCGTCCCACCACCATACAAAGCGTAAACAACATCAACTAAAACAGGTGGGTTCACAGAAATGAGTCATTTTTAAATGATACGCTACACATGAATATCATTGGTTAAAGCTTGGCGGATTAGTGAGCAGTGATAGGTCAATATTGAACGTGTGTAACGTGACAAACAATTCAGCCTGTTAGTGATTTGTGAAAGATGAGTAAGGTGAAGAATGAGCTAAGCATTAACCAATGAGATTAATGTTCTAGCATTAAAACAACTCTCATTTACCACTACATATGTTTGCTATAACTTCCTTATCCTCTCATTTGCAGTGTTATCAGTTTAAAGTTTTAGTCATTAGCAAGAGAGAACTTGTTGTTTATCTGGTGGAATAAATAAATGACAACCCTCAGACTGTGATGTGCGTTCTGGAGGAGAAGGCCTCCTTTGCACGTCCTAGTGGTTGATGACTGACGTTTAGCTGCTGGCCTCTCATGTCTCTTCCTTATCGGTCTCGCTTAATGCTCTGCCATCTGTTCACCTCCATCGGCGGTCTGATGATCCACTGGGCCCAGGTGGGTGGCCCGGACCCTGGTGCACCGTCTGCATCGCGGCGGCTACAGGCCGGTGACCAAAGTCCAAATACCTGGGATGTATTCGTTTAGACCAAACTGTAGTAAAACAGCTTCAAGTGGATTTGCAACGGAAACTGTTTACTCAAACTGAAAACGATTTGGAACAAAAACAAGAGTTTCTTTTGGGACAAATTGTGGTAAACGTTCCTCCCTGTTTTGCTCTATTTGCTTCTGTTGGCACCAAATGAGAAATATCTACCGGTTGCCCATGTTTGGTTAGTGGCTTTTTGACTTGGCAGCTTTAAGTAATTCTGTGGTGGTGAACTGTTGTTGAGGACGAGTCTGTGTAGCTACTGGCTTTTTGACTTGGCAGCTTTGAGTAATTCTGTGGTTGTGAACTGTTGTTGAGGACGAGTCTGTGTAGCTACTGGCTTTTTGACTTGGCAGCTTTGAGTAATTCTGTGGTTGTGAACTGTTGTTGAGGACGAGTCTGAGTCTACTGGCAGAAAGTGGTGCAATAAAATACAAAAATATAATCATAATATATATAATATTAATAGTCAAAAAACATAGCATTGATACTGACAAAGAGACACTCACCACGTGGTATTACCAGAGGAAAAACATAGCATTGATACTGACAAAGAGACACTCACCACGTGGTATTACCAGAGGAAAAACATAGCATTGATACTGACAAAGAGACACTCACCACGTGGTATTACCAGAGGAAAAACATAGCATTGATACTGACAAAGAGACACTCACCACGTGGTATTACCAGAGGAAAAACATAGCATTGATACTGACAAAGAGACACTCACCACGTGGTATTACCAGAGGAAAAACATAGCATTGATACTGACAAAGAGACACTCACCACGTGGTATTACCAGAGGAAAACATAGCATTGATACTGACAAAGAGACACTCACCACGTGGTATTACCAGAGGAAAAACATAGCATTGATACTGACAAAGAGACACTCACCACGTGGTATTACCAGAGGAAAAACATAGCATTGATACTGACAAAGAGACACTCACCACGTGGTATTACCAGAGGAAAAACATAGCATTGATACTGACAAAGAGACACTCACCACGTGGTATTACCAGAGGAAAAACATAGC
>NC_088402.1:5097940-5145440 GCF_034236695.1 Oncorhynchus nerka
AACTACACGTTCAGAGGTTCCTCCTTTGAAGAATGATGAAGGATACTTATACATATTCACAAATTGGGTGTGGGAATTTCCATGTGTACTTGATGAACATCAAAAAATGTCAGTGTAAGAGTAGGTAACAACACATCCGCCACGCTGATCCTCAACATGGGGGCCCCTCAGGGGTGTGTGCTCAGCACCCTCCTGTACTCCCTGTTCACTCATGACTGCACGGCCAGGCACGACTCCAGCACCATCATTAGGTTTGCAGCTGACACAACAGTGGTAGGCCTGATCACCGACAACAACAAGACAGCCTACAGGGAGGAGGTCAGAGACCTGGCCGTGTGGTGCCAGGACAACAACCTCTCCCTAAAGGCCCTGAAAATTGTCGAAGTCTCCAGCCACCCTAATCATAGACTGTTTTCTCTGCTACCACACGACAATCGGCACTGTAGCGTCAAGTCGAGGTCCAAGAGGATTCTTAACAGCTTCTACCTCCAAAGCCATAAGACTCCTGAACATCTAGTCAAATGGACTTTTCACATTGCCCCCCCCCCCTCTCTCCACATCACTGCCATACTCTGTTGTCATCTATGCATATTCACTTTAATTAACTCTACCTACAAGTACATGCTACCTTAACTAACTAGTGCCCGCACACATTGACTCTGTACCGGCACCCCTGTATATATTGTTATAGGATTTTCTAATGATCAATTAGCCTTTTAAAATGATAAACTTGGATTAGCTAACACAACGTGCCATTGGAACACAGGAGTTGCTGATAATGGGCCTCTGTACACCTATGTAGACATTCCATTAAAATCAGCCGTTTCCAGCTACATTAGTAGTTTACAACATTAACAATGTCCACACTGTATTTCTGATCAATATGATGTTATTTTAAATGGACAAAAAATGTGCTTTTCTTTCAAAAACAAGGACATTTCTAAGTGACCCAGGTGTCTACTTCATGAAGCTGGTTGAGAGGATGCCAAGAGTGTGCCAAGCTGTCATCAAGGCAAAGGGTGTCTACTTTGAAGAACCTCAAATATAAAATCTATTTTGATTGGTTTAACACTTTTTGGGGGGATACTACATGATTCCATATGGTTTTTCTTCATAGGTTTGATGTCTTCACTATTATTCTACAATGTAGAAAATAGGAAAAATAAAGAAAAATCCTTGAATGAGTAGGTCTTCAAAAACTACTTTATATCCAAGAGGTGCCGTTTTTTTGATGGCCTGCACATGCGCAGTTCTGCAGGAGACGACCGTTAGACCCGATGACGTGTTTCTACGCATGAGTTTAGCTAGCCAACGTCGCCATGACATTTTTCCTCTGGTAATACCACATGGTGAGTCTCTGTCTCTGAAGTCTATTCGGCCACGTTCTTAGCCTCTTCTCCTCTTCTTTCCCCTGTTTCTCTCCTGTCCAATCACAGACCTAGCCACAGGGGAGCCAGGCCGCTCCCGCCAGCAGGCACCTCCCCAAACCCACCAGGAAAAAGTGTTGCATTGCTGCCCTGAAGTTGGGGGGCGGCAGAGTAGCCTAGTGGTTAGAGCGTTGGAGTAGTAACCAAAAAGGTTGCAAGATCGAATCCCCGAGCTGACAAGGTACTCATCTGTCCCTCTGCCCCTGATCAAGGCCGTTAACCCACTGTTCCTAGACCAGTTAACCCACTGTTCCTAGACCAGTTAACCCACTGTTCCTAGACCAGTTAACCCACTGTTCCTAGACCAGTTAACCCACTGTTCCTAGACCAGTTAACCCACTGTTCCTAGACCAGTTAACCCACTGTTCCTAGACCAGTTAACCCACTGTTCCTAGGCCAGTTAACCCACTGTTCCGAGACCAGTTAACCCACTGTTCCTAGGCCAGTTAACCCACTGTTCCTAGACCAGTTAATAACCCACTGTTCCTAGGCCAGTTAACCCACTGATCCTAGACCAGTTAACCCACTGTTCCTAGACCAGTTAACCCACTGTTCCTAGGCCGTCATTGAAAATAAGAATTTGTTCTTGACTGACTTGCCTAGTTAAATAAAGGTCAAACGTTTAAAGTGCTATCGTCAAAGATCGGTGGGAACATGTTGTGATGGACGTTCTAGAGGATGATCGTTCCACACTGAATATTGAATCAGACTTTTTAGAGTCTTCTGATGACATTGATGTGGGAAGAAACAGAGATCAACGGTGGTTGTTGTCACAGAAGAAGTTAAACCAAGGTTTTGAAATCAGTGGAATCAGCTCGGTGGAAGCAGAGAGATGATTGCTAAAAGAAGGCTGTTTTGTAAAAACACCTGTTTTAGCGGATTGCATCTTCAATCTAAGGGTAACCATGGCATCCGTGACAGAGAGGGAGAAATGTTCCTCCATGTTGTAATGCCCTCTTGGTTGAGGATCATAGGCGACAGATCCCCCTCCCTCTCTCCCTCTCCCCTATCACAGTTTCATGACGGTCGTAAATACCTGCTGGAAAACGATCTCCCACTCTCTCTGAAATTGAAGTTAACTATCTTTGTTACCACAGAGAGAGACGTTGCAGTACAGTAACATCAACAGATTGAATACTGAAACAATATTTCTGTATTCCTAACAGTTGGAATGGGCAGTGGGATCTTAAAGAACAATCATGTCGAATTCATTACTAATTTGTGATGTGACTAAAGGACAGTAGAACAACATAACTGTATCTCTGAATGTGTATATTTCCCAGTGATCAGATTCCCATCCAAATGTTGTGGAAGTGATATGATTAAATATGACATTAACTGTGAGAAGATGTAATGTGATGTTATCCTTCTAAATGAGAAGATGTCATGTGATGTTAGCCTTCTAAATGAGAAGATGTAATGTGATGTTAGCCTTCTAAATGAGAAGATGTAATGTGATGTTAGCCTTCTAAATGAGAAGATGTAATGTGATGTTAGCCTTCTAAATGAGAAGATGTGATGTGATGTTAGCCTTCTAAATGAGAAGATGTAATGTGATGTTAGCCTTCGAAATGAGAAGATGTAATGTGATGTTAGCCTTCGAAATGAGAAGATGTGATGTGATGTTAGCCTTCTAAATGAGAAGATGTAATGTGATGTTAGCCTTCTAAATGAGAAGATGTAATGTGATGTTAGCCTTCTAAATGAGAAGATGTGATGTGATGTTAGCCTTCTAAATGAGAAGATGTAATGTGATGTTAGCCTTCTAAATGAGAAGATGTGATGTGGTGTTAGCCTTCGAAATGAGAAGATGTGATGTTAGCCTTCTAAATGAGAAGATGTAATGTGATGTTAGCCTTCTAAATGAGAAGATGTAATGTGATGTTAGCCTTCGAAATGAGAAGATGTGATGTTAGCCTTCGAAATGAGAAGATGTGATGTTAGCCTTCGAAATGAGAAGATGTAATGTGATGTTAGCCTTCTAAATGAGAAGATGTAATGTGATGTTAGCCTTCTAAATGAGAAGATGTAATGTGATGTTACCCTTCTAAATGAGAAGATGTAATGTGATGTTAGCCTTCTAAATGAGAAGATGTAATGTGATGTTAGCCTTCTAAATGAGAAGATGTAATGTGATGTTAGCCTTCTAAATGAGAAGATGTAATGTGATGTTAGCCTTCTAAATGAGAAGATGTAATGTGATGTTAGCCTTCTAAATGAGAAGATGTAATGTGATGTTACCCTTCTAAATGAGAAGATGTAATGTGATGTTAGCCTTCTAAATGAGAAGATGTAATGTGATGTTAGCCTTCTAAATGAGAAGATGTAATGTGATGTTAGCCTTCTAAATGAGAAGATGTGATGTTAGCCTTCTAAATGAGAAGATGTAATGTGATGTTAGCCTTCTAAATGAGAAGATGTAATGTGATGTTAGCCTTCTAAATGAGAAGATGTAATGTGATGTTAGCCTTCTAAATGAAAAGATGTAATGTGATGTTAGCCTTCTAAATGAGAAGATGTAATGTGATGTTAGCCTTCTAAATGAGAAGATGTAATGTGATGTTAGCCTTCTAAATGAGAAGATGTAATGTGATGTTAGCCTTCTAAATGAGAAGTGTTTTTCATATGAAGTATTAACCAAGTCAGTGTCCATGTGAACACAGAAATTATGACAAGAGGAGGGAACTCCCTTTTTCTCCCGAGTGCTTTAAATAGGACTAGTGACGAAATTTACATTAGACCAAGTAGGCGGATGGTGTGAACAGGTTAATAAATCTACAAAAAACTAAAGACCAGAGAACGTGAGAACATGCGACCCCGCGCTGAAATATAGGCCAGTGAGACCGACAGCGTGAGCTGGGAGGTAAAGACACTCTGAAACCTTTCTCCAGTAAAGAGGATGAAGGCAACACACAGAGGAGAAGGCAGACACAGAGTGCCAATAACAGTGACTGAATTTGTCTTTCTCTTCTAATTCCTTACTTTACTTTTTTGTTAGAACCAAAATGGGCGATAAACCTTCAAATGCCACGGTGGACACCTCTCACCTCTACTTTGTAGCTGACAAAGTCTCAGCCTCAGCCACAGAACACAGCTAATCAACCTTACCGTTCCCTGGACACTGCCTTCCACCGCAGTCACTCGCTCCATAAAACCCTTACTGCATGAAAGGATCAAGTCAAAGAGGGAAAGAAGGTAAGAGAGAGAGGTGGAGAGATCAAGTCAAAGAGGGAGAGAAGGTAAGAGAGAGAGGTGGAGAGATCAAGTCAAAGAGGAAGAGAAGGTAAGAGAGAGAGGTGGAGAGATCAAATCAGAGGGAGAGAAGGTAAGAGAGAGAGGTGGAGAGATCAAGTCAAAGAGGATGAGAAGGTAAGAGAGAGAGGTGGAGAGATCAAGTCAAAGAGCGAGAGAAGGTAAGAGAGAGAGGTGGAGAGATCAAGTCAAAGAGGAAGAGAAGGTAAGAGAGAGAGGTGGAGAGATCAAATCAGAGGGAGAGAAGGTAAGAGAGAGAGGTGGAGAGATCAAATCAGAGGGAGAGAAGGTAAGAGAGAGAGGTGGAGAGATCAAATCAGAGTGAGAGAAGGTAAGAGAGAGAGGTGGAGAGAAGCTACTATTGATAGAGCAGGAACACTTGTTTGAATTAGTCAATTAGTCAATTAGTCTATAAGTCGAAACTGAGGGAAATATGTCTCTCTAATATTGTCATACATTGGGCAGGAGGTTAGGAAGTGCAGCTCAGTTTCCACCTCATTTTGTGGGCAGTGAGCACATAGCCTGTCTTCTCTTGAGATCCATGTCTGCCTACGGCGGCCTTTCTCAATAGCAAGGCTATGCTCACTGAGTCTGTACATAGTCAAAGCTTTCCTTAATGTTGGGTCAGTCACAGTGGTCAGGTATTCTGCCGCTGTGTACTCTCTGTGTAGGGCCAAATAGCATTCTAGTTTGCTCTGTTTTTTTGTTAATTCTTTCCAATGTGTTAAGTAATTATCTTTTTGTTTTCTCATGATTTGGTTGGGTCTAATTGTGCTGTTGTCCTGGGGCTCTGTAGGGACCAGCTTGCTTAGGGGACTCTTCTCCAGGTTCATCTCTCTGTAGGTGATGGCTTTGTTATGGAAGGTTTGTGAATTGCTTGTGAATCGCTTCCTTTTAGGTGGTTGTAGAATTTAACGGCTCTTTTCTGGATTTTGATAATTAGTGGGTATCGGCCTAATTCTGCTCTGCATGCATTATTTGGTGTTCTACGTTGTACACGGAGGATATTTTTGCAGAATTCTGCGTGCAGAGTCTCAATTTGGTGTTTGTCCCATTTTGTGAAGTCTTGGTTGGTGAGCGGACCCCAGATCTCACAACCATAAAGGGCAATGGGCTCTATGACTGATTCAAGTATTTTTAGCCAAATCCTAATTGGTATGTTGAAATTTATGTTTCTTTTGATGGCATAGAATGCCCTTCTTGCCTTGTCTCTCAGATCAGTCACAGCTTTGTGGAAGTTACCTGTGGCGCTGATGTTTAGGCCAAGGTATGTATAGTTTTTTGTGTGCTCTAGGGCAACAGTGTCAAGATGGAATTTGTATTTGTGGTCCTGGTGAATGGACCATTTTTGGAACACCATTATTTTGGTCTTACTGAGATTTACTGTCAGGGCCCAGGTCTGACAGAATCTGTCCATAAGATCTAGGTGCTGCTGTAGGCCCTCCTTGGTTGGTGACAGAAGCACCAGATCATCAGCAAACAGCAGACATTTGACTTCGGATTCTAGCAGGGGGAGGCTGGGTGCTGCAGACTTTTCTAGTGCCCGCGCCAATTCGTTGATATATATGTTGAAGAGGGTGGGGCTTAAGCTGCATCCCTGTCTAACCCCACGACCCTGTGTGAATAAATGTGTGTGTTTTTTGCCTATTTTAACCGCACACTTGTTGTTTGTGTACATGGATTTTATAATGTCGTATGTTTTACCCCCAACACCACTTTCCATCAGTTTGTATAGCAGACCCTCATGCCAGGTTGAGTCGAAGGCTTTTTTGAAATCAACAAAGCATGAGAAGACTTTGCCCTAATTTGGTAAAAAGCAAATTTGACATTTGCTCAGTGCATTGTTTTCGTTGAGGAAATGTACGAGTCTGCTGTTAATGATAATGCAGACGATTTTCCCAAGGTTACTGTTGACACATATTCAACGGTAGTTATTGGGGTCAAATTTGTCTCCACTTTTGTGGATTGGGGTGATCAGTCCTTGGTTCCAAATATTGGGGAAGCTGAGAGGTCAAATATACTGTTAAGATTTTCTACTGCCAAGTTTACACCTTCACTATTACAGTGGAACGTTTTACCCAGGAAATTGTCTAAAAGGGATTGAATTTGTTGTTGCCTAATTGTGTTTTGGTAGGTTTCCAAACTGCATTCCTTCCATCTATAGCATTTCTTAATGTTACTCAGTTCCCTTGGCTTTGATGCCTCATGATTGAGTATTGCTCTGTTTAAGTAGACTGTGATTTTGCTGTGGTCTGATAGGGGTGTCAGTGGGCTGACTGAACACTCTGAGAGACTCTGGGTTGAGGTCAGTGATAAAGTAGTCTACAGTACTACTGCCAAGAGATGAGCTATAGGTGTACCTACCATAGGAGTCCCCTCGAAGCTTATTGACTATGTACATACCCAGCGTGCTCTCTCTCTGTATCTCTCTGTCTCTGTCTCTCTGTCTCTCTGTCTCTCTCTCTCTCTGTCTCTCTCTCTCTCTGTCTCTCTCTCTGTCTCTGTCTCTCTCTCTCTCTCTCTCTCTCTCTCTCTCTCTCTCGTGGCGTGACATAGAAAGGGAATCGTGTGTCACATTGATTATCTTCCCCAGCCTGTTGAATTAGTCATAGAGAGGGATGCCACTGAGACAATCAGCTGCTGTAGGATGTCCATGTATGGTAAGTTCATTAATAAATTCTACCATCGCCGATGCTTGATAAGTATGTATCAAGTCCAAATTGTTGACGTTTCCATGACATTTCCAAGTAATGTTTACATACAGTATGGTTAATCAAGCCCTATTCAAATTTGTCAGTCTTAATAGCTCCACGTGTCACATTTATCACAGTCAGCCCCAAATATATATATATATATGTATTTCTCTTCTCCAGAATGTATTTCTGTTGAGCCTTCATCTTGAGAGATGCCACTCTGTCCACATGAGTGGTTACCTACCAAAGTCACATTACCAAATTTATCTCACGACACCAGAGAGTAGACAGAGTAGTTTCTGTCTACCGGTTTGAATTCCAACGTGGCTCACTTCACCAACATCGGACAGAGTAGTTTCTGTCTACCGGTTTGACTTCCAACGTGGCTCACTTCACCAACATCAGACAGAGTAGTTTCTGTCTACCGGTTTGACTTCCAACGTGGCTCACTTCACCAACATCGGACAGAGTAGTTTCTGTCTACCGGTTTGAATTCCAACGTGGCTCACTTCACCAACATCAGACAGAGTAGTTTCTGTCTACCGGTTTGACTTCCAACATGGCTCACTTCACCAACATCAGACAGAGTAGTTTCTGTCTACCGGTTTGAATTCCAACGTGGCTCACTTCACCAACATCGGACAGAGTAGTTTCTGTCTACCGGTTTGACTTCCAACATGGCTCACTTCACCAACATCAGACAGAGTAGTTTCTGTCTACCGGTTTGAATTCCAACGTGGCTCACTTCACCAACATCAGACAGAGTAGTTTCTGTCTACCGGTTTGAATTCCAACGTGGCTCACTTCACCAACATCAGACAGAGTAGTTTCTGTCTACCGGTTTGACTTCCAACGTGGCTCACTTCACCAACATCAGACAGAGTAGTTTCTGTCTACCGGTTTGACTTCCAACGTGGCTCACTTCACCAACATCAGACAGAGTAGTTTCTGTCTACCGGTTTGACTTCCAACGTGGCTCACTTCACCAACATCAGACAGAGTAGTTTCTGTCTACCGGTTTGACTTCCAACGTGGCTCACTTCACCAACATCAGACAGAGTAGTTTCTGTCTACCGGTTTGACTTCCAACGTGGCTCACTTCACCAACATCAGACAGAGTAGTTTCTAGAATAAAATAAGGGTCTAGAATAAGATAAGGGTCACACACACACACACACACACACACACACACACACACACACACACACACACACACACACACACACACACACACACACACACACACACACACACACACACACACACACACACACACACACTAATCTATTGTGGCCAGACTATGGTGCCATAGATCTGTCATGGTGCAACGGGATGAGTTGCAAGGCATGAGTGATGATGAGAAAAAGACAGCATTATTTCTGGTGTTTGGGTTTTTCGTCACTAGCTATATTAACAAATTATGATTATGCAGGAGTTAGCATCTTTTGATATTGCAGAGAGAAGGGGAGGGGAGATTTGGCCTATAGATGATGTGTCCATATCTTACAGAGAGAAGGGGAGGGGAGATTTGGCCTATAGATGATGTGTCCATATCTTACAGAGAGAAGGGGAGGGGAGATTTGGCCTATAGACGATGTGTCCATATCTTACAGAGAGAAGGTGGAGGGGAGATTTGGCCTATAGATGATGTGTCCATATCTAGCAGAGAGAAGGTGGAGCGGAGATTTGGCCTATAGATGATGTGTCCATATCTTACAGAGAGAAGGGGAGGGGAGATTTGGCCTATAGATGATGTGTCCATATCTTACAGAGAGAAGGGGAGGGGAGATTTGGCCTATAGATGATGTGTCCATATCTTACAGAGAGAAGGGGAGGGGAGATTTGGCCTATAGATGATGTGTCCATATCTTACAGAGAGAAGGTGGAGGGGAGATTTGGCCTATAGACGTGTCCATATCTAGCAGAGAGAAGGGGAGGGGAGATTTGGCCTATAGGCGTGTCCATATCTAGCAGAGAGAAGGGGAGGGGAGATTTGGCCTATAGGCGTGTCCATATCTTACAGAGAGAAGGGGAGGGGAGATTTGGCCTATAGATGATGTGTCCATATCTTACAGAGAGAAGGTGGAGGGGAGATTTGGCCTATAGACGTGTCCATATCTAGCAGAGAGAAGGGGAGGGGAGATTTGGCCTATAGATGATGTGTCCATATCTTACAGAGAGAAGGTGGAGGGGAGATTTGGCCTATAGATGATGTGTCCATATCTTACAGAGAGAAGGTGGAGGGGAGATTTGGCCTATAGACGTGTCCATATCTAGCAGAGAGAAGGGGAGGGGAGATTTGGCCTATAGGCGTGTCCATATCTAGCAGAGAGAAGGGGAGGGGAGATTTGGCCTATAGGCGTGTCCATATCTTACAGAGAGAAGGTGGAGGGGAGATTTGGCCTATAGATGATGTGTCCATATCTTACAGAGAGAAGGGGAGGGGAGATTTGGCCTATAGATGATGTGTCCATATCTTACAGAGAGAAGGGGAGGGGAGATTTGGCCTATAGATGCTGTGTCCATATCTTACAGAGAGAAGGGGAGGGGAGATTTGGCCTATAGATGATGTGTCCATATCTTACAGAGAGAAGGGGAGGGGAGATTTGGCCTATAGATGATGTGTCCATATCTTACAGAGAGAAGGTGGAGGGGAGATTTGGCCTATAGACGTGTCCATATCTAGCAGAGAGAAGGGGAGGGGAGATTTGGCCTATAGATGATGTGTCCATATCTTACAGAGAGAAGGTGGAGCTCTTCTTGCTGCTTCTGTTCTCTGAACACAGTATGGAACTTAATTTAGTTCTGGATTAACTGAGATTAAACACACATACAAACTAACACCACACCAAGAAAGTCAAGAAATCAGTATGAAAGATTCCCATTGGATGGAGAGTCGGGTGACTAACCTGTCGAGCGGAGAAGCATTGTGCGAATCCCTCAGGAATCTGTGTCATTTCAGACAGAGAGAGAGAAGAGTATAAACAAAGGGAGAACAAACAAGTGAATGTTAAAAAACAAAGTGAAAGAGAGAAAGACAATACACAATGACTAGTTGAGAGAGTGAGAGAGAGAGAGAATAAAGAGAGAGACAGAGATAATAAAGAGAGAGACAGACAGTTAGACAGATGATAAAGAGAGAGAGAGAGAGACAGAGATAATAAAGCGAGAGAGAGACAGAGATAATAAAGCGAGAGAGAGACAGAGAGACAGAGATAATAAAGCGAAAGAGAGACAGAGAGACAGAGATAATAAAGAGAAAGACAGAGAGACAGAGATAATAAAGAGAGAGACAGAGAGAGAGATAATAAAGAGAGAGACAAAGATAATATATATATAGAGAGAGAGAGAGACAGAGAGACCAAGAGACAGAGAGACCAAGAGACCAAGAGACAGAGAGACAGAGATAATAGAGAGAGAGAGACCTGAGAGCACAGGCCACAGCACTGAGGGGAGTGATTGAAAAGGCTTCTTCTACTTCTGCACAAGTGGTTATCTCCACTCTGCTACCACGAAAATACTTTCACCCTGCCACAATACAGTGGGTAAACGCAAGTATTTCCCGTGACTGTGCCTCAAAAACAAATGTTTTCCTGGCCCACCACTCCACCCTGGACTTGAACAGCCTCTATGACCAGGTCCACCTCTACAAGGCAGCAGTGCCCACCTTTGCCCGAACTCTAAAGGACATCACTCTCAAAAGTATCCCCAACACTTCACACAGGAGCAACAGATCAATAGACACCCCGCCCGGACTAGCAGGAACCCCCCTGGACCTACACATAGAGGACCCACGCCAAGGGTAATTACATCCAGACCATAGCACCCCCAGACACATCCACACCCCCACCAATCAACACCCCCCCACTTCAACCATGCCCACACCCCATTTAGGCCCCCTCAGATCAGACCTATGCCACCCCTGCCCACCCCATGCACCCCACCCCCGCAAAGAGGGCCTCAACATGGAAGCCACACATACGCCCAGGTAGTGAGCGGGCAAACAGTCCCAACCCCCACTCTCACACTCGCCCAAGCCAATGGCATGTACCAGATGCTCAGCAGGCTCTGCTCACACTTACTGGCCTGAGGCCAAACCACGACCAACAACATTGGACACTTTATGGAACAAAAAAACCTTCACTATATCATCCTGGAATATCCAAGGCCTGAGGTCATCTCCCTTTGGCCTAAAGAGCAGGAACCCGGACTTCACCAAAGAAATCGGTAATACAGACATTGTCATCCTGCAAGAAACCTGGTATAGAAGAGACGGACCCACTGGTTGCCCTCTAGGTTACAGAGAGCTGGTAGTCCCATCCACCAAACTACCAGGTGTGAAACAGGGAAGGGACTCAGGGGGTATGCTAATTTGGTATAGAGCAGACCTAACTCACTCCATTAAATTAATCAAAACAGGAACATTCTACATTTAGCTAGAAATTCAAAATGAACTTATCCTAACAGAGAAAGATGTCCTCCTGTGTGCTACCTATATCCCCCCACTAGAATCCCCATACTTTAATGAAGACAGCATCTCCATCCTAGAGGGGGAAATCAATCATTTCCAGGCCCAGGGACATGTACTAGTCTGTGGTGACCTAAATTGCCAGAACCGGACAAGAACCTGACACCCTCAGCACACAGGGGGACAAACACCTACCTGGAGGTGACAGCATTCCCTCCCCCATATGCCTCCCTAGGCATAACTATGATGACAACATAACCAACAAAAACGGGTCACAACTCCTGCAGCTCTGTCGCACGCTGGGTATGTACATAGTCAATAAGCTTTGAGGGGACTCCTATGGTAGGTACACCTATATGGTAGGTACACCCCTATCAGACCACAGCAAAATCACAGTCTACTTAAACAGAGCAATACTCAATCATGAGGCATCAAAGCCAAGGGAACTGAGTAACATTTAGAAATGCTTTAGATGGAAGGAATGCAGTTTGGAAACCTACCAAAAAACAATTAGGCAACAACAAATTCAATCCCTTTTAGACAACTTCCTCGGTAAAACGTTCCACTGTAATTGTGAAGGTGTAAACTTGGCAGTAGAAAATCTTATCAGTATATTTGACCTCTCAGCTTCCCTATCAAATCTAAAAATCTCAAATAGAAAACCGAAGAAAATTAACAATAATGACAAATGGTTTGATGAAGAATGCAAAAAACTATGAAATAAATTGAGAAACCTGTCCAAAACAAAAACATAGAGACCCAGAAAACCTGAGTCTACACCTTCACTATGGTGAATCACTAAAACAATACAGAAATACACTAAGGAAAAAGAAGGAACAGCACGTCAGAAATCAGCTCAATGTAATTGAAGAATCCATAGACTCTAACCACTTCTGGGAAAATTAGAAAACACTAAACAAACAACAACATGAAGAATTATCTATCCAAAATGGAGATGTATGGGTAAACCACTTCTTTAATCTTTTTGGCTCTATAACAAAGAATAAAGAGCAAAAACATATACATGATCAAATACAGATCTTAGAATCAACCATTAAAGACGCCCAGAACCCACTGGATTGAATGAGTTACAGGACAAAATAAAAACCCTCCAACCCAAAAAGGCCTGTGGTGTTGATGGTATCCTCAATGAAATGATCAAATATACAGACAACAATTTCCAATTGGCTATACTAAAACTCTTTAACATCATCCTTAGCTCTGGCATCTTCCCCAATATTTGGAACCAAGGACTGATCACCCCAATCCACTAAAGTGGAGACAAATTTGACCCTAATAACTACCTTGGAATATGCGTCAACAGTAACCAAATCCAGAAAAGAGCCGTTAAATTCTATAACCACCTAAAAGGAAGCGATTCCCAAACATTCCATAACAAGGCCATCACCTACAGAGAGATGAATCTGGAGAAGAGTCCCCTAAGCAAGCTGGTCCTGGGGCTCTGTTCACAAACACAAACACACCCCACAGAGCCCCAGGACAGCAGCACAATTAGACCCAACCAAATCATGAGAAAACAAAAAGATAATTACTTGACATATTGGAAAGAATTAACAAAAGAACAGAGCAAACTAGAATGCTATTTGGCCCTACACAGAGAGTACACAGTGACAGAATACCTGACCACTGTGACTGACCCAAAATTAAGGAAAGCTTTGACTATGTACAGACTCAGTGAGCATAGCCTTGATATTGAGAAAGGCCGCCGTAGGCAGACATGGCTCTCAAGAGAAGACAGGCTATGTGCTCACTGCCCACAAAATGAGGTGGAAACTGAGCTGTACTTCCTAACCTCCTGCCCAATGTATGACCATATTAGAGAAACATATTTCCCTCAGATTACACAGATCCACAAAGAATTCGAAAACAAATCCAATTTTGATAAACTCCCATATCTACTGGGTGAAATACCACAGTGTGTCACGGTCTGACCATCGTTGGTATGTATTTTCCCTGTTTTAGTGTTGGTCAGGACGTGAGCTGGGTGGGCATTCTATGTTGTGTGTCTGGTTTGTCTATTTCTATGTTTGGCCTGATATGGTTCTCAATCAGAGGCAGGTGTTAGTCATTGTCTCTGATTGGGAACCATATTTAGGTAGCCTGTTTTGTGTTGGGTTTTGTGGGTGATTGTCCTTAGTGTCTTTGTTCCTGTCTCTGTGTTAGTTTACACAAGTATAGGCTGTTTCGGTTTTCGTTATGTTCTTTGTTTTGTAGTGTTTATAATTGATTCGTGTTTTACGTTTGTTTATTAAACATGGATCGCAATCTACACGCTGCATTTTGGTCCGACTCTCCTTCACACCTAGAAAACCGTTACAAGGTGTGCCATCACAGCAGCAAGATTTGTGACCTGTTGCCACGAGAAAAGGGCAACCAGTGAAGAACAAACACCATTGTAAATACAACCCATATTTATGCTTATTTATTTTATCTTGTGTCCTTTAACCATTTGTACATTGTTAAAACACTGTATATATATAATATGACATTTGTAATGTCTTTATTGTTTTGAAACTTCTGTATGTGTAATGTTTACTGTTAATTTTTATTGTTTATTTCACTTTATATATTCACTTTATATATTATCTACCTCACTTGCTTCGGCAATGTTAACACATGTTTCCCATGCCAATAAAGCCCTTGAATTGAACTGAATTGAATTGAGACAGAGATAATAAAGAGAGAGAGAAACGGAGAGAGAGAGAGATAATAAAGAGAGAGACAGAGATAATAAAGAGAGAGAGATAATAAAGAGAGAGAGATAATGAAGCGAGAGAGATAATAAAGAGAGAGAGATAATAAAGAGAGAGACAGAGATAATAAAGAGAGAGAGATAATGAAGCGAGAGAGATAATAAAGAGAGAGAGAGAGATAATAAAGAGAGAGACAGAGATAATAAAGAGAGAGAGATAATGAAGCGAGAGAGATAATACAGATAGAGAGAGACAGTTAAATAGATGTCCGGACAGAGCTGGGATGAGATATTTAGAGTTAAATAGATGTCCGGACAGAGCTGGGATGAGATATTTAGAGTTAAATAGATGTCCGGACAGAGCTGGGATGAGATATTTAGAGTTAAATAGATGTCCGGACAGAGCTGGGATGAGATATTTAGAGTTAAATAGATGAGCCGGGCAGAGCTGGGATGAGATATTTAGAGTTAAATAGATGAGCTGGGCAGAGCTGGGATGAGATATTTAGAGTTAAATAGATGAGCCGGACAGAGCTGGGATGAGATATTTAGAGTAGATGAGCCGGGCAAGCTGGGATGAGATATTTAGAGTTAAATAGAGAGCTGGGCAGAGCTGGGATGAGATATTTAGAGTTAAATAGATGAGCTGGGCAGAGCTGGGATGAGATATTTAGAGTTAAATAGATGTCCGGACAGAGCTGGGATGAGATATTTAGAGTTAAATAGATGAGCCGGGCAGAGCTGGGATGAGATATTTAGAGTTAAATAGATGTCCGGACAGAGCTGGGATGAGATATTTAGAGTTAAATAGATGTCCGGACAGAGCTGGGATGAGATATTTAGAGTTAAATAGATGAGCCGGGCAGAGCTGGGATGAGATATTTAGAGTTAAATAGATGAGCTGGGCAGAGCTGGGATGAGATATTTAGAGTTAAATAGATGTCCGGGCAGAGCTGGGATGAGATATTTAGGAAATAGATGAGCTGAGATGGGATATTTAGAGTTAAATAGATGTCCGGGCAGAGCTGGGATGAGATATTTAGAGGTAAATAGATGTCCGGACAGAGCTGGGATGAGATATTTAGAGTTAAATAGATGTCCGGACAGAGCTGGGATGAGATATTTAGAGGTAAATAGATGTCCGGACAGAGCTGGGATGAGATATTTAGAGTTAAATAGATGAGCCGGACAGAGCTGGGATGAGATATTTAGAGGTAAATAGATGTCCGGACAGAGCTGGGATGAGATATTTAGAGTTAAATAGATGTCCGGACAGAGCTGGGATGAGATATTTAGAGGTAAATAGATGTCCGGACAGAGCTGGGATGAGATATTTAGAGTTAAATAGATGTCCGGACAGAGCTGGGATGAGATATTTAGAGTTAAATAGATGTCCGGACAGAGCTGGGATGAGATATTTAGAGTTAAATAGATGTCCGGACAGAGCTGGGATGAGATATTTAGAGTTAAATAGATGTCCGGACAGAGCTGGGATGAGATATTTAGAGTTAAATAGATGAGCCGGACAGAGCTGGGATGAGATATTTAGAGTTAAATAGATGAGCCGGACAGAGCTGGGATGAGATATTTAGAGTTAAATAGATGAGCCGGGCAGAGCTGGGATGAGATATTTAGAGTTAAATAGATGAGCCGGACAGAGCTGGGATGAGATATTTAGAGTTAAATAGATGAGCCGGGCAGAGCTGGGATGAGATATTTAGAGTTAAATAGATGAGCCGGGCAGAGCTGGGATGAGATATTTAGAGTTAAATAGATGAGCCGGGCAGAGCTGGGATGAGATATTTAGAGTTAAATAGATGAGCCGGACAGAGCTGGGATGAGATATTTTAGAGGTAAATAGATGGCTGGGCAGAGCTGGGATGAGATATTTAGAGTTAAATAGATGAGCCGGGCAGAGCTGGGATGAGATATTTAGAGTTAAATAGATGAGCCGGACAGAGCTGGGATGAGATATTTTAGAGGTAAATAGATGGCTGGGCAGAGCTGGGATGAGATATTTAGAGTTAAATAGATGTCCGGACAGAGCTGGGATGAGATATTTTAGAGGTAAATAGATGGCTGGGCAGAGCTGGGATGAGATATTTAGAGTTAAATAGATGGCTGGGCTGAGCTGGGATGAGATATTTAGAGTTAAATAGATGAGCCGGGCAGAGCTGGGATGAGATATTTAGAGTTAAATAGATGTCCGGACAGAGCTGGGATGAGATATTTAGAGTTAAATAGATGAGCCGGGCAGAGCTGGGATGAGATATTTAGAGTTAAATAGATGAGCCGGGCAGAGCTGGGATGAGATATTTAGAGTTAAATAGATGTCCGGACAGAGCTGGGATGAGATATTTAGAGTTAAATAGATGAGCCGGGCAGAGCTGGGATGAGATATTTAGAGTTAAATAGATGAGCCGGACAGAGCTGGGATGAGATATTTTAGAGGTAAATAGATGGCTGGGCAGAGCTGGGATGAGATATTTAGAGTTAAATAGATGTCCGGACAGAGCTGGGATGAGATATTTTAGAGGTAAATAGATGGCTGGGCAGAGCTGGGATGAGATATTTAGAGTTAAATAGATGGCTGGGCTGAGCTGGGATGAGATATTTAGAGTTAAATAGATGAGCCGGGCAGAGCTGGGATGAGATATTTAGAGTTAAATAGATGTCCGGACAGAGCTGGGATGAGATATTTAGAGTTAAATAGATGAGCCGGGCAGAGCTGGGATGAGATATTTAGAGTTAAATAGATGTCCGGACAGAGCTGGGATGAGATATTTAGAGTTAAATAGATGAGCCGGGCAGAGCTGGGATGAGATATTTAGAGTTAAATAGATGAGCCGGACAGAGCTGGGATGAGATATTTAGAGTTAAATAGATGAGCCGGACAGAGCTGGGATGAGATATTTAGAGTTAAATAGATGTCCGGACAGAGCTGGGATGAGATATTTAGAGTTAAATAGATGAGCCGGGCAGAGCTGGGATGAGATATTTAGAGTTAAATAGATGAGCCGGGCAGAGCTGGGCTGAGATATTTAGAGGTAAATAGATGGCTGGGATGAGATATTTAGAGTTAAATAGATGAGCCGGGCAGAGCTGGGCTGAGATATTTTAGAGGTAAATAGATGGCTGGGATGAGATATTTTAGAGGTAAATAGATGAGCTGGGCAGAGCTGGGATGAGATATTTTAGAGGTAAATAGATGGCTGGGATGAGATATTTTAGAGGTAAATAGATGAGCTGGGCAGAGCTGGGATGAGATATTTAGAGTTAAATAGATGAGCCGGGCAGAGCTGGGATGAGATATTTAGAGTTAAATAGATGAGCCGGACAGAGCTGGGATGAGATATTTAGAGTTAAATAGATGAGCTGGGCAGAGCTGGGATGAGATATTTAGAGTTAAATAGATGGCTGGGCAGAGCTGGGCTGAGGATGGCATGTCTTTGAAACTGCTGCTCTGCTTTGTGTTTGTAATGTAAACTGGATGAATAAATGAAAAAACACACACACAAGGATGTTTATAAAAGTGCTATATACAGGTATAGGATTTTGGGGGAATTGTTGCGTTGCCATTTCAGAAAATGTCCATAATATATTTGCAGCTAATAGTGGAATGATAATGTTTCACAGCATCACTTATCTGCCAGTGTTGTGATTGGCTGTGATATTGGCCTCTTGATTTCTCCTGCCGGAGCAGCATCACTTACCTGCCAGTGTTGTGATTGGCTGTGATATTGGCCTCTTGATTTCCCGCACCAGACTGGCATCTGTTGTCACACTGGGAAAGCTTTGTTGACAACTGGAAATCGCTAATTTCCTGGTTGCTGAAATTGTACACTGTTTGCTCAATTTCAGTTTATGTGAGAAAACAAGCACTGAATATTGTAGGTAATAATTGTGCTGTCTAAAACACTGTGAAATATATTTTTGGAAATATATTTATTTTATTTTATTTCGTTTATATTTTTTTAAATAATTAACAGCTGTTTGAAGCTGGTGGACCAAAGCCGAAAGTTATTTTCGGCAGACAGACCCTAACCACCGATCTACAAACAGCACTATGACAGACCCTAACCCCTGATCTACAAACAGGACTATGACAGACAGACAGACCCTAACCCCCGATCTACAAACAGCACTATGACAGACCCTAACCCCCGATCTACAAACAGCACTATGACAGACCCTAACCCCCGATCTACAAACAGCACTATGACAGACCCTAACCCCGATCTACAAACAGCACTATGACAGACCCTAACCCCGATCTACAAACAGCACTATGACAGACCCTAACCCCCGATCTACAAACAGCACTATGACAGACCCTAACCCCCGATCTACAAACAGCACTATGACAGACCCTAACCCCCGATCTACAAACAGCACTATGACAGACCCTAACCCCCGATCTACAAACAGCACTATGACAGACCCTAACCCCCGATCTACAAACAACACTATGACATACCCTAACCCCCGATCTACAAACAGCACTATGACAGACAGACCCTAACTCCCGATCTACAAACAGCACTATGACAGACAGACAGATGCTAACCCCCGATCTACAAACAGCACTATGACAGACCCTAACCCAGATCTACAAACAGCACTATGACAGACAGACAGACAGACAGACAGACAGACCCTAACCCCTAATCTACAAACAGCTGTGACGACCCTCCCACTCTGTCTGCCGTATTCTCTCTTTGTTCTTGTTTCCTTATTAGGATGCCGGTGGGCGGAGTTGGGAGGGTCGTCAGCTACATGGGAAACACCTGGGCCAGGTGTCTCCCAGGATAAATAGACCTCTTCCACATTCATGGAGGAGACTCTCTCCATGCAGACACCTTTGTAGATTGTGTTGTGGTTCTTTTGTTTGTTTGCTTTGGCACCTTTCAACACCCTGCATTATCACATTCATGCATGCAAAACACTCACTTACACTACTGATTACTGATTAAACACACCATTGTATATTATACTTAGTTATTTATTTAATAAATATATATTTTGCTACTCCTTATCTCCACATTGTCTCCCTTTGTTACGGGCTTTGAGCCGGTTCGTGACACAGCACTATGACAGACCCTAACCCCTGATCTACAAACAGGACTATGACAGACAGACAGACCCTAACCCCCGATCTACAAACAGCACTATGACAGACCCTAACCCCCGATCTACAAACAGCACTATGACAGACCCTAACCCCCGATCTACAAACAGCACTATGACAGACCCTAACCCCCGATCTACAAACAGCACTATGACAGACCCTAACCCCCGATCTACAAACAGCACTATGACAGACAGACAGACATACAGACCCTAACCCCCGATCTACAAACAGCACTATGACAGACCCTAACCCCCGATCTACAAACAGCACTATGACAGACAGACAGACAGACAGACCCTAACCCCCGATCTACAAACAGCACTATGACAGACCCTAACCCCTGATCTACAAACAGCACTATGACAGACCCTAACCCCCGGTCTACAAACAGCACTATGACAGACCCTAACCCCTGATCTACAAACAGGACTATGACAGACAGACAGACCCTAACCCCCGATCTACACACAGCACTATGACAGACCCTAACCCCCGATCTACAAACAGCACTATGACAGACAGACAGACAGACAGACCCTAACCCCCGATCTACAAACAGCACTATGACAGACCCTAACCCCTGATCTACAAACAGCACTATGACAGACCCTAACCCCCGATCTACACACAGCACTATGACAGACCCTAAACCCCGATCTACAAACAGCACTATGACAGACCCTAACCCCCGATCTACAAACAGCACTATGACAGACCCTAACCCCCGATCTACAAACAGCACTATGACAGACAGACAGACATACAGACGCTAACCCCCGATCTACAAACAGCACTATGACAGACCCTAACCCCCGATCTACAAACAGCACTATGACAGACCCTAACCCCCGATCTACAAACAGCACTATGACAGACAGACAGACAGACAGACCCTAACCCCGATCTACAAACAGCACTATGACAGACCCTAACCCCCGATCTACAAACAGCACTATGACAGACAGACAAACAGACAGACCCTAACCCCCGATCTACAAACAGCACTATGACAGACAGACCCTAACCCCCGGTCTACAAACAGCACTATGACAGACAGACAGACAGACAGACAGACACTAACCCCCGATCTACAAACAGCACTATGACAGACCCTAACCCCCGATCTACAAACAGCACTATGACAGACCCTAACCCCTGATCTACAAACAGCACTATGACAGACAGACAGACAGACAGACGCTAACCCCAATCTACAAACAGCACTATGACAGACCCTAACCCCCAATCGACAAACAACATTATGACAGACCCTAAACCCCGATCTACAAACAGCACTATGACAGACCCTTACTCCCAATCTACAAACAGCACTATGACAGACCCTAACCAATGATCTACAAACAGCACTATGACAGACCCTAACCCCCGATCTACAAACAGCACTATGACAGACCCTAACCCCTGATCTACAAACAGCACTATGACAGACCCTAACCCCCGATCTACAAACAGCACTATGACAGACCCTTACTCCCAATCTACAAACAGCACTATGACAGACCCTAACCCCTGATCTACAAACAGCACTATGACAGACCCTAACCCCCGATCTACAAACAGCACTATGACAGACCCTAACCCCCGATCTACAAACAACACTATGACAGACAGACCCTAACCCCCGATCTACAAACAGCACTATGACAGACCCTAACCCCTGATCTACAAACAGCACTATGACAGACCCTAACCCCTGATCTACAAACAGCACTATGACAGACCCTAACCCCTGATCTACAAACAGCACTATGACAGACCCTAACCCCCGATCTACAAACAGCACTATGACAGACCCTTACTCCCAATCTACAAACAGCACTATGACAGACCCTAACCCCTGATCTACAAACAGCACTATGACAGACCCTAACCCCCGATCTACAAACAGCACTATGACAGACCCTTACTCCCAATCTACAAACAGCACTATGACAGACCCTAACCCCCGATCTACAAACAGCACTATTACAGACCCTAACCCCCGATCTACAAACAGCACTATGACAGACAGACAGACATACAGACCCTAACCCCCGATCTACAAACAGCACTATGACAGACCCTAACCCCCGATCTACAAACAGCACTATGACAGACAGACAGACAGACCCTAACCCCCGATCTACAAACAGCACTATGACAGACCCTAAACCCTGATCTACAAACAGCACTATGACAGACCCTAACCCCCGGTCTACAAACAGCACTATGACAGACCCTAACCCCCGGTCTACAAACAGCACTATGACAGACCCTAACCCCCGATCTACAAACAGCACTATGACAGACCCTAACCCCGTTCTACAAACAGGACTATGACAGACCCTAACCCCGTTCTACAAACAGGACTATGACAGACCCTAACCCCGTTCTACAAACAGGACTATGACAGACAGACAGACCCTAACCCCCGATCTACAAACAGCACTATGACAGACAGACAGACAGACAGACCCTAACCCCCGATCTACAAACAGCACTATGACAGACAGACCCTAACCCCCGGTCTACAAACAGCACTATGACAGACAGACAGACAGACAGACAGACACTAACCCCCGATCTACAAACAGCACTATGACAGACCCTAACCCCCGATCTACAAACAGCACTATGACAGACCCTAAACCCTGATCTACAAACAGCACTATGACAGACAGACAGACAGACAGACGCTAAAACAGCACTATGACAGACCCTAACCCCCAATCTACAAACAGCACTATGACAGACCCTAACCCCAAACAGATCTACAAACAGCACTATGACAGACCCTAACCCCGATCTACAAACAGCACTATGACAGACCCTAACCCCGATCTACACAAACAGCACTATGACAGACCCTAACCCCCGATCTACAAACAGCACTATGACAGACCCTAACCCCGATCTACAAACAGCACTATGACAGACAGACAGACATGACAGACAGACAGACCCTAACCCCGATCTACAAACAGCACTATGACAGACCCTAACCCCAATCTACAAACAGCACTATGACAGACCCTAACCCCTGATCTACAAACAGCACTATGACAGACCCTAACCCCCCGATCTACAAACAGCACTATGACAGACCCTAACCCCTGATCTACAAACAGCACTATGACAGACCCTCTACTACAAACAGCACTATGACAGACCCTAACCCCGATCTACAAACAGCACTATGACAGACCCTAACCCAATCTACAAACAGCACTATGACAGACCCTAACCCCGATCTACAAACAGCACTATGACAGACCCTAACAGACCCTAACCCCGATCTACAAACAACACCCTAACCCCGATCTACAAACAGACAGACCCTAACCCCCGATCTACAAACAGCACTATGACAGACCCTAACCCCGATCTACAAACAGCACTATGACAGACCCTAACCCCTGATCTACAAACAGCACTATGACAGACCCTAACCCCTGATCTACAAACAGCACTACAGACCCTTACCCCAATCAGAAACAGCACTATGACAGACCCTAACCCCTCTACAAACAGCACTATGACAGACCCTAACCCCTGATCTACAAACAGCACTATGACAGACCCTAACCCCCGATCTACAAACAGCACTATGACAGACCCTACAAACAGCACTATGACAGACCCTAACCCAATCTACAAACAGCACTATGACAGACCCTAACCCCTGATCTACAAACAGCACTATGACAGACCCTAACCCCGATCTACAAACAGCACTATGACAGACCCTAACCCCCAATCTACAAACAGCACTATGACAGACCCTAACCCCCCCAATCTACAAACAGCACTATGACAGACCCTAACCCCAATCTACAAACAGCACTATGACAGACCCTAACCCCTGATCTACAAACAGCACTATGACAGACCCTAACCCCAATCTACAAACAGCACTATGACAGACCCTAACCCCTGATCTACAAACAGCACTATGACAGACCCTAACCCCCGATCTACAAACAGCACTATGACAGACCCTAACCCCCGATCTACAAACAGCACTATGACAGACCCTAACCCCTGATCTACAAACAGCACTATGACAGACCCTAACCCCCGATCTACAAACAGCACTATGACAGACCCTAACCCCTGATCTACAAACAGCACTATGACAGACCCTAACCCCGATCTACAAACAGCACTATGACAGACCCTAACCCCCCCTGATCTACAAACAGCACTACAGCACTATGACAGACCCTAACCCCGATCTACAAACAGCACTATGACAGACCCTAACTCCTGATCTACAAACAGCACTATGACAGACCCTAACCCCTGATCTACAAACAGCACTATGACAGACCCTAACCCCCCGATCTACAAACAGCACAGCTACAAACAGACAGACCCTAACCCCTGATCTACAAACAGCACTATGACAGACCCTAACCCCCGATCTACAAACAGCACTATGACAGACACCCCTGATCTACAAACAGACTATGACAGACCCTAACCCCGATCTACAAACAGCACTATGACAGACCCTAACCCCCAAACAGATCTACAAACAGCACTATGACAGACCCTAACCCCCCTAACCCCGATCTACAAACAGCACTATGACAGACCCTAACCCCGATCTACAAACAGCACTATGACAGACCCTAACCCCGATCTACAAACAGCACTATGACAGACCCTAACCCCGATCTACAAACAGCACTATGACAGACCCTAACCCCGATCTACAAACAGACAGACTATGACAGACCCTAACCCCGATCTACAAACAGCACTATGCACTATGACAGACCCTAACCCCCGATCTACAAACAGCACTATGACAGACCCTAACCCCAATCTACAACCCCGACTACAAACAGCACTATGACAGACCCTAGACTACAAACAGCACTAACCCCGATCTACAAACAGCACTATGACAGACCCTAACCCCCGATCTACAAACAGCACTATGACAGACCCTAACCCCGATCTACAAACAGCACACAGACCCTAACCCCCGATCTACAAACAGCACTATAACCCCCCTGATCTACAAACAGCACTATGACAGACCCTAACTCCCGATCTACAAACAGCACTATGACAGACCCTAACCCCGATCTACAAACAGCACTATGACAGACAGAACCCCGATCTACAAACAGCACTATGACAGACCCTAACCCCGATCTACAAACAGCACTATGACAGACCCCTAACCCCAAACAGCATCTGACAAACCCTAACACTACAAACAGACAGACCCTAACCCCCCGATCTACAAACAGCACTATGACAGACCCTAACCCCTGATCTACAAACAGCACTATGACAGACCCTAACCCCTGATCTACAAACAGCACTATGACAGACCCTAACCCCGATCTACAAACAGCACTATGACAGACCCTAACCCCCGATCTACAAACAGCACTATGACAGACCCTAACCCCTGATCTACAAACAGCACTATGACAGACCCTAACCCCGATCTACAAACAGCACTATGACAGACCCTAACCCCCAATCTACAAACAGCACTATGACAGACCCTAACCCCGATCTACAAACAGCACTATGACAGACCCTAACCCCGATCTACAAACAGCACTATGACAGACCCTAACCCCCGATCTACAAACAGCACTATGACAGACAGACAAACAGCACTATGACAGACCCCAACCCCTGATCTACAAACAGCACTAGACAGACCCTAACTCTACAAACAGCACTATGACAGACCCTAACCCCGATCTACAAACAGCACTAGACAGACCCTACACAGACAGACAGACAGACAGACTAACCCCGATCTACAAACAGCACTATGACAGACCCTAACCCCGATCTACAAACAGCACTATGACAGACCCTAACCCCGATCTACAAACAGACACTATCTACAAACAGACCCAGACCCTAACCCCTGATCTACAAACAGCACTATGACAGACCCTTACTCCCAATCTACAAACAGCACTATGACAGACCCTAACCCCTGATCTACAAACAGCACTATGACAGACCCTAACCCCCTACAAACAGCACTATGACAGACAAACAACATAACCCCGATGACAGACCCTAACCCCGATCTACAAACAGCACTATGACAGACCCTAACCCCCAATCTACAAACAGCACTATGACAGACCCTTACTCCCAATCTACAAACAGCACTATGACAGACCCTAACCCCTGATCTACAAACAGCACTATGACAGACCCTAACCCCGATCTACAAACAGCACTATGACAGACCCTAACCCCTGATCTACAAACAGCACTATGACAGACCCTAACATCTACAAACAGCACTATGACAGACCCTAACTCCCAATCTACAAACAGCACTATGACAGACCAAACAGCACTAACCCCTAACCCCCCGATCTACAAACAGCACTATGACAGACCCTAACCCCAATCTACAAACAGCACTATGACAGACCCTAACCCCGATCTACAAACAGCACTATGACTACAAACAGCAGACCCTAACCCCTGATCTACAAACAGCACTATGACAGACCCTAACCCAAACAGATCTACAAACAGCACTATGACAGACCCTAACCCCCAATCTACAAACAGCACTATGACAGACCCTAACCCCTGATCTACAAACAGCACTATGACAGACCCTAACTCCCAATCTACAAACAGCAGCACTATGACATGACAGACCCTAACCCCTGACTCTAACCCCGACAGCACTATGACAGACCCTAACCCCGATCTACAAACAGCACTATGACAGACCCTAACCCCGATCTACAAACAGCACAGACAGACCCTAACCCCGATCTACAAACAGCACTATGACAGACCCTAACCCCCGATCTACAAACAGCACTATGACAGACCCTAGACCCCGATCTACAAACAGCACATGACAGACCCTAACCCCGATCTACAAACAGCACTATGACAGACCCTAACCCCCCCGATCTACAAACAGCACTATGACAGACCCTAACCCCGACTACAAACAGCACTATGACAGACGCTAACAGACAAACAGCACTATGACAGACCCTAAACAGCCTATGACAGACCCCCTTATCTACAAACAGCACTATGACAGACCCTAACCCCAATCTACAAACAGCACTATGACAGACCCTAACCCCGATCTACAAACAGCACTATGACAGACCCTAACAGACAAACAGCACTATGACAGACCCTAACCCCAATCTACAAACAGCACTATGACAGACCCTAACCCCGATCTACAAACAGCACTATGACAGACCCAGCACTATGACAGACCCTAACTCCCAATCTACAAACAGCACTATGACAGACCCTAACCCCTGATCTACAAACAGCACTATGACAGACCCTAACCCCCAAACAGATCTACAAACAGCACTATGACAGACCCTAACCCCTGATCTACAAACAGCACTATGACAGACCCTAACCCCGATCTACAAACAGCACTATGACAGACCCTAACTCCCAATCTACAAACAGCACTATGACAGACCCTAACCCCTGATCTACAAACAGCACTATGACAGACCAGACAGAACCCCCGATCTACAAACAGCACTATGACAGACCCTAACCCCCGATCTACAAACAGCACTATGACAGACCCTAACCCCGATCTACAAACAGCACTATGACAGACCCTAACCCCGATCTACAAACAGCACTATGACAGACCCTAACCCCCAATCTACAAACAGCACTATGACAGACCCTAACCCCTGATCTACAAACAGCACTATGACAGACCCTAACCCCCAATCTACAAACAGCACCCCAATCTACAAACAGCACTATGACAGACCCTAACCCCAGCACTATCTACAAACAGCACTATGACAGACAGACCCTAACCCCTGATCTACAAACAGCACTATGACAGACCCTAACCCCTGATCTACAAACAGCACTATGACAGACCCTAACCCCGATCTACAAACAGCACTATGACAGACCCTTACTCCCAATCTACAAACAGCACTATGACAGACCCTAACCCCTATCTACAAACAGCACTATGACAGACCCTAACCCCTGATCTACAAACAGCACTATGACAGACCCTAACCCCGATCTACAAACAGCACTATGACAGACCCTAACCCCTGATCTACAAACAGCACTATGACAGACCCTAACCCCTGATCTACAAACAGCACTATGACAGACCCTTACTCCCAATCTACAAACAGCACTATGACAGACCCTAACCCCTGATCTACAAACAGCACTATGACAGACCCTAACCCCGATCTACAAACAGCACTATGACAGACCCTTAACTCCCAATCTACAAACAGCACTATGACAGACCCTAACCCCGATCTACAAACAGCACTATGACAGACCCTAACTCCCGATCTACAAACAGCACTATGACAGACCCTAACCCCCGATCTACAAACAGCACTATGACAGACCCTAACCCCCAATCGACAAACAGCACTATGACAGACCCTAACCCCGATCTACAAACAGCACTATGACAGACAGACAAACAGACAGACAGACCCTAACCCCAATCTAGACAGACAGACAGACAGACAGACAGACAGACAGACAGACAGACAGACAGACAGACGCTAACCCCCGATCTACAAACAGCACTATGACAGACCCTAACCCCCGATCTACAAACGACACTATGACAGACAGACAGACAGACAGACAGACAGACGCTAACTCCCGATCTACAAACAGCACTATGACAGACCCTAACCCCCGATCTACAAACAGCACTATGACAGACAGACAGACAGACGCTAACCCCCGATCTACAAACAGCACTATGACAGACCCTAACCCCCGATCTACAAACAGCACTATGACAGACCCTAACCCCCGATCTACAAACAGCACTATGACAGACCCTTACTCCCAATCTACAAACAGCACTATGACAGACCCTAACCCCTGATCTACAAACAGCACTATGACAGACCCTAACCCCCAATCGACAAACAACATTATGACAGACCCTAAACCCCGATCTACAAACAGCACTATGACAGACCCTAACCCCTGATCTACAAACAGCACTATGACAGACCCTAACCCCCGATCTACAAACAGCACTATGACAGACCCTAACCCCCGATCTACAAACAACACTATGACAGACAGACCCTAACCCCCGATCTACAAACAGCACTATGACAGACCCTAACCCCCGATCTACAAACAGCACTATGACAGACCCTAACCCCTGATCTACAAACAGCACTATGACAGACCCTAACCCCTGATCTACAAACAGCACTATGACAGACCCTTACTCCCAATCTACAAACAGCACTATGACAGACCCTAACCCCTGATCTACAAACAGCACTATGACAGACCCTAACCCCTGATCTACAAACGACACTATGACAGACAGACAGACAGACAGACGCTAACTCCCGATCTACAAACAGCACTATGACAGACCCTAACCCCCGATCTACAAACAGCACTATGACAGACAGACAGACAGACGCTAACCCCCGATCTACAAACAGCACTATGACAGACCCTAACCCCCGATCTACAAACAGCACTATGACAGACCCTAACCCCCGATCTACAAACAGCACTATGACAGACCCTTACTCCCAATCTACAAACAGCACTATGACAGACCCTAACCCCTGATCTACAAACAGCACTATGACAGACCCTAACCCCCAATCGACAAACAACATTATGACAGACCCTAAACCCCGATCTACAAACAGCACTATGACAGACCCTAACCCCCGATCTACAAACAGCACTATGACAGACCCTTACTCCCAATCTACAAACAGCACTATGACAGACCCTAACCCCTGATCTACAAACAGCACTATGACAGACCCTAACCCCCGATCTACAAACAGCACTATGACAGACCCTAACCCCTGATCTACAAACAGCACTATGACAGACCCTAACCCCCGATCTACAAACAGCACTATGACAGACCCTTACTCCCAATCTACAAACAGCACTATGACAGACCCTAACCCCTGATCTACAAACAGCACTATGACAGACCCTAACCCCCGATCTACAAACAGCACTATGACAGACCCTAACCCCCGATCTACAAACAACACTATGACAGACAGACCCTAACCCCCGATCTACAAACAGCACTATGACAGACCCTAACCCCCGATCTACAAACAGCACTATGACAGACCCTAACCCCTGATCTACAAACAGCACTATGACAGACCCTAACCCCTGATCTACAAACAGCACTATGACAGACCCTAACCCCCGATCCAAACAGCATCTACAAAAACAGCACTATGACAGACCCTAACCCCTGATCTACAAACAGCACTATGACAGACCCTAACCCCTGATCTACAAACAGCACTATGACAGACCCTAACCCCAGATCTACAAACAGCACTATGACAGACCCTAACCCCTGATCTACAAACAGCACTATGACAGACCCTAACCCCCCTAACCCCAGATCTACAAACAGCACTATGACAGACCCTAACTCCCAATCTACAAACAGCACTATGACAGACCCTAACCCCTGATCTACAAACAGCACTATGACAGACCCTAACCCCCAATCTACAAACAGCACTATGACAGACCCTAACCCCGATCTACAAACAGCACTATGACAGACCCTAACCCCGATCTACAAACAGCACTATGACAGACCCTAGCCCCCCTAACCCCTGATCTACAAACAGCACTATGACAGACCCTAACCCCGATCTACAAACAGCACTATGACAGACCCTAACCCCGATCTACAAACAGCACTATGACAGACCCTAACCCCCGATCTACAAACAGACAGATCTACAAACAGCACTATGACAGACCCTAACCCCTGATCTACAAACAGCACTATGACAGACCCTTACTCCCAATCTACAAACAGCACTATGACAGACCCTAACCCCTGATCTACAAACAGCACTATGACAGACCCTAACCCCTGATCTACAAACAGCACTATGACAGACCCTAACCCCTGATCTACAAACAGCACTATGACAGACCCTAACCCCCGATCTACAAACAGCACTATGACAGACCCTTACTCCCAATCTACAAACAGCACTATGACAGACCCTAACCCCTGATCTACAAACAGCACTATGACAGACCCTAACCCCCGATCTACAAACAGCACTATGACAGACCCTTACTCCCAATCTACAAACAGCACTATGACAGACCCTAACCCCCGATCTACAAACAGCACTATGACAGACAGACCCTAACTCCCGATCTACAAACAGCACTATGACAGACCCTAACCCCCGATCTACAAACAGCACTATGACAGACCCTAACCCCCAATCGACAAACAGCACTATGACAGACCCTAACCCCGATCTACAAACAGCACTATGACAGACAGACAGACAGACAGACAGACAGACAGACAGACAGACAGACGCTAACCCCCGATCTACAAACAGCACTATGACAGACCCTAACCCCCGATCTACAAACGACACTATGACAGACAGACAGACAGACAGACAGACAGACAGACAGATCTACAAACAGCACTAGACAGACCCTAACCCCGATCTACAAACAGCACTATGACAGACCCAGACGCTAACCCCGATCTACAAACAGCACTATGACAGACCCTAACCCCGATCTACAAACAGCACTATGACAGACCCTAACCCCGATCTACAAACAGCACTATGACAGACCCTACTCCCAATCTACAAACAGCACTATGACAGACCCTAACCCCTGATCTACAAACAGCACTATGACAGACCCTAACCCCCAATCGACAAACAACACTTATGACAGACCCTAAACCCCGATCTACAAACAGCACTATGACAGACCCTAACCCCTGATCTACAAACAGCACTATGACAGACCCTAACCCCCGATCTACAAACAGCACTATGACAGACCCTAACCCCCGATCTACAAACAACACTATGACAGACAACCCCCTGATCTACAAACAGCACTATGACAGACCCTAACCCCCCTAACCCCTGATCTACAAACAGCACTATGACAGACCCTAACCCCTGATCTACAAACAGCACTATGACAGACCCTAACCCCTGATCTACAAACAGCACTATGACAGACCCTTACCCCAATCTACAAACAGCACTATGACAGACCCTAACCCCTGATCTACAAACAGCACTATGACAGACCCTAACCCCGATCTACAAACAGCACTATGACAGACCCTTACTCCCAATCTACAAACAGCACTATGACAGACCCTAACCCCTGATCTACAAACAGCACTATGACAGACCCTAACCCTGATCTACAAACAGCACTATGACAGACCCTAACCCCGATCTACAAACAGCACTATGACAGACCCTAACCCCGATCTACAAACAGCACTATGACAGACCCTTACTCCCAATCTACAAACAGCACTATGACAGACCCTAACCCCTGATCTACAAACAGCACTATGACAGACCCTAACCCCGATCTACAAACAGCATTATGACAGACCCTAAACCCACTATGACAGATCTACAAACAGCACTATGACAGACCCTAACCCCAATCTACAAACAGCACTATGACAGACCCTAACCCCATCTACAAACAGCACTATGACAGACCCTAACCCCTGATCTACAAACAGCACTATGACAGACCCTAACCCCGATCTACAAACAGCACTATGACAGACCCTAACCCCTGATCTACAAACAGCACTATGACAGACCCTAACCCCGATCTACAAACAGCACTATGACAGACCCTAACCCCAATCTACAAACAGCACTATGACAGACCCTAACCCCTGATCTACAAACAGCACTATGACAGACCCTAACCCCGATCTACAAACAGCACTATGACAGACCCTAACCCCGATCTACAAACAGCACTATGACAGACAGACCCCTAACCCCGATCTACAAACAGCACTATGACAGACAGACCTAACCCCTGATCTACAAACAGCACTATGACAGACCCTAACCCCTGATCTACAAACAGCACTATGACAGACCCTTACTCCCAATCTACAAACAGCACTATGACAGACCCTAACCCCCAATCTACAAACAGCACTATGACAGACCCTAACCCCCCTGATCTACAAACAGCACTATGACAGACCCTAACCCCAATCTACAAACAGCACTATGACAGACCCTAACCCCGATCTACAAACAGCACTATGACAGACCCTAACCCCAATCTACAAACAGCACTATGACAGACCCTAACCCCTGATCTACAAACAGCACTATGACAGACCCTAACCCCCCGATCTACAAACAGCACTATGACAGACCCTAACCCCGATCTACAAACAGCACTATGACAGACCCTAACCCCCGATCTACAAACAGCACTATGACAGACCCTAACCCCCGATCTACAAACAGCACTATGACAGACCCTAACCCCTGATCTACAAACAGCACTATGACAGACCCTAACCCCTGATCTACAAACAGCACTATGACAGACCCTTACTCCCAATCTACAAACAGCACTATGACAGACCCTAACCCCTGATCTACAAACAGCACTATGACAGACCCTAACCCCTGATCTACAAACAGCACTATGACAGACCCTAACCCCTGATCTACAAACAGCACTATGACAGACCCTAACCCCGATCTACAAACAGCACTATGACAGACCCTAACCCCCAATCTACAAACAGCACTATGACAGACCCCCTAACCCCTGATCTACAAACAGCACTATGACAGACCCTAACCCCAATCTACAAACAGCACTATGACAGACCCTAACCCCAATCTACAAACAGCACTATGACAGACCCTAACCAAACAGCACTATGATCTACAAACAGCACTATGACAGACCCTAACAGACCCGACAAACAGCACTATGACAGACAGACAAACAGACAGACAACACAGACAGACAGACAGACAGACAGACAGACAGACAGACAGACAGACAGACGCCCTAACCCCGATCTACAAACAGCACTATGACAGACCCTAACCCCACTATGATCAGACAAACAGCACTATGACAGACCCTGACAGACCCTAACCCCAGATCTACAAACAGCACTATGACAGACCCTAACCCCGATCTACAAACAGCACTATGACAGACCCTAACCCCCAATCTACAAACAGCACTATGACAGACCCTAACCCCGATCTACAAACAGCACTATGACAGACCCTAACCCCTATGATCTACAAACAGCACTATGACAGACCCTAACCCCTGATCTACAAACAGCACTATGACAGACCCTAACCCCCCTAACCCCGATCTACAAACAGCACTATGACAGACCCCTAACCCCGATCTACAAACAGCACTATGACAGACCCTAACCCCTGATCTATCAAACAGCACTATGACAGACCCTAACCCCCCTGATCTACAAACAGCACTATGACAGACCCTTACTCCCAATCTACAAACAGCACTATGACAGACCCTAACCCCTGATCTACAAACAGCACTATGACAGACCCTAACCCCTGATCTACAAACAGCACTATGACAGACCCTTACTCCCAATCTACAAACAGCACTATGACAGACCCTAACCCCTGATCTACAAACAGCACTATGACAGACCCTAACCCCCGATCTACAAACAGCACTATGACAGACCCTTACTCCCAATCTACAAACAGCACTATGACAGACCCTAACCCCCGATCTACAAACAGCACTATGACAGACCCTAACCCCGATCTACAAACAGCACTATGACAGACAGACAGACAGACAGACAGACAGACAGACAGACTACAAACAGACACAGACAGACAGACAGACAGACAGACAACAGACAGACAGACGCTAACCCCGATCTACAAACAGCACTATGACAGACCCTAACCCCCGATCTACAAACGACACTATGACAGACAGACAGACAGACAGACAGACAGACAGACAGACAGACAGACGCTAACTCCCGATCTACAAACAGCACTATGACAGACCCTAAACCCCGATCTACAAACAGCACTATGACAGACCCTAACCCCTGATCTACAAACAGCACTATGACAGACCCTAACCCCGATCTACAAACAGCACTATGACAGACCCTAACCCCTGATCTACAAACAGCACTATGACAGACCCTAACCCCCGATCTACAAACAGCACTATGACAGACCCTAACCCCGATCTACAAACAACACTTATGACAGACAGACCCTAACCCCGATCTACAAACAGCACTATGACAGACCCTAACCCCGATCTACAAACAGCACTATGACAGACCCTAACCCCCAATCTACAAACAGCACTATGACAGACCCTAACCCCTGATCTACAAACAGCACTATGACAGACCCTTACTCCCAATCTACAAACAGCACTATGACAGACCCTAACCCCTGATCTACAAACAGCACTATGACAGACCCTAACCCCTGATCTACAAACAGCACTATGACAGACCCTTACTCCCAATCTACAAACAGCACTATGACAGACCCTAACCCCTGATCTACAAACAGCACTATGACAGACCCTAACCCCCGATCTACAAACAGCACTATGACAGACCCTAACCCCCGATCTACAAACAACACTATGACAGACAGACCCTAACCCCCGATCTACAAACAGCACTATGACAGACCCTAACCCCTGATCTACAAACAGCACTATGACAGACCCTAACCCCTGATCTACAAACAGCACTATGACAGACCCTTACTCCCAATCTACAAACAGCACTATGACAGACCCTAACCCCTGATCTACAAACAGCACTATGACAGACCCTAACCCCTGATCTACAAACAGCACTATGACAGACCCTAACCCCTGATCTACAAACAGCACTATGACAGACCCTAACCCCCCTAACCCCGATCTACAAACAGCACTATGACAGACCCTTACTCCCAATCTACAAACAGCACTATGACAGACCCTAACCCCTGATCTACAAACAGCACTATGACAGACCCTAACCCCCGATCTACAAACAGCACTATGACAGACCCTTACTCCCAATCTACAAACAGCACTATGACAGACCCTAACCCCCGATCTACAAACAGCACTATGACAGACAGACCCTAACTCCCGATCTACAAACAGCACTATGACAGACCCTAACCCCCGATCTACAAACAGCACTATGACAGACCCTAACCCCAATCGACAAACAGCACTATGACAGACCCTAACCCCGATCTACAAACAGCACTATGACAGACCCTAACACAAACAGACAGACAGACAGACACAGACAGACAGACAGACAGACAGACAGACAGACAGACAGACACAGACAGACAGACAGACAGACAGACAGACAGACAGACCCCCGATCTACAAACAGCACTATGACAGACCCTAACCCCGATCTACAAACGACACTATGACAGACCCTAACCCAGCACTATGACAGATCTACAAACAGCACTATGACAGACCCTAACCCCCCGATCTACAAACAGCACTATGACAGACAGACAGACCGCTAACCCCGATCTACAAACAGCACTATGACAGACCCTAACCCCCGATCTACAAACAGCACTATGACAGACAGACAGACAGACCCTAACCCCCGATCTACAAACAGCACTATGACAGACAGACAGACAGACCCTAACCCCCGATCTACAAACAGCACTATGACAGACAGACAGACAGACCCTAACCCCCGATCTACAAACAGCACTATGACAGACCCTTACTCCCAATCTACAAACAGCACTATGACAGACCCTAACCCCTGATCTACAAACAGCACTATGACAGACCCTAACCCCCGATCTACAAACAGCACTATGACAGACCCTAACCCCCGATCTACAAACAACACTATGACAGACAGACCCTAACCCCCGATCTACAAACAGCACTATGACAGACCCTAACCCCCGATCTACAAACAGCACTATGACAGACCCTAACCCCTGATCTACAAACAGCACTATGACAGACCCTAACCCCTGATCTACAAACAGCACTATGACAGACCCTAACCCCTGATCTACAAACAGCACTATGACAGACCCTTACTCCCAATCTACAAACAGCACTATGACAGACCCTAACCCCTGATCTACAAACAGCACTATGACAGACCCTAACCCCCGATCTACAAACAGCACTATGACAGACCCTTACTCCCAATCTACAAACAGCACTATGACAGACCCTAACACCAGATCTACAAACAGCACTATGACAGACCCTAACCCCCAATCGACAAACAGCACTATGACAGACCCTAACCCCGATCTACAAACAGCACTATGACAGACAGACAGACAGACAGACAGACAGACAGACAGACAGACAGACAGACAGACAGACGCTAACCCCCGATCTACAAACAGCACTATGACAGACCCTAACCCCCGATCTACAAACGACACTATGACAGACAGACAGACAGACAGACAGACAGACAGACAGACAGACGCTAACTCCCGATCTACAAACAGCACTATGACAGACCCTAACCCCCGATCTACAAACAGCACTATGACAGACCCTAACCCCCGATCTACAAACAGCACTATGACAGACCCTAACCCCCGATCTACAAACAGCACTATGACAGACCCTTACTCCCAATCTACAAACAGCACTATGACAGACCCTAACCCCTGATCTACAAACAGCACTATGACAGACCCTAACCCCCAATCGACAAACAACATTATGACAGACCCTAAACCCCGATCTACAAACAGCACTATGACAGACCCTAACCCCCGATCTACAAACAGCACTATGACAGACCCTTACTCCCAATCTACAAACAGCACTATGACAGACCCTAACCCCTGATCTACAAACAGCACTATGACAGACCCTAACCCCCGATCTACAAACAGCACTATGACAGACCCTAACCCCTGATCTACAAACAGCACTATGACAGACCCTAACCCCCGATCTACAAACAGCACTATGACAGACCCTTACTCCCAATCTACAAACAGCACTATGACAGACCCTAACCCCTGATCTACAAACAGCACTATGACAGACCCTAACCCTACAAACAGATCTACAAACAGCACTATGACAGACCCTAACCCCCGATCTACAAACAACACTATGACAGACAGACCCTAACCCCCGATCTACAAACAGCACTATGACAGACCCTAACCCCCGATCTACAAACAGCACTATGACAGACCCTAACCCCTGATCTACAAACAGCACTATGACAGACCCTAACCCCTGATCTACAAACAGCACTATGACAGACCCTTACTCCCAATCTACAAACAGCACTATGACAGACCCTAACCCCTGATCTACAAACAGCACTATGACAGACCCTAACCCCTGATCTACAAACAGCACTATGACAGACCCTAACCCCTGATCTACAAACAGCACTATGACAGACCCTAACCCCCGATCTACAAACAGCACTATGACAGACCCTTACTCCCAATCTACAAACAGCACTATGACAGACCCTAACCCCTGATCTACAAACAGCACTATGACAGACCCTAACCCCCGATCTACAAACAGCACTATGACAGACCCTTACTCCCAATCTACAAACAGCACTATGACAGACCCTAACCCCCGATCTACAAACAGCACTATGACAGACAGACCCTAACTCCCGATCTACAAACAGCACTATGACAGACCCTAACCCCCGATCTACAAACAGCACTATGACAGACCCTAACCCCCAATCGACAAACAGCACTATGACAGACCCTAACCCCGATCTACAAACAGCACTATGACAGACAGACAGACAGACAGACAGACAGACAGACAGACAGACAGACAGACAGACAGACAGACAGACAGACAGACAGACAGACAGACAAACGCTAACCCCCGATCTACAAACAGCACTATGACAGACCCTAACCCCCGATCTACAAACGACACTATGACAGACCCTAACCCCCGATCTACAAACAGCACTATGACAGACCCTAACCCCCGATCTACAAACAGCACTATGACAGACAGACAGACAGACAGACAGACAGACAGACAGACAGACAGACAGACGCTAACTCCCGATCTACAAACAGCACTATGACAGACCCTAACCCCCGATCTACAAACAGCACTATGACAGACAGACAGACGCTAACCCCCGATCTACAAACAGCACTATGACAGACCCTAACCCCCGATCTACAAACAGCACTATGACAGACAGACAGACAGACCCTAACCCCCGATCTACAAACAGCACTATGACAGACAGACAGACAGACCCTAACCCCCGATCTACAAACAGCACTATGACAGACAGACAGACAGACCCTAACCCCCGATCTACAAACAACACTATGACAGACCCTAACCCCGATCTACAAACAGCACTATGACAGACCCTAACCCCCGATCTACAAACAACACTATGACAGACCCTAACCCCGATCTACAAACAACACTATGACAGACCCTAACCCCCGATCTACAAACAGCACTATGACAGACAGACAGACAGACGCTAACCCCCGATCTACAAACAACACTATGACAGACCCTAACCCCCGATCTACAAACAGCACTATGACAGACCCTAACCCCCGATCTACAAACAGCACTATGACAGACCCTAACCCCCGATCTACAAACAGTACTATGACAGACAGACAGACAGACAGACAGACAGACAGACAGACAGACAGACAGACAGACAGACAGACAGACAGACAGACAGACAGACAGACAGACAGACAGACAGACAGACAGACAGACAGACAGACAGACAGACAGACAGACAGACAGACACTAACCCCCGATCTACAAACAACACTATGACAGACCCTAACCCCTGATCTACAAACAGCACTATGACAGACCCTAACCCCCGATCTACAAACAACACTATGACAGACCCTAACCCCCGATCTACAAACAGCACTATGACAGACCCTAACCCCTGATCTACAAACAGCACTTAAGCTCAAACACAAAAACTCATACATTTACAAACAGACACGGTGAGAGAGATACACACTGAAAAAGAGGCCATCTACCAATGAACAAGAGACCTGTGTAGCCTAGCAACAGCAAACAGTTTGGCTTCATGGCCAAGAGACAGGGCCGACCGCTGGGGGAATGTGTGGCCAAGCCTTCATGTAAAGGGGGAGAGAGAGGGCTAATTACTGGGGGAACGTTTGGCCAAGCCTTCATGTAAATGGGGGAGAGAGAGGGCTAATTTCTGGGGGAACGTTTGGCCAAGCCTTCATGTAAATGGGGAGAGAGAGGGCTAATTACTGGGGGAACGTTTGGCCAAGCCTTCATGTAAATGGGGAGAGAGAGGGCTAATTACTGGGGGAACGTTTGGCCAAGCCTTCATGTAAATGGGGGAGAGAGAGGGCTAATTACTGGGGGAACGTTTGGCCAAGCCTTCATGTAAATGGGGGAGAGAGAGGGCTAATTACTGGGGGAACGTTTGGCCAAGCCTTCATGTAAATGGGGGAGAGAGAGGGCTGATCGCTGGGGGAAAGTTTGGCATTATAGTCTGACTCGAGCTCCACCCCCTGTCAGGGTGGCACACACCCATCAGAAGAAGACACACACACACACACACACACACACACACACACACACTAACACACACACTCAGAGATACATGCACACAGGCACCTTCAGAAACTCACACAACAACAGGCACACAGACAAAGACTCACACACTTTCTATCAGGACTCAAGGTAAGACCCAGGTGCAGACACGTCAGATGGACAATGGTTAAATATGCCAACAGGGGCAATAGACAGGTCAAGGCAGGCTGGGGTCAGTAAACCAGAGGTGGGTCAACGGTACTGGATGGCAGGCAGGCTCAGGGTCAGGGTCAGTGAGAGTGGTCAGGCAGACAGGCTCAGGGTCAGGACAGGCAAGGGTCGAAACCAGGAGGGTGAGAAAAAAGAGAGTCTGGGGAAAAGCAGGAGCTGATAACAAAGCGCTGGTTGACTTGACAAATAACACGAACTGGCAACGGACAAACAGAGAGCACAGGTAGAAATACACAGGTGATAACGGGGAAGATGGGCAACACCACCTGGAGGGGGGTGGAGACAATTCCTGGAGGGGGTGGAGACAATCCCTGGAGGGGGGTGGAGACAATCCCTGGAGGGGGGTGGAGACTATCCCTGGAGGGGGGTGGAGACAATCCCTGGAGTGGGGTGGAGACAATCCCTGGAGGGGGGTGGAGACAATCCTTGGACAGGGGAAAACAGATCAGGGTGTGACACCTTCAGAATCTCACACACACACAGACACACAGGCACACAGACACACAAACACCTTCAGGAACTCACACACACACACACACACACACACACACAAACTAATTCACATTCAACATTCATAGAGCCCCTTCCAAAACTCCTTCTTCCCGAACTCTCTCCATAATGTCCAACAGCCCATCGATCATGCTGCTAAACAGAACTTTTTGGCTGGTCGTTGTCTCAGCACCTGCTGTCGTCTGGCACAGGGGATATGGGGAGGTGGAGAGGAGGCATTTTAAATTGTCTATTTATTTAACCAGTTTTACATTTTTTGGAGGGCGGCACAAGACAGCTCCAGCATGCCAGCCCAGATAGCCAGCTTCCCCAACTTAATATAAAGATATTCACTTAATTGCCCTTAGAGGGAGAATCAAATCTATAACGGATTTGATTACAGAGATGGAGGCATAAATCAATTGTAAACAAAAGGAAGAGAAGATAAAATAAGTTTGATTCTGAGTGCTGTGGGAGAAACACAAGAGAAAAAGAAACAACAAAAAGCTTGAAAACCAGTCAGATCTGTACAGAGGTTGAACCTCTGACCTGCCTCCACGGCTCAAAGCCCCTGATGTTTTCAGGAGACCCCCTGTCAGATAAATCAAATCACGTTTTCTTGGCCGCATACATAGATTTGCTCAGGTGCAGTGATATGCGTGTGTTTCTCACTCCAACAGTGCAGTGATATGTGTGTGTTTCTCACTCCAACAGTGCAGTGATATGCGTGTGTTTCTCACTCCAACAGTGCAGTGATATGCGTGTGTTTCTCACTCCAACAGTGCAGTGATATGCGTCTGTTTCTCACTCCAACAGTGCAGTGATATGCGTCTGTTTCTCACTCCAACAGTGCAGTGATATGCGTGTGTTTCTCACTCCAACAGTGCAGTGATATGCGTCTGTTTCTCACTCCAACAGTGCAGTGATATGCGTGTGTTTCTCACTCCAACAGTGCAGTGATATGCGTGTGTTTCTCACTCCAACAGTGCAGTGATATGCGTCTGTTTCTCACTCCAACAGTGCAGTGATATGCGTGTGTTTCTCACTCCAACAGTGCAGTGATATGCGTGTGTTTCTCACTCCAACAGTGCAGTGATATGCGTGTGTTTCTCACTCCAACAGTGCAGTGATATGCGTGTGTTTCTCACTCCAACAGTGCAGTGATATGCGTGTGTTTCTCACTCCAACAGTGCAGTGATATGCGTCTGTTTCTCACTCCAACAGTGCAGTGATATGCGTGTGTTTCTCACTCCAACAGTGCAGTGATATGCGTGTGTTTCTCACTCCAACAGTGCAGTGATATGCGTGTGTTTCTCACTCCAACAGTGCAGTGATATGCGTGTGTTTCTCACTCCAACAGTGCAGTGATATGCGTCTGTTTCTCACTCCAACAGTGCAGTGATATGCGTCTGTTTCTCACTCCAACAGTGCAGTGATATGCGTCTGTTTCTCACTCCAACAGTGCAGTGATATGCGTGTGTTTCTCACTCCAACAGTGCAGTGATACCTAGCAGTAATTAAATAAACAATACCGTTTTTTAAAAGAAATGTCAGAACAAACAATGACACTAAAATATAAATATACAGTACATATAATGTAAATATATATATATATATACTCATTCCAGGGTTTTTCTTTATTTTTACTACATTGCAGAATAATAGTGAAGACATCAAAATTATGCAATAACAAAAACGCAATAATGTAGTAACCAAAACAGTGTTATTAAAAAAAATCTAAATATATTTTCGATTTGAGATTCTTCAAAGTAGCCACCCTTTGCCTTGATGACAGCTTTGTACATGCTTGTCATTCTCTCAACCAGCTTCACCTGGAACGGTTTTCCAGCAAGGTGAGTGCTTGTTGGCTGCTTTTCCTTCACTCGGTGGTCCAACTCATCCCAATATATATATATATATATATATAAAAACACTATATAACTATATCTAAATATATCTAAAATAAAACTATAGAACTATATCTATATCTATCTATATAACACTATATAACTATAACTATATATATCCATATGACACTATATATCTATATATATAACACTATATATCTATATATAACACTAATAACTATATCTATATCTGTCTATATAACAATATATAACTATATCTATATATACAGTGCCTTGCGAAAGTATTCGGCCCCCTTGAACTTTGCGACCTTTTGCCACATTTCAGGCTTCAAACATAAAGATATAAAACTGTATTTTTTTTGTGAAGAATCAACAACAAGTGGGACACAATCATGAAAATCATGGATATTTCAAACTTTTTTAACAAATCAAAAACTGAAAAATTGGGCGTGCAAAATTATTCAGCCCCCTTAAGTTAATACTTTGTAGCGCCACCTTTTGCTGCGATTACAGCTGTAAGTCGCTTGGGGTATGTCTCTATCAGGTTTGCACATCGAGAGACTGACATTGTTTCCCATTCCTCCTTGCAAAACAGCTCGAGCTCAGTGAGGTTGGATGGAGAGCATTTGTGAACAGCAGTTTTCAGTTCTTTCCACAGATTCTCGATTGGATTCAGGTCTGGACTTTGACTTGGCCATTCTAACACCTGGATATGTTTATTTTTGAACCATTCCATTGTAGATTTTGCTTTATGTTTTGGATCATTGTCTTGTTGGAAGACAAATCTCCGTCCCAGTCTCAGGTCTTTTGCAGAATCCATCAGGTTTTCTTCCAGAATGGTCCTGTATTTGGCTCCATCCATCTTCCCATCAATTTTAACCATCTTCCCTGTCTCTGCTGAAGAAAAGCAGGCCCAAACCATGATGCTGCCAACACCATGTTTGACAGTGGGGATGGTGTGTTCAGGGTGATGAGCTGTGTTGCTTTTACGCCAAACATAACGTTTTGCATTGTTGCCAAAAAGTTCAATATTGGTTTCATTTGACCAGAGCACCTTCTTCCACATGTTTGGTGTGTCTCCCAGGTGGCTTGTGGCAAACTTTAAACAACACTTTTTATGGATATCTTTAAGAAATGGCTTTCTTCTTGCCACTCTTCCATAAAGGCCAGATTTGTGCAATATACGACTGATTGTTGTCCTATGGACAGAGTCTCCCACCTCAGCTGTAGATCTCTGCAGTTCATCCAGAGTGATCATGGGCCTCTTGGCTGCATCTCTGATCAGTCTTCTCCTTGTATGAGCTGAAAGTTTAGAGGGACGGCCAGGTCTTGGTAGATTTGCAGTGGTCTGATACTACTTCCATTTCAATATTATCGCTTGCACAGTGCTCCTTGGGATGTTTAAAGCTTGGGAAATCTTTTTGTATCCAAATCCGGCTTTAAACTTCTTCACAACAGTATCTCGGACCTGCCTGGTGTGTTCCTTGTTCTTTATGATGCTCTCTGCGCTTTTAACGGACCTCTGAGACTATCACAGTGCAGGTGCATTTATACGGAGACTTGATTCCACATCCACACAGGTTGATTGTATTTATCATTCACTGAACTTCTGGAGAGAGTTTGCTGCACTGAAAGTAAAGGGGCTGAATAATTTTGCACGCCCAATTTTTCAGTTTTTGATTTGTAAAAAAAGTTTGACATATCCAATAAATGTCGTTTCACTTCATGATTGTGTCCCACTTGTTGTTGATTCTTCACAAAAAAATACTGTTTTATATCTTTATGTTTGAAGCCTGAAATGTGGCAAAAGGTCGCAAAGTTCAAGGGGGCCGAATACTTTCGCAAGGCACTGTATATCTAAATAACACTATATAACTATATATATCTATATAACACTATATAACTATATATATCTATATAACACTATATAACTATATATATCTATATAACACTATATAACTATATATATCTATATAACACTATATATCTATATATATATATCTAAATAACACTATATATCTATATCTATCTATATAACACTATATATCTATATCTATCTATATAACACTATATAACACTATATATCTATATCTATCTATATAACACTATATAACACTATATTTCTATATCTATCTATTTAACATGATGTATCTATTTATATAACACTATATATATCTATATAACACTATATAACACTATATATATCTATATAACACTATATAACTATCTATATCTATATAACACTATATATATCTATATAACACTATATATCTATATCTATCTATATAACACTATATATCTATTTAACACTATATAACTATCTATATCTATATAACACTATATATATCTATATAACACTATATATCTATATCTATCTATATAACAATATATATCTATATATATCTATATAACACTATATATCTATATAACACTATATATCTATATCTATCTATATAACACTATATAACTATATCTATCTATATAACACTATATAACTATATATATATCTATATAACACTATGTAACACTATATATCTATATATATCTATATAACAATATATATATATATATATATATATATATATATATATATATATATATATATATATATATATATATATATATATATATATATAATACTATATATCTATATATATATCTATATAACACTATATAACTATATATATCTATATAACACTATATATCTATATAACACTATATAACTATCTATATCTATATAACACTATATATCTATATCTATCTATATAACACTATATATCTATATATATCTATATAACACTATATAACTATATATATCTATATAACACTATATATCTATATCTATATAACACTATATATATATATATAACACTATATAACTATATAACACTATATAACACTATATATCTATATAACACTATATATCTATATCTATCTATATAACACTATATTTCTATATCTATCTATTTAACATGATGTATCTATTTATATAACTGTAACGGCGTTCTTCGTTTGTGGAAAGAGAGTCGGACCGAAATGCAGCGTGTTGGTTACTCATGTTACTTTAATGAAAGAAAACGTGGTACATGAAATAACTCATACTATGAAAACAACAAACAGAACGTGAAACCTAAATACAGCCTACATCTGGTGAACTACACAGAGACAGGAACAAACACCCACGAAATACCAAGCGAAACTCAGGCTGCCTAAATACGGTTCCCAATCAGAGACAACGAAAGCACCTGACTCTAATTGAGAATCGCCTCAGGCAGCCAAGCCTATACCACACCCCTAATCAGCCGCAATCCCAAATAATACAAACCCCAATACGAAACATAACATATAAACCCATGTCACACCCTGGCCTACCCAAACATATGACAAAAACACAAAATACAATGACCAAGGCGTGACAATAACACTATATAACACTATATATCTATATAACACTATACATTTACATTTACATTTACATGTAAGTCATTTAGCAGACGCTCTTATCCAGAGCGACTTACAAATTGGTGCGTTCACCTTAAGACAACCAGTGGAACAGCCACTTTACAATAGTGCATCTAAATCTTTTAAGGGGGGTGAGAAGGATTACTTTATCCTATCCTAGGTATTCCTGAAAGAGGTGGGGTTTCAGGTGTCTCCGGAAGGTGGTGATTGACTCCGCTGTCCTGGCGTCGTGAGGGAGTTTGTTCCACCATTGGGGGGCCAGAGCAGCGAACAGTTTTGACTGGGCTGTGCGGGAACTGTACTTCCTCAGTGGTAGGGAGGCGAGCAGGCCAGAGGTGGATGAACGCAGTGCCCTTGTTTGGGTGTAGGGCCTGATCAGAGCCTGGAGGTACTGAGGTGCCGATCCCCTCACAGCTCCGTAGGCAAGCACCATGGTCTTGTAGCGGATGCGAGCTTCAACTGGAAGCCAGTGGAGAGAGCGGAGGAGCGGGGTGACGTGAGAGAACTTGGGAAGGTTGAACACCAGACGGGCTGCGGCGTTCTGGATGAGTTGTAGGGGTTTAATGGCACAGGCAGGGAGCCCAGCCAACAGCGAGTTGCAGTAATCCAGACGGGAGATGACAAGTGCCTGGATTAGGACCTGCGCTGCTTCCTGTGTGAGGCAGGGTCGTACTCTGCGGATGTTGTAGAGCATGAACCATATTTCTATATCTATCTATTTAACATGATGTATCTATTTATATAACACTATATGTATCTATCTATATATATATATATATAAATAACACAATATAACTACATCTATCTATATAACACTATATAACTATATATATCTATATAACACTATATATCTATATAACACTATATAACTATGTATATCTATATAACACTATATATCTATATAACACTATATATCTATATATATCTATATAACACTATATAACACTATATATCTATATAACACTATATAACTATATATATCTATATAACACTATATATCTATATAACACTATATATCTATATATATCTATATAACACTATATATCTATATAACACTATATATCTATATAACACTATATAACACTATATATCTATATAACACTATATAACTATATCTATCTATATAAGACTATATAAATAGCGTATATCTATATTACTATATAACACTATATATCTATATAACACAAATATCTCGTCTAACTATATAAGCCTATATAACTATATATATCTATATAACACTATATAACTATATATATCTATATAACAGGCTATATAACTATATATTCTATATAACACTATATATCTC
>NC_088402.1:5157940-5292940 GCF_034236695.1 Oncorhynchus nerka
CGTAGTGTCAGTGCAGGACGTTTGACTAGACTACAGCCTCCGTAGTGTCAGTGCAGGACGTTTGACTAGACTACAGCCTCCGTAGTGTCAGTGCAGGACGTTTGACTAGACTACAGCCTCCGTAGTGTCGGTGCAGGACGTTCGACTAGACTACAGCCTCCGTAGTGACGGTGCCGCAGGACGTTTGACTAGACTACAGCCTCCGTAGTGTCGGTGCAGCAAGACGTTTGACTAGACTGCAGCCTCCGTAGTGACGGTGCAGGACGTTTGACTGGACTACAGCCTCCGTAGTGACGTTGCAGGACGTTTGACTAGACTACAGCCTCCGTAGTGACGGTGCAGCAGGACGTTTGACTAGACTACAGCCTCCGTAGTGTCGGTACAGCAGGACGTTTGACTAGACTACAGCCTCCGTAGTGACGGTGCAGCAGGACGTTTGACTAGACTACAGCCTCCGTAGTGTCGATGCAGCAGGACGTTTGACTAGACTACAGCCTCCGTAGTGTCGGTGCAGGACGTTTGACTAGACTACAGCCTCCGTAGTGTCGGTGCAGGACGTTTGACTATACAGCCTCCGTAGTGACGGTGCAGCAGGACGTTTGACTAGACTACAGCCTCCGTAGTGACGGTGCAGCAGGACGTTTGACTAGACTACAGCCTCCGTAGTGACGATGCAGGACGTTTGACTAGACTACAGCCTCCGTAGTGACGGTGCAGCAGGACGTTTGACTAGACTACAGCCTCCGTAGTGTCGGTGCAGGACGTTTGACTAGACTACAGCCTCCGTAGTGTCGGTGCAGGACGTTTGACTAGACTACAGCCTCCGTAGTGTCGGTGCAGCAGGACGTTTGACTAGACTACAGCCTCCGTAGTGTCGGTGCAGGACGTTTGACTAGACTACAGCCTCCGTAGTGACGGTGCAGCAGGACGTTTGACTAGACTACAGCCTCCGTAGTGTCAGTGCAGGACATTTGACTAGACTACAGCCTCCGTAGTGACGGTGCAGCAGGACGTTTGACTAGACTACAACCTCCATAGTGACTGTGCAGCAGGACGTTTGACTAGACTACAACCTCCGTAGTGACGATGCAACAGGACGTTAGACTAGACAACAGCCTCCGTAGTGTCGGTGCAGCAGGACGTTTGACTAGACTACAACCTCCGTAGTGTCGGTGCAGCAGGACGTTTGACTAGACTACAGCCTCCGTAGTGTCGGTGCAGCAGGACGTTTGACTAGACTACAGCCTCCGTAGTGTCGGTGCAGCAGAACGTTCGACTACACTACAGCCTCCGTAGTGCCGATGAAGCAGGACGTTTGACTAGACTACAGCCTCCGTAGTGACTGTGCAGCAGCCTGAACGTTTGACTAGACTACAGCCTCCGTAGTGACTGTGCAGCAGCCTGAACGTTTGACTAGACTACTGCCTCCGTAGTGCCGATGCAGGACGTTTGACTAGACTACAGCCTCCGTAGTGACTGTGCAGCAGCCTGAACGTTTGACTAGACTACAACCTCCGTAGTGTCGGTGCAGCAGCCTGAACGTTTGAGTTCCCTACTATGAACCCTGTGATTCATGCAGAAACCCTTAAATTGGTTTATTTTACTTAACCAATGTTAGCATGGTTGAGTGCAGAGCAGTGTGAGTGGGTTGAGCCTCTGTTAGTATGCTCTAGATACCAAACCACCCCTTGTGATGATGAGGTAAATGTGTAATTCGGGGTAAACACCTATCCCCTCTGCGATGGCATTTGAGGTGAAAACAGATTGGGTTTGACAGTAAAAGCTAGTGTTTGACGGCGGTGGGTGCCAGCTGGAAAAACCAAAAAGAGCATTTTGGACATTTTGTTGTGGAGAGAGTAAAAAAAAAAACAGCTTCAGCTAACTGCTTTGAAGGCAACGTGTTTGGCACTTTCAGCATTCACACCTTAGCGCTAATGTTTGCTACATTTAGCAACAACCATAACAATAACAAGCAAATGTGAGAGATTTAACAGATAATGGAGAGAAAGTTCATGTTCATTTAGGTGAGATGGAGAGTTTACTTGGTGTTGAGTTATGGTTTCTGTGTTGTTGTTTTTTTATTTTTTTAATTCTCCATCTCACATCCGCTGTTTACTATCTGAAGAAAATGGCTTAATTGAGATGGAGAAGTGTACTAGAAAAGGTGCTCAGGCATTTAATTCAGATATTATCTTGATAATCATTTCCATTATTGTTTAAACAAGGTTTTGTTTAAATGTTTAAAATGAAAGCTTTATTTCTGTCAACACTCGAACGGTCCTGTTGTGACACAGATTTAATCTGGTGAGAGGAACTAATCTGGTGAGAGGAACTAATCTGGTGAGAGGGAACTAATCTGGTGAGAGGGACTAATCTGGTGAGAGGAACTAATCTGGTGAGAGGGACTAATCTGGTGAGAGGAACTAATCTGGTGAGAGGGAACTAATCTGGTGAGAGGGAACTAATCTGGTGAGAGGGACTAATCTGGTGAGAGGAACTAATCTGGTGAGAGGGAACTAATCTGGTGAGAGGAACTAATCTGGTGAGAGGGAACTAATCTGGTGAGAGGAACTAATCTGGTGAGAGGGACTAATCTGGTGAGAGGGACTAATCTGGTGAGAGGAACTAATCTGGTGAGAGGGACTAATCTGGTGAGAGGGAACTAATCTGGTGAGAGGAACTAATCTGGTGAGAGGAACTAATCTGGTGAGAGGAACTAATCTGGTGAGAGGGAACTAATCTGGTGAGAGGAACTAATCTGGTGAGAGGAACTAATCTGGTGAGAGGAACTAATCTGGTGAGAGGAACTAATCTGGTGAGAGGAACTAATCTGGTGAGAGGAACTAATCTGGTGAGAGGGAACTAATCTGGTGAGAGGAACTAATCTGGTGAGAGGAACTAATCTGGTGAGAGGGAACTAATCTGGTGAGAGGGACTAATCTGGTGAGAGGAACTAATCTGGTGAGAGGGAACTAATCTGGTGAGAGGGAACTAATCTGGTGAGAGGGACTAATCTGGTGAGAGGAACTAATCTGGTGAGAGGAACTAATCTGGTGAGAGGGAACTAATCTGGTGAGAGGAACTAATCTGGTGAGAGGAACTAATCTGGTGAGAGGAACTAATCTGGTGAGAGGAACTAATCTCCCATTAGTTTTGTGATGAAACTGTTGGCAGAGGAAACCTGGAGGTGTGGGAGGAGTCCTCCAACTGGAGGAGTTGGAATCTCATGTTACAGCACAAACAAAAACACATTTTTGTACAAATGTGTTCTGAAACCAACTCTTTCATCCAAAATGCCCTCCATAGAATCTATATGTCTCATGTTATATTTGTTTAAACACTCTCTCATCTCCCTTTCTCTCTCCCTCTCTCCATCTCTCTCTCTCTCTCTCTCCATCTCCCTCTCTCTCTCACTCTTTTCTTTCTCTCTTTTCTATCATGTTCTCTCTCTTTCTCTCGCTCTTTCTGAATGACCATCTCTCTCCATCCCTTCTGTTCCCTCATTCAATCTTCATCTTCGTCTTTCCCCCTCTCTCGGTCACCTCCTGCTCCTCACAGTCGTTAATAAATAAATAATTGGTTGAGTCAAGCACTCATCACGGTGCCAATGATGGGACAATTATCTCATGGCAAACAATTCCCTGCCATCGGCCTGCCGCGCTCGATGGAATCAATACTGAGACGAGAAGAGACAGGAACACTGGGAGACAGGGAGACAGGTGCACAGAGAGACAGAGAGACAGGGAGACAGGTACACAGAGAGACAGGGAGACAGGTACACAGAGAGACAGAGAGACAGGGAGACAGGGAGACAGGGAGACAGGTGCACAGAGAGACAGAGAGACAGGGAGACAGGTACACAGAGAGACAGGGAGACAGGTACACAGAGAGACAGAGAGACAGGGAGACAGGGAGACAGGGAGAGAGGGAGAGACAGGTAGGAGGAAAAAGAGGATAGAAATGAGAGAAGAAGGGAGGGGTCGAAAAGAGAGGTGGGAAAGACAAAGGCAAATTTGGAAAAAGGAAGACAAGAGACAGAAACAAGTACATGAAGTGAGAGAGACAGATCACATAGATAGAGAGACAGATCACAGAGACGGGGAGATAGAGAGACAGAGAGAAGTACACGTAGAGAGAGAGAGAGATCACAGAGACAGGGAGATAGAGAGACAGATCACAGAGACAGGGAGATAGAGAGACAGAGAGAAGTACACGTAGAGAGAGAGACAGATCACAGAGATGGGGAGATAGAGAGACAGATCACAGAGATGGGGAGATAGAGAGACAGAGAGAAGTACACGTAGAGAGAGACAGATTACAGAGACAGGGAGATAGAGAGACAGATCACAGAGACGGGGAGATAGAGAGACAGAGAGAAGTACACGTAGAGAGAGAGACAGATCATAGAGATGGGGAGATAGAGAGACAGATCATAGAGATGGGGAGATAGAGAGACATCACAGAGACAGGGAGATAGAGAGACAGATCACAGAGACAGGGAGATAGAGAGACAGATCACAGAGACAGGGAGATAGAGAGACAGATCATAGAGATGGGGAGATAGAGAGACAGATCACAGAGACAGGGAGATAGAGAGACAGATCATAGAGATGGGGAGATAGAGAGACAGAGAGAAGTACACGTAGAGAGAGAGACAGATCACAGAGACAGGGAGATAGAGAGACAGATCATAGAGATGGGGAGATAGAGAGACAGAGAGAAGTACACGTAGAGAGAGAGAGAGATCACAGAGACAGGGAGATAGAGAGACAGAGTGAAGTACACGTAGAGAGAGAGACAGATCACAGAGACAGGGAGATAGAGAGACAGATCACAGAGACAGGGAGATAGAGAGACAGATCACAGAGACAGGGAGATAGAGAGACAGATCATAGAGATGGGGAGATAGAGAGACAGATCACAGAGACAGGGAGATAGAGAGACAGATCATAGAGATGGGGAGATAGAGAGACAGATCACAGAGATGGGGAGATAGAGAGACAGATCACAGAGACAGGGAGATAGAGAGACAGATCACAGAGACAGGGAGATAGAGAGACAGAGAGAAGTACACGTAGAGAGAGAGACAGATCACAGAGACAGGGAGATAGAGAGACAGATCATAGAGATGGGGAGATAGAGAGACAGATCATAGAGATGGGGAGATAGAGACATCACAGAGATGGGGAGATAGAGAGACAGATCACAGAGACAGGGAGATAGAGAGACAGATCATAGAGACGGGGAGATAGAGAGACAGATCATAGAGACAGGGAGATAGAGAGACAGATCATAGAGATGGGGAGATAGAGAGACAGATCACAGAGACAGGGAGATAGAGAGACATCACAGAGATGGGGAGATAGAGAGACAGATCACAGAGACAGGGAGATAGAGAGACAGATCATAGAGACGGGGAGATAGAGAGACAGATCATAGAGACAGGGAGATAGAGAGACAGATCACAGAGATGGGGAGATAGAGAGACAGATCACAGAGACGGGGAGATAGAGAGACAGATCACAGAGACAGGGAGATAGAGAGACAGATCACAGAGATGGGGAGATAGAGAGACAGAGAGAAGTACACGTAGAGAGAGAGACAGATCACAGAGACAGGGAGATAGAGAGACAGATCACAGAGACAGGGAGATAGAGAGACAGAGAGAAGTACACGTAGAGAGAGAGACAGATCACAGAGACAGGGAGATAGAGAGACAGATCACAGAGATGGGGAGATAGAGAGACGGATCACAGAGACAGGGAGATAGAGAGACGGATCACAGAGACAGGGAGATAGAGAGACAGATCACAGAGATGGGGAGATAGAGAGACAGATCACAGAGATGGGGAGATAGAGAGACAGAGAGAAGTACACGTAGAGAGAGAGACAGATCACAGAGACAGGGAGATAGAGAGACAGATCATAGAGATGGGGAGATAGAGAGACAGATCACAGAGATGGGGAGATAGAGAGACAGATCATAGAGATGGGGAGATAGAGAGACGGATGGCGAGGACTGTGTTGTCCATGACAACAGAACCTACTCCTGTGACATGCACATTCCAACCTTAATGCTAGGCAACCTATTAATGCTCACAGTTATGTGAAATTACGTTTTACTTACGCCAACTGTGTGAAGTCTGGCAAATGAAGTCCTATAGACGCAGACTGTAGACTCCTCACAAACTTAACAATATGGTTATTGGAGTGATTTATCATCTAATTTATTTTAACATTTCTTTTGAATGCGCAAGGCAATTATTGATGCTCTGGGCGCAGCAAAACCATGTGTCTGTCTCTTTCTCTCACATTCCCCTGTCGATAGAGATGTTTGTGGGGAAACAGAGAAATGAGGGGAGAGACAAAAAAGACACAGAGAGAGAAAATTAGCACAGGAGAACAAGCTGTCTGCTTCATGACAAGTTACAATCCAACTGTGCAGTGTTCACTCTCAACAAGCAGAATTTTATAAACCCTTCTTAGATGACTTCATTAAAACAGCTGAGGTCTTTCTTTCCCCTTTTCTCTCTCTCTCTCTCTCTCTCTCTCTCTCTCTCTCTCTCTCTCTCTCTCTGTCTCTCTCTCTCTCTCTCTCTCTCTCTCTCTCTGTCTCTCTCTCTCTCTCTCTCTCTCTCTCTCTCTCTCTCTCTCTCTCTTTCTCTGTCTCTCTCTCTCTCTCTCTCTGTCTCTCTCTCTCTCTCTCTCTCTCTCTCTCTCTCTCTCTCTCTCTCTCTCTCTCTCTCTCTCTCTCTCTCTCTCTCTCTCTCTCTCTCTCTCTCTCTCTCTCTCTTTCTCTGTCTCTCTCTCTCTCTCTCTCTCTCTCTCTCTCTCTCTCTCTCTCTCTCTCTCTGTCTCTCTCTCTCTCTCTCTCTCTTTCTCTGTCTCTCTCTCTCTCTCTCTCTGTCTCTCTCTCTCTCTCTCTCTCTCTCTCTCTCTCTCTGTCTCTCTCTCTCTCTCTCTCTCTCTCTCTCTCGCTCTCAATCCTCTTTCTTCTCAGAGGTGTTGTATGCTGGGAATCACAGGATGACATGTTCTCTCAGATCTCATGTACAATAGCTAGCTTCTCTAGTTAACAGAGTGAAAGAACATTTGTATGATTCATTTAAAAGGAGAGCTATACCGAAGGGATAGGAAGGTTATATCCTTCCTGTTTGGCCCTGTCCGGGGGTGTCCTTGGATGGGGCCACAGTGTCTCCTGACCCCTCCTGTCTCAGCCTCCAGTATTTAGCTATACCGAAGGGATACCTTTCAATAACTACCGAGTGTTAAACTGATCAAAATGTCTGTTTTCATCAGGCCGTCAGGTTCTTATCTCACCTTATTTACACACATTGTTTATGGACTTATTTTTCTACAGTATTATTGACTGTATGTTTGTTTTACTCCATGTGTAACTCTGTGTTGTTGTATGTGTCAAACTGCTTTGCTTTATCTTGGCCAGGTCGCAGTTGTAAATGAGAACTTGTTCTCAACTGGCTTACCTGGTTAAATAAAGGTGAAATAAATAAATAAATAAAAACGTGACATCAAGTAGTTTGCATACCAAATGGTACCCTATGCCTCTTCATAGTGCACTGCCTTTGACCAGGGCCAATAGGGCCATTATATAGGAGAATATGGTGTCCTTTGGGAAGTACAATAATAGTGTTAAGGTTTCTTGGGATCATATAATTAACACTAAATGAGTCTGAAGAATAGTAATTTCCTCGTGATTGGCTTAATTATAGAGGTAATGGGATTGCCACTACCACCCCTTTGCTTACAATCTTCCATTCGAACGGATCATAGCAAGCGTGTATTTGATCTAATGCTGGTGCCGGAAAATTCACCTGTTTTTGAATTATAATGTATATTGAAGTCATTCAGCAAACACTCATATCTGCTTACCCTTTCTGAAATCAAGTACCAAGGGATACAGTTCAGGTTGTTAAGGTTGTTAAGGTAGGGATACAGCTCAGGTTGTTAAGGTAGGGATACAGTTCTGGTTGTTAAGGTTGTTAAGGTAGGGATACAGCTCAGGTTGTTAAGGTAGGGATACAGTTCTGGTTGTTAAGGTAGGGATACAGTTCAGGTTGTTAAGGTAGAGATACAGTTCAGGTTGTTAAGGTTGTTAAGGTAGGGATACAGCTCAGGTTGTTAAGGTAGGGATACAGCTCAGGTTGTTAAGGTAGGGATACAGTTCTGGTTGTTAAGGTAGGGATACAGCTCAGGTTGTTAAGGTAGGGATACAGTTCAGGTTGTTAAGGTAGGAATACAGTTCAGGTTGTTAAGGTAGGGATACAGCTCAGGTTGTTAAGGTAGGGATACAGTTCTGGTTGTTAAGGTAGGGATACAGTTCTGGTTGTTAAGGTAGGGATACAGTTCAGGTTGTTAAGGTAGGGATACAGTTCAGGTTGTTAATGTAGGGATACAGCTCAGGTTGTTAAGGTAGGGATACAGTTCAGGTTGTTAAGGTAGGGATACAGTTCAGGTTGTTAAGGTTGTTAAGGTAGGGATACAGCTCAGGTTGTTAAGGTAGGGATACAGCTCAGGTTGTTAAGGTAGGGATACAGCTCAGGTTGTTAAGGTAGGGATACAGTTCAGGTTGTTAAGGTAGGGATACAGTTCAGGTTGTTAAGGTAGGGATACAGCTCAGGTTGTTAAGGTAGGGATACAGCTCAGGTTGTTAAGGTAGGGATACAGCTCAGGTTGTTAAGGTAGGGATACAGTTCAGGTTGTTAAGGTAGGGATACAGTTCAGGTTGTTAAGGTAGGGATACAGCTCAGGTTGTTAAGGTAGGGATACAGCTCAGGTTGTTAAGGTAGGGATACAGTTCAGGTTGTTAAGGTAGGAATACAGTTCTGGTTGTTAAGGTAGGGATACAGCTCAGGTTGTTAAGGTAGGGATACAGTTCAGGTTGTTAAGGTAGGAATACAGTTCTGGTTGTTAAGGTAGGGATACAGCTCAGGTTGTTAAGGTAGGGATACAGTTCAGGTTGTTAAGGTAGAGATACAGTTCAGGTTGTTAAGGTAGGGATACAGCTCAGGTTGTTAAGGTAGGGATACAGTTCAGGTTGTTAAGGAAGGGATACAGCTCAGGTTGTTAAGGTAGGGATACAGTTCAGGTTGTTAAGGTAGGGATACAGCTCAGGTTGTTAAGGTAGGGATACAGCTCAGGTTGTTAAGGTAGGGATACAGCTCAGGTTGTTAAGATAGAGATACAGTTCAGGTTGTTAAGGTAGGGATACAGCTCAGGTTGTTAAGGTAGGGATACTGTTCTGGTTGTTAAGGTAGGGATACAGTTCTGGTTGTTAAGGTAGGGATACTGTTCTGGTTGTTAAGGTAGGGATACTGTTCTGGTTGTTAAGGTAGGGATACAGATCAGGTTGTTAAGGTAGGGATACAGCTCAGGTTGTTAAGGTAGGGATACAGTTCTGGTTGTTAAGGTAGGGATACAGGTGGGGATACAGCTCAGGTTGTTAAGGTAGGGATACAGTTCAGGTTGTTAAGGTAGGAATACAGTTCTGGTTGTTAAGGTAGGGATACAGCTCAGGTTGTTAAGGTAGGGATACAGTTCTGGTTGTTAAGGTAGGGATACAGGTGGGGATACAGCTCAGGTTGTTAAGGTAGGGATACAGTTCAGGTTGTTAAGGTAGGAATACAGTTCTGGTTGTTAAGGTAGGGATACAGCTCAGGTTGTTAAGGTAGGGATACAGTTAAGGTTGTTAAGGTAGGGATACCGTTCTGGTTGTTAAGGTAGGGATACAGCTCAGGTTGTTAAGGTAGGGATACAGTTCAGGTTGTTAAGGTAGGGATACAGTTCAGGTTGTTAAGGTAGGGATACAGTTCTGGTTGTTAAGGTAGGGATACAGTTCAGGTTGTTAAGGTAGGGATACAGTTCTGGTTGTTAAGGTAGGGATACAGTTCTGGTTGTTAAGGTAGGGATACAGTTCAGGTTGTTAAGGTTGTTAAGGTAGGGATACCGTTCTGGTTGTTAAGGTAGGGATACAGTTCTGGTTGTTAAGGTAGGGATACAGTTCTGGTTGTTAAGGTAGGGATACAGCTCAGGTTGTTAAGGTAGGGATACAGTTCTGGTTGTTAAGGTAGGGATACAGTTCAGGTTGTTAAGGTAGGGATACAGCTCAGGTTGTTAAGGTAGGGATACAGTTCTGGTTGTTAAGTTAGGGACACAGTTCTGGTTAAGGTAGGGACACAGTTCTGGTTGTTAAGGTAGGGATACAGTTCAGGTTTTAAGGTAGGGATACAGCTCAGGTTGTTAAGGTAGGGATACAGTTCTAGTTGTTAAGTTAGGGACACAGTTCTGGTTAAGGTAGGGACACAGTTCTGGTTGTTAAGGTAGGGACACAGTTCTGGTTGTTAAGGTAGGGATACAGCTCAGGTTGTTAAGGTAGGGATAGAGTTCAGGTTGTTAAGGTTGTTAAGGTAGGGTACAGTTCAGGTTGTTAAGGTAGGGGTACAGCTCAGGTTGTTAAGGTAGGGGTACAGCTCAGGCTGTTAAGGTAGGGATACAGTTCAGGTTGTTAAGGTAGGGATACAGTTCAGGTTGTTAAGGTAGGGATACAGTTCAGGTTGTTAAGGTAGGGTACAGTTCAGGTTGTTAAGGTAGGGATACAGTTCAGGTTGTTAAGGTAGGGATACAGTTCAGGTTGTTAAGGTAGGGATACAGTTCAGGTTGTTAAGGTAGGGATACAGTTCAGGTTGTTAAGGTAGGGATACTGTTCAGGTTGTTAAGGTAGGGATACAGTTCAGGTTGTTAAGGTAGGGATACAGTTCAGGTTGTTAAGGTAGGGATACAGTTCAGGTTGTTAAGGTAGGGATACAGTTCAGGTTGTTAAGGTAGGGATACAGTTCAGGTTGTTAAGGTAGGGATACAGTTCAGGTTGTTAAGGTAGGGATACAGCTCAGGTTGTTAAGGTAGGGATACAGTTCAGGTTGTTAAGGTAGGGGTACAGCTCAGGCTGTTAAGGTAGGGGTACAGCTCAGGTTGTTAAGGTAGGGGTACAGCTCAGGTTGTTAAGGTTGTTAAGGTAGGGGTACAGCTCAGGCTGTTAAGGTAGGGGTACAGCTCAGGTTGTTAAGGTAGGGGTACAGCTCAGGTTGTTAAGGTTGTTAAGGTAGGGGTACAGCTCAGGTTGTTAAGGTAGGGGTACAGCTCAGGTTGTTAAGGTAGGGATACAGCTCAGGTTGTTAAGGTAGGGGTACAGTTCAGGTTGTTAAGGTAGGGATACAGCTCCAGGTTGTTAAGGTAGGGATACAGCTCAGGTTGTTAAGGTAGGGATACAGCTCAGGTTTTAAGGTAGGGGTACAGTTCAGGTTGTTAAGGTAGGGATACAGCTCAGGTTGTTAAGGTAGGGGTACAGTTCAGGTTGTTAGGTAGGGATACAGCTCAGGTTGTTAAGGTAGGGATACAGCTCAGGTTGTTAAAATAGGGGTACAGTTCAGGTTGTTAAGGTAGGGATACAGCTCAGGTTGTTAAGGTAGGGATACAGCTCAGGTTGTTAAGGTAGGGATACAGCTCAGGTTGTTAAGGTAGGGATACAGTTCAGGTTGTTAAGGTAGGGATACAGTTCAGGTTGTTAAGGTAGGGATACAGCTCAGGTTGTTAAGGTAGGGGATACAGTTCAGGTTGTTAAGGTAGGGGTACAGCTCAGGTTGTTAAGGTAGGGATACAGCTCAGGTTGTTAAGGTAGGGATACAGTTCAGGTTGTTAAGGTAGGGATACAGTTCAGGTTGTTAAGGTAGGGATACAGTTCAGGTTGTTAAGGTAGGGATACAGTTCAGGTTGTTAAGGTAGGGATACAGTTCAGGTTGTTAAGGTATGGATACAGTTCAGGTTGTTAAGGTAGGGATACAGTTCAGGTTGTTAAGGTAGGGATACAGTTCAGGTTGTTAAGGTAGGGATACAGCTCAGGTTGTTAAGGTAGGGATACAGTTCAGGTTGTTAAGGTAGGGGTACAGCTCAGGCTGTTAAGGTAGGGGTACAGCTCAGGTTGTTAAGGTAGGGGTACAGCTCAGGTTGTTAAGGTTGTTAAGGTAGGGGTACAGCTCAGGCTGTTAAGGTAGGGGTACAGCTCAGGTTGTTAAGGTAGGGGTACAGCTCAGGTTGTTAAGGTTGTTAGGTAGGGGTACAGCTCAGGTTGTTAAGGTAGGGATACAGCTCAGGTTGTTAAGGTAGGGATACAGCTCAGGTTGTTAAGGTAGGGGTACAGTTCAGGTTGTTAAGGTAGGGATACAGCTCAGGTTGTTAGGGTAGGGATACAGCTCAGGTTGTTAAGGTAGGGATACAGCTCAGGTTGTTAAGGTAGGGGTAAAGTTCAGGTTGTTAAGGTAGGGATACAGCTCAGGTTGTTAAGGTAGGGGTACAGTTCAGGTTGTTAAGGTAGGGATACAGCTCAGGTTGTTAAGGTAGGGATACAGCTCAGGTTGTTAAGGTAGGGGTACAGTTCAGGTTGTTAAGGTAGGGATACAGCTCAGGTTGTTAAGGTAGGGATACAGCTCAGGTTGTTAAGGTAGGGATACAGCTCAGGTTGTTAAGGTAGGGATACAGTTCAGGTTGTTAAGGTAGGGATACAGTTCAGGTTGTTAAGGTAGGGATACAGCTCAGGTTGTTAAGGTAGGGATACAGTTCAGGTTGTTAAGGTAGGGGTACAGCTCAGGTTGTTAAGGTAGGGATACAGCTCAGGTTGTTAAGGTAGGGATACAGTTCAGGTTGTTAAGGTAGGGATACAGTTCAGGTTGTTAAGGTAGGGATACAGTTCAGGTTGTTAAGGTAGGGATACAGTTCAGGTTGTTAAGGTAGGGATACAGTTCAGGTTGTTAAGGTATGGATACAGTTCAGGTTGTTAAGGTAGGGATACAGTTCAGGTTGTTAAGGTAGGGATACAGTTCAGGTTGTTAAGGTATGGATACAGTTCAGGTTGTTAAGGTAGGAATACAGTTCAGGTTGTTAAGGTAGGGGTACAGCTCAGGCTGTTAAGGTAGGGGTACAGCTCAGGTTGTTAAGGTAGGGGTACAGCTCAGGTTGTTAAGGTTGTTAAGGTAGGGGTACAGCTCAGGCTGTTAAGGTAGGGGTACAGCTCAGGTTGTTAAGGTAGGGGTACAGCTCAGGTTGTTAAGGTTGTTAAGGTAGGGGTACAGCTCAGGTTGTTAAGGTAGGGGTACAGCTCAGGTTGTTAAGGTAGGGATACAGCTCAGGTTGTTAAGGTAGGGGTACAGTTCAGGTTGTTAAGGTAGGGATACAGCTCAGGTTGTTAAGGTAGGGATACAGCTCAGGTTGTTAAGGTAGGGATACAGCTCAGGTTGTTAAGGTAGGGGTAAAGTTCAGGTTGTTAAGGTAGGGATACAGCTCAGGTTGTTAAGGTAGGGGTACAGTTCAGGTTGTTAAGGTAGGGATACAGCTCAGGTTGTTAAGGTAGGGATACAGCTCAGGTTGTTAAGGTAGGGGTACAGTTCAGGTTGTTAAGGTAGGGATACAGCTCAGGTTGTTAAGGTAGGGATACAGCTCAGGTTGTTAAGGTAGGGATACAGCTCAGGTTGTTAAGGTAGGGATACAGTTCAGGTTGTTAAGGTAGGGATACAGTTCAGGTTGTTAAGGTAGGGATACAGCTCAGGTTGTTAAGGTAGGGATACAGTTCAGGTTGTTAAGGTAGGGGTACAGCTCAGGTTGTTAAGGTAGGGATACAGCTCAGGTTGTTAAGGTAGGGATACAGTTCAGGTTGTTAAGGTAGGGATACAGTTCAGGTTGTTAAGGTAGGGATACAGTTCAGGTTGTTAAGGTAGGGATACAGTTCAGGTTGTTAAGGTAGGGATACAGTTCAGGTTGTTAAGGTATGGATACAGTTCAGGTTGTTAAGGTAGGGATACAGTTCAGGTTGTTAAGGTAGGGATACAGTTCAGGTTGTTAAGGTATGGATACAGTTCAGGTTGTTAAGGTAGGGATACAGTTCAGGTTGTTAAGGTAGGGATACAGTTCAGGTTGTTAAGGTAGGGATACAGTTCAGGTTGTTAAGGTAGGGATACAGTTCAGGTTGTTAAGGTACAGATGAAAAAAATGAGGCTCTGTCTTGAACAAAGGGTCTTGATAACTTGCTTAGTTTTGGAAATGAAGCTCAGCTATTTTAAAGCTAACCTTTAAAAAAAATACAGTACTTTAAAAGTAATGTTAATAATTTGAGTGTTTGTTTATCTATAGACCTACTTGGATTGAGTACATTCTCATGTTTTAGCGTCATTTGTAAAGGACCATGGTAACTGTCTAAATAAAATGAGTTTAACTCAGACAATTCTTAAGAAAATGTATCTAGGTATTTATGTGTTACTTTAGTTCAGAAAAGGAGCCGTCGTCTTTACGAACATAAACTAATTATGGAACATATTTGGAAACATCTCAAAAGTAAATTTTTAAATAAAAATAAAATTTGGTGCGTCCCTAGCGAGATTACTTCTCCTTGAGAAGGGTCCTGTTTCTATGTGGCTTCATTTTATGTTTAAACTGAGGGCTTTGTGTTTCAAAGGAAAGGGGCTTTGTGTTTCAAAGGAAAGGGGCTCTGCAGTTGACTTTGTCTAAATTGTGTCCCAACCAGCAACCTATTCTTATGTATTTTTTCTTTTAACCAAAATAAGTAGACTTTATAGGAAGTAGGGCGCTGTTTGGTACGCAGATAAGAGTGGGTGTGATGAGCCGTACAGCAGTCTGTCACCGTAATGAACAGGGCCCATCATTAACTATTGCTACGTCTTCTTGTGTAATGTAGAATGAAGATCAATCAGCTAACTAATCAATCTAACAAGCTTCAGAGCTAATTATTCCTGTTGTTTTTTTTTTTACGTCACAGATGATGTTGACATTAATTACATTTAAATTCAATTGAATTTAAGACAAAAAATACTTATTTTACAATGGTCATATTATTTTCCTAAACTCTTTTTTTATTTTCTTACATACCTGCCTGATAGAGATGTTGTCCTCTCCAGTAATATGTGGATCAAGGCTGTGTTCTAAACTGACCTCCTGTCTTCTCCAGTAATATGTGGATCAAGGCTGTGTTTTAAACTGACCTCCTGTCTTCTCCAGTAATATGTGGATCAAGGCTGTGTTTTAAACTGACCTCCTGTCTTCTCCAGTAATATGTGGATCAAGGCTGTGTTTTAAACTGACCTCCTGTCTTCTCCAGTAATATGTGGATCAAACTGACCTCCTGTCTTCTCCAGTAATATGTGGATCAAGGCTGTGTTTTAAACTGACCTCCTGTCTTCTCCAGTAATATGTGGTTCAAGGCTGTGTTCTAAACTTACCTCCTGTCTTCTCCAGTAATATGTGGATCAAGGCTGTGTTCTAAACTGACCTCCTGTCTTCTCCAGTAATATGTGGATCAAGGCTGTGTTGTGACGGACATCTTGGAATAGAACACAGTGAAAGAATCTAGAACTCAGTTGTCAGAATATAGTGTTCGGTTCCAAAGTGGGTGGGAACTTGGGAGAGGAGCCATGACTTTGAAAAGGCCGTGTTGACTGGAGAAACAAGGCTGAATGAAGGAAGACAGCACTATGTGTCTGTGGCTCAGATGACACATTTTTTGTTGTTGCTATATAGTGCACTATCAGGCTCTATATGGTTTTGGTCAAAAGTAGGGTGCACTATATAGGGAATAGGGTTCCATAGGGTCCTGGTCTAAAGTAGTGCACTACAGAGGGAATAGGGTTCCATAGGGTCCTGTTCTAAAGTAGTGCACTATATAGGGAATAGGGTTCCATCGGGCTCTGGTCTAAAGTAGTGCACTATATAGGGAATAGGGTGCTATAGGGCTCTGGTCTAAAGTAGTGCACTATATAGGGAATAGGGTACCAGCTGGAACAAATATCTAGTCTGTCTCTGAATTGAACATCACTTCACACACAAGGATACAGAGGAAACAGAAGCATTTGCTGTGTCAGTTTGAAAGCTTTAAAATCATTGATTTATTCTCTCTGAACATCAAATTCATGTGGATACAACTAACTCTCTAGTTAGTTCTGGTATCCCTCTCTAGTTAGTTCTGGTATCCCTCTCTAGTTAGTTCTGGTATCCCTCTTTAGTTAGTTCTGGTATCCCTCTCTAGTTAGTTCTGGTATCCCTCTCTAGTTAGTTCTGGTATCCCTCTCTAGTTAGTTCTGGTATCCCTCTCTAGTTAGTTCTGGTATCCCTCTCTAGTTCGTTCTGGTATCCCTCTCTAGTTAGTTCTGGTATCCCTCTCTAGTTAGTTCTGGTATCCCTCTCTAGTTAGTTCTGGTATCCCTCTCTAGTTAGTTCTGCTCTCTCTCTCTAGTTAGTTCTGCTCTCTCTCTCTCTCTCTCTCTGTCTCTCTCTGTCTCTCTCTCTCTCTCTCTCTCTCTCTCTCTCTCTCTCTCTCTCTGTCTCTCTGTCTCTCTCTCTCTCTCTCTCTCTCTCTCTCTCTCTCTCTCTTCACTTTGTGCAATGAGACGGTTCATCATGTTTTTCTGTGTGTGCCAGGGTAATGATGTACCTGTTAATGCTGGACTCTCTCTGTCTGTGCCAGGGTAATGATGTACCTGTTAATGCTGGACTCTCTCTGTCTGTGCCAGGGTAATACTGTGCCAGGGTAATACTGTGCCAGGGTAATACTGTGTCAGGGTAATACTGTACCTGTTAATGCTGGACTCTCTCTGTCTGTGCCAGGGTAATACTGTGCCAGGGTAATACTGTGCCAGGGTAATACTGTATCTGTTAATGCTGGACTCTCTGTCTGTGCCAGGGTAATACTGTGCCTGTTAATGCTGGACTCTCTGTCTGTGCCAGGGTAATACTGTGCCTGTTAATGCTGGACTCTCTGTGTCTGTGCCAGGGTGATGCTGTGACTGCTGGACTCTCTCTGTGTGTCAGGGTAATGCTGTACCTGTTAATGCTGGACTCTCTGTGTGTCAGGGTAATGCTGTACCTGTTAATGCTGGACTCTCTGTGTCTGTGCCAGGGTAATACTGTGCCAGGGTAATACTGTGCCAGGGTATTACTGTGCCAGGGTAATGCTGTACCTGTTAATGCTGGACTCTGTGTGTGAGGTTAGCGGTGGTTTTCTCTGTGGGAATGTTTGTGATGCAGCCAATGTATTCAAGCAGTGAAATGGTGTTGAACTATGTATGGCTGTACGGTGGTATGGTGGTATGGTGGTATGGTGGTATGGCTGTACGGTGGTATGGTGGTATGGTGGTGGTACGGTGGTATGGCTGTACGGTGGTATGGCTGTACGGTGGTATGGCTGTACGGTGGTATGGCTGTACGGTGGTATGGCTGTACGGTGGTATGGTGGTATGGCTGTACGGTGGTATGGTGGTATGGTGGTATGGTGGTGGTACGGTGGTATGGCTGTACGGTGGTATGGCTGTACGGTGGTATGGTGGTGGTACGGTGGTATGGCTGTACGGTGGTATGGCTGTACGGTGGTATGGCTGTACGGTGGTATGGCTGTACGGTGGTATGGTGGTATGGCTGTATGGTGGTATGGCTGTACGGTGGTATGGCTGTACGGTTGTATGGCTGTACGGTGGTATGGTGGTGGTACGGTGGTATGGCTGTACGGTGGTATGGCTGTACGGTGGTATGGCTGTACGGTGGTATGGCTGTACGGTGGTATGGTGGTATGGTGGTGGTACGGTGGTATGGCTGTACGGTGGTATGGCTGTACGGTGGTATGGCTGTACGGTGGTATGGTGGTATGGTGGTATGGTGGTGGTACGGTGGTATGGCTGTACGGTGGTATGGTGGTATGGTGGTATGGTGGTATGGTGGTATGGCTGTACGGTGGTATGGCTGTACGGTGGTATGGTGGTATGGTGGTATGGTGGTATGGTGGTATGGTGGTATGGTGGTGGTACGGTGGTATGGCTGTACGGTGGTATGGCTGTACGGTGGTATGGCTGTACGGTGGTATGGCTGTACGGTGGTATGGTGGTATGGTGGTATGGTGGTGGTACGGTGGTATGGTGGTATTGTGGTATGGTGGTGGTACGGTGGTATGGCTGTACGGTGGTATGGTGGTATGGTGGTATGGTGGTATGGTGGTATGGTGGTATGGTGGTGGTACGGTGGTATGGCTGTACGGTGGTATGGCTGTACGGTGGTATGGCTGTACGGTGGTATGGTGGTATGGTGGTATGGTGGTATGGTGGTATGGCTGTACGGTGGTATGGTGGTATGGTGGTATGGTGGTGGTACGGTGGTATGGCTGTACGGTGGTACGGTGGTATGGTGGTATGGCTGTACGGTGGTATGGCTGTACGGTGGTATGGTGGTATGGTGGTATGGCTGTACGGTGGTATGGCTGTACGGTGGTATGGCTGTACGGTGGTATGGTGGTATGGTGGTGAAAATGGTGGTGGTACGGTGGTATGGTGGTATTGTGGTATGGTGGTGATGCGGTGGTATGGTGGTGTGGTGGTATGGTGGTATGGTGGTGTGGTGGTGCGGTGGTGCGGTTGGTGCGGTGGCACGGTGGTATGGTGGTATGGTGAACGGTGGTATGGTGGTACGGTGGTATGGTGGTATGGCTATAACGATGTGATGCGGTGGCGACGGATCGGCCGGCACGGCGATCTATGGCGGCTGCGTGCTGATGCGGTGGTATGGTGGTGGTATGGTGGTACGGTGGTGTGGTGGTATGGTGGTATGGTGGTGTGGTGGTATGGTGGTACGGTGGTATGGTGGTATGGTGGTATGGTGGTGGCACGGTGGTATGGTGAGTGCGGTGGTATGGTGGTTGGTATGGTGGTGTCATTGTGGTATGGTGGTACGGTGGTGATGCGGTGAGTGCGGTGGTATGGTGGTGGCACGGTGAGTGCGGTGGTATGGTGGTGTGGTGGTATGGTGGCAATTAACGCGGTGATGCGGTGGTATGGTGGTATGGTGGTACAGTGGTACGGTGGCATGCGGCGGTATGCGGTGAAATGGTGCGGTGGTATGGTGGTATGGTGGTGGTATGGTGGTACGGTGGTATGGTGGTGCGGTGGTATGGTGGTGTGGTGGTATGATGGTGGCGCACGGTGGTATGGTGGTACAGTGATGCGATGGTACGGCGGTGAGTCTGATGGTGCGGTGGTATGGTGGTATGGTGGTGGTATGGTGGTGCGGTGGTATGGTGGTACGGTGGTATGGTGGTGTGGTGGTATGGTGAGTACGGCTGATGCGGTGGTATGGTGGTACAGTGGTGCGGTGAATGCGCCCCGATGCGGTGCGATGGTGTCTGGTGGTATGGTGGTATGGTGGTGGTATGGTGGTGCGGTGAGTGCGGTGGTGTGGTGGTATGGTGGTATGGTGGAAGTATGGTGGTGCGGTGAAATGCGGTGGTATGGCATGCGTGGTACGGTGGTATGGTGAGTGCGAGATGCGGTGAGTACGGTGGTAATGCGGTGATGCGGTGGTATGGTGGTGTGGTGGTACGGTGAGTGCGGTGCGGCCCGTGCAGTGTGCGGTGGTATGGTGAATGCGGTGGTATGGTGGTATGGTGGTGGTATGGTGGTGGTATGGTGAGTACGGTAGTAGGTGGTATGGTGGTGTGGTGGTATGGTGGTATGGTGGTACGGTGGTATGGCTGTACGGTGGTATGGTGGTACGGTGGTATGGTGGTGGTATGGTGGTACGGTAGTACGGTGGTATGGTGGTAGTATGGTGGTATGGTGGTAGTATGGTGGTATGGTGGTACGGTGGTATGGTGGTATGGTGGTATGGTGGTACGGTGGTACGGTGGTATGGTGGTACGGTGGTATGGCTGTACGGTGGTACGGTGGTATGGTGGTACGGTGGTATGGTGGTGGTATGGTGGTACGGTAGTACGGTGGTATGGTGGTAGTATGGTGGTATGGTGGTAGTATGGTGGTATGGTGGTACGGTGGTATGGTGGTACGGTGGTACGGTGGTATGGTGGTATGGTGGTACGGTGGTATGGCTGTACGGTGGTATGGTGGTACGGTGGTATGGTGGTGGTATGGTGGTACGGTAGTACGGTGGTATGGTGGTATGGTGGTACGGTGGTATGGTGGTATGGTGGTATGGTGGTACGGTGGTACGGTGGTATGGTGGTACGGTGGTATGGCTGTACAGTGGTACGGTGGTATGGTGGTACGGTGGTATGGTGGTGGTATGGTGGTACGGTAGTACGGTGGTATGGTGGTAGTATGGTGGTATGGTGGTAGTATGGTGGTATGGTGGTACGGTGGTATGGTGGTACGGTGGTATGGTGGTATGGTGGTATGGTGGTATGGTGGTATGGTGGTATGGTGGTGGTATTGGTATGGCTGTGCGGTGGTATGGCTGTACGGTGGTATGGCTGTATAGTGGTATGGCTGTCTTGGTGGTATGGTGGTATGGTGGTATGGTGGTGATACGGTGGTATGGTGGTATTGTGGTATGGTGGTGAGTACGGTGGTATGGCTGTACGGTGGTATGGTGGTATGGTGGTATGGTGGTATGGTGGTATGGTGGTATGGTGGTGATGCGGTGGTATGGCTATGCGGTGGTATGGCTGTGCGGTGGTATGGCTGTGCGATTGGTATGGTGGTATGGTGGTATGGTGGTATGGTGGTATGGCTGTGCGGTGGTATGGTGGTATGGTGGTATGGTGGTGGTGCGGTGGTATGGCTGTACGGTGGTGCGGTGGTATGGTGGTATGGCTGTCATGCGGTGGTATGGCTGTCACGGTGGTATGGTGGTATGGTGGTATGGCTGTGCGGTGGTATGGCTATGCGGTGGTATGGCTATGCGGTGGTATGGTGGTATGGTGGTATGGTGGTGGTATTGGTGGTATGGTGGTATTGTGGTATGGTGGTGATACGATTGGTATGGTGGTATGGTGGTGTGGTGGTGACGGTGGGTGTGCGATTGGTGCGGTGCACGGTGGTATGGTGGTATGGTGGTACGGTGGTATGGTGGTGAAATGGTGGTATGGTGGTATGGCTGTACGGTGGTGCGGTGGTTCTGCGGTATGCGGATGCGGCGGTATGGCGTATGGTGATCTGGTGATGTGGTATGGTGGTGGTATGGTGGTACGGTGGTGTGGTGGTATGGTGGTATGGTGGTGTGGTGGTATGGTGGTACGGTGGTATGGTGGTATGGTGGTATGGTGGTGGTGCGGTGGTATGGTGGTGCGGTGGTATGGTGGTTGGTATGGTGGTGTCGTGGTATGGTGAGTACGGTGGTGAAATACGGTGGTGCGGTGGTATGGTGGTGAGTGCGGTGGTTGGTATGGTGGTGTGGTGGTATGGTGATGCGGCGATGCGGTGGTATGGTGGTATGGTGGTACAGTGGTACGGTGGTACGCGCGTAGGCGGTCTGTGATGATACGGTGGTATGGTGGTATGGTGGTGGTATGGTGAGTACGGTGGTATGGTGGTGCGGTGGTGTGGTGGTATGATGGTATGCGGTGGTATGGTGGGTACAGTGGCATTGGCACGGCGTGGTCTGATTGATGCGGTGGTATGGTGGTATGGTGGTGGTATGGTGGTACGGTGGTATGGTGGTACGGTGGTATGGTGGTGTGGTGGTATGGTGGTACGGCGGTACGGTGGTATGGTGGTACAGTGGTACGGTGGTACGGCGGTACGGCGGTACGGTGGTACGGTGGTATGGTGGTATGGTGGTGGTATGGTGGTACGGTGGTACGGTGGTGTGGTGGTATGGTGGTACGGTGGTATGGTGGTACGGTGGTATGGTGGTATGGTGGTATGGTGGTATGGTGGTATGGTGGTGGTACGGTGGTATGGCTGTACGGTGGTATGGCTGTACGGTGGTATGGCTGTACGGTGGTATGGCTGTACGGTGGTATGGTGGTATGGTGGTATGGTGGTGGTACGGTGGTATGGTGGTATTGTGGTATGGTGGTGGTACGGTGGTATGGCTGTACGGTGGTATGGTGGTATGGTGGTATGGTGGTATGGTGGTATGGTGGTATGGTGGTGGTACGGTGGTATGGCTGTACGGTGGTATGGCTGTACGGTGGTATGGCTGTACGGTGGTATGGTGGTATGGTGGTATGGTGGTATGGTGGTATGGCTGTACGGTGGTATGGTGGTATGGTGGTATGGTGGTACGGTGGTATGGTGGTACGGTGGTATGGCTGTACAGTGGTACGGTGGTATGGTGGTACGGTGGTATGGTGGTGGTATGGTGGTACGGTAGTACGGTGGTATGGTGGTAGTATGGTGGTATGGTGGTAGTATGGTGGTATGGTGGTACGGTGGTATGGTGGTACGGTGGTATGGTGGTATGGTGGTATGGTGGTATGGTGGTATGGTGGTATGGTGGTGGTGCGGTGGTATGGCTGTCGCGATTGGTATGGCTGTATGGTGGTATGGCTATGCGATGGTATAGCTGATGATTGGTATGGTGGTATGGTGGTATGGTGGTGGTAGATGGTATGGTGGTATTGTGGTATGGTGGTGATGATGGTGGTATGGCTGTAATACGGTGGTATGGTGGTATGGTGGTATGGTGGTATGGTGGTATGGTGGTGGTACGGTGGTATGGCTGTACGGTGGTATGGCTGTACGGTGGTATGGCTGTACGGTGGTATGGTGGTATGGTGGTATGGTGGTATGGTGGTATGGCTGTACGGTGGTATGGTGGTATGGTGGTATGGTGGTGATGGTGGTATGGCTGTCATGGTTGATGCGGTGGTATGGTGGTATGGCTGCACGGTGGTATGGCTGTACGGTGGTATGGTGGTATGGTGGTATGGCTGTACGGTGGTATGGCTGTACGGTGGTATGGCTGTACGGTGGTATGGTGGTATGGTGGTATGGTGGTGGTACGGTGGTATGGTGGTATTGTGGTATGGTGGTGGTACGGTGGTATGGTGGTGTGGTGGTATGGTGGTATGGTGGTGTGGTGGTACGGTGGTACGGTGGTACGGTGGCACGGTGGTATGGTGGTATGGTGGTACGGTGGTATGGTGGTACGGTGGTATGGTGGTATGGCTGTACGGTGGTACGGTGGTACGGCGGTACGGCGGTACGGCGGTATGGCGGTACGGCGGTACGGTGGTATGGTGGTGGTATGGTGGTACGGTGGTGTGGTGGTATGGTGGTATGGTGGTGTGGTGGTATGGTGGTACGGTGGTATGGTGGTATGGTGGTATGGTGGTGGTACGGTGGTATGGTGGTACGGTGGTATGGTGGTTGGTATGGTGGTGTCGTGGTATGGTGGTACGGTGGTGGTACGGTGGTACGGTGGTATGGTGGTGGTACGGTGGTACGGTGGTATGGTGGTGTGGTGGTATGGTGGTACGGCGGTACGGTGGTATGGTGGTATGGTGGTACAGTGGTACGGTGAGTACGGCATGCGGTGGTACAATGAACGGTGGTATGGTGGTATGGTGGTGGTATGGTGGTACGGTGGTATGGTGGTACGGTGGTATGGTGGTGTGGTGGTATGATGGTACGGCGGTACGGTGGTATGGTGGTACAGTGGTACGGTGGTACGCGTACGGTGCGGTGGTGCGTGGTATGGTGGTATGGTGGTGGTATGGTGATGCGGTGGTATGGTGAGTATAGTGATGCGGTGGTATGGTGGTATGGTGGTACAGTGGTACGGTGAGTGATGATGCGGCGGTATAGTGATGCGGTGGTATGGTGGTATGGTGATACGGTGGTATGGTGAGTATGGTGGTATGGTGGTGTGGTGGTATGATGGTAGGTGATATGGTGGTATGGTGGTACAGTGGTGCGGTGGTGGTACGGTGCGGTGTGCTGGTATGGTGGTATGGTGGTATGGTGGTGGTATGGTGAATGCGGTGGTATGGTGGTGCGGTGGTATGGTGGTGTGGTGGTATGGTGATGGTATGCGGTGGTATGGTGGTACAGTGATGCGGTGATGCAGTGATGCAAGCCGTGCGGTGAACGGTGGTATGGTGGTATGGTGGTGGTATGGTGGTGCGGTGGTGCGGTGGTGTGGTGGTATGGTGAGTATGGTGGTATGGTGATGCGGTGGTATGGTGGTATGGTGGTATGGTGGTATGGTGGTATGGTGGTATGGTGGTGAAATGCGGTGGTATGGCTGTACGGTGGTATGGCTGTGATGGTATGGCTATGCGGTGGTATGGCTGGTGGTGGTATGGTGGTATGGTGGTATGGTGGTGAGTACGGTGGTATGGTGGTATTGTGGTATGGTGGTGGTACGGTGGTATGGCTGTACGGTGGTATGGTGGTATGGTGGTATGCTGGTATGGTGGTATGGTGGTATGGTGGTGATGCGTGGTATGGCTGTGCGGTGGTATGGCTGTGCGGTGGTATGGCTATGCGGTGGTATGGTGGTATGGTGGTATGGTGGTATGGTGGTATGGCTGCACGGTGGTATGGTGGTATGGTGGTATGGTGGTGAATGCGGTGGTATGGCTGATGCGGTGGTATGGTGGTATGGTGGTATGGCTGTGCACGGTGGTATGGCTACGGTGGTATGGTGGTATGGTGGTATGGCTGTGCGATTGGTATGGCTGGGTATGGTATGGCTGTACGGTGGTATGGTGGTATGGTGGTATGGTGGTGGTAGTGGTATGGTGGTATTGTGGTATGGTGGTGAGTGCGGTGGTATGGTGGTGTGGTGGTATGGTGGTATGGTGGTGTGGTGAATACGGTGATACGGTGGTACGGGTGTACGGTGGTATGGTGGTATGGTGGTACGGTGGTATGGTGAATACGGTGGTATGGTGGTATGGCTGTACGGTGATGCATGGTATAGTGATGATGGTATGGTATACGCGGTGCGGTGGTATGGTGGTGGTATGGTGGTACGGTGGTGTGGTGGTATGGTGGTATGGTGGTGTGGTGGTATGGTGGTACGGTGGTATGGTGGTATGGTGGTATGGTGGTGGTACGGTGGTATGGTGGTACGGTGGTATGGTGGTTGGTATGGTGGTGTCGTGGTATGGTGGTACGGTGGTGGTACGGTGGTACGGTGGTATGGTGGTGGTACGGTGGTACGGTGGTATGGTGGTGTGGTGGTATGGTGGTACGGCGGTACGGTGGTATGGTGGTATGGTGGTACAGTGGTACGGTGGTACGGCGGTACGGCGGTACGGTGGTACGGTGGTATGGTGGTATGGTGGTGGTATGGTGGTACGGTGGTATGGTGGTACGGTGGTATGGTGGTGTGGTGGTATGATGGTACGGCGGTACGGTGGTATGGTGGTACAGTGGTACGGTGGTATGCGGTGATGCGTGATGCGGTGGTGATGCGGTGGTATGGTGGTATGGTGGTGGTATGGTGGTAGGTGGTAGTATGGTGAATGCGGTGGTATGGTGGTGTGGTGGTATGGTGGTACGGCGGTACGGTGGTATGGTGGTACAGTGGTACGGTGGTACGGCGGTACGGCGGTACGGTGGTACGGTGGTATGGTGGTATGGTGGTGGTATGGTGGTACGGTGGTACGGTGGTGTGGTGGTATGGTGGTATGGTGGTGGTATGGTGGTGGGTGGCATGCGTGGTGATGCGGCTGTGCGGTGATACGGTGGTATGGTGGTGGTGGTGGTATGGTGAAATACATGTGGTGATGCGTGATGCGGTGGTATGGTGGTGGGTGGTGGTGGTGTACGGTGATGCAGCGTGCGGTGGTGATGCGGTGGTATGGTGGTACGGTGGTATGGTGGTATGGTGGTGGTATGGTGGTGGTATGGTGGTACGGTAGTAAGGTGGTATGGTGGTGTGGTGGTATGGTGGTATGGTGGTACGGTGGTATGGCTGTACGGTGGTATGGTGGTACGGTGGTATGGTGGTGGTATGGTGGTATGGTGAATGCGGTGGTATGGTGGTAGTATGGTGGTATGGTGGTAGTATGGTGGTATGGTGATACGGTGGTATGGTGGTATGGTGGTATGGTGAGTGGGTGATACGGTGGTATGGTGATGCGGTGGTATGGCTGTCACGGTGGCGGTGGTATGGTGGTACGGTGGTATGGTGGTGGTATGGTGGTATGGTGATGCGGTGGTATAATGGTAGTATGGTGGTATGGTGGTAGTATGGTGGTATGGTGATGCGGTGGTATGGTGGTACGGTGGTACGGTGGTATGGTGGTATGGTGATGCGGTGATTGTATGGCTGTGGTGGTATGTGATGGGTGGTATGGTGGTGGTATGGTGGTATGGTGAATGCGGTGGTATGGTGGTATGGTGAGTATGGTATGGTGGTATGGTGGTATGGTGGTGATGCGGTGGTATGGTGGTGGTGGTATGGCTGTGGGTGAGTACGGTGGTATGGTGGCACGGTGGTATGGTGGTGGTATGGTGGTGCGGTGATGCGGTGGTATGGTGGTAGTATGGTGGTATGGTGGTAGTATGGTGGTATGGTGAGTGCGATGGTATGGTGGTGCGGTGATACGGTGGTATGGTGGTATGGTGATGCGGTGGTATGGCTGCACGGTGGTATGGTGAATGGTGGTATGGTGGTGGTATGGTGGTGCGGTGATGCGGTGGTATGGTGGTATGGTGAAATGCGGTGGTATGGTGGTATGGTGGTATGGTGAGTGCGGTGAAATACGGTGGTATGGTGATACGGTGGTATGGCTGTGCGGTGATGCGGTGGTATGGTGGTATGGTGGTATGGTGGTGGTATGGTGATGCGGTGATGCGGTGGTATGGTGGTAGTATGGTGGTATGGTGGTAGTATGGTGGTATGGTGAGTACGGTGGTATGGTGGTGCGGTGATACGGTGGTATGGTGGTATGGTGAGTACGGTGGTATGGCTGTACGGTGGTATGGTGATACGGTAGGTATGGTGGTGGTATGGTGGCAACGGTGCGGTGATGCGGTGGTATGGTGGTAGTATGGTGGTATGGTGGTAGTATGGTGGTATGGTGGTACGGTGGTATGGTGGTATGGTGGTATGGTGAGTGCGGTGATGCGGTGGTATGGTGAGTGCGGTGGTATGGCTGTGGGTGGTGCGGTGGTATGGTGGTGGTGGTATGGTGGTGGTATGGTGGGTGCGGTGGTACGGTGGTATGGTGGTGAGTATGGTGGTATGGTGGTAGTATGGTGGTATGGTGGTACGGTGGTATGGTGGTACGGTGGTACGGTGGTATGGTGGTATGGTGGTATGGTAAGGTGGTATGGTGGTACGGTGGTATGGTGGTGTGGTGGTATGGTGGTATGGTGGTATGGTGGTGGTACGGTGGTATGGTGGTACGGTGGTACGGTGGTATGGTGGTATGGTGGTATGGTGGTGGTATGGTAGTACGGTGGTACGGTGGTACGGTGGTACGGTGGTATGGTACGGTGGTATGGTGGTACGGTGGTATGGTGGTATGGTGGTACGGTGGTATGGTGGTACGGTGGTACGGTGGTATGGTGGTATGGTGGTATGGTACGGTGGTATGGTGGTACGGTGGTACGGTGGTATGGTGGTATGGTGGTATGGTGGTGGTATGGTGGTATGGTGGTGGTATGGTAGTACGGTGGTACGGTGGTATGGTGGTATGGTGGTACGGTGGTACGGTGGTATGGTGGTATGGTGGTGTGGTGGTATGGTGGTATGGTGGTATGGTGGTGGTACGGTGGTACGGTGGTACGGTGGTATGGTGGTATGGTGGTGGTATGGTGGTACGGTGGTATGGTGGTATGGCTATGCGGTCTGCGGTGGTATGGTGGTGCGGTGATACGGTGATGCGGTGGTATGGTGGTATGGTGGTGGTATGGTGGTATGGTGGTGGTATGGTAGTATAGTGATGCGGTGGTATGGTGGTATGGTGGTGCGGTGATGCGGTGGTATGGTGGTATGGTGGTGTGGTGGTATGGTGGTATGGTGGTATGTTGGTGAGTGCGGTGGTACGGTGGTATGGTGGTATGGTGGTGGTATGGTGGTACGGTGGTATGGTGGTATGGCTGTACGGGGGTACGGTGGTATGGTGGTACGGTGGTACGGTGGTATGGTGGTATGGTGGTACGGTGGTATGGTGGTATGGTGGTACGGTGGTGGTACGGAGGGTACGGTGGTATGGTGGTATGGTGGTACGGTGGAACGGTGGTACGGTGGTATGGTGGCACGGTGGTATGGTGGTACGGTGGTATGGTACAGTGGTATGGTCGTACGGTGGTATGGTGGTATGGTGATGCGGTGGTATGGTGGTGATGCGGTGGTATGGTGGTATGGTGTTGAGATGCGGTTGTATGGTGAATGCGGTGAGTGCGGTGGTATGGTGGTGGTGACGGTGGTATGGTGGTGTGGTGGTATGGTGGTGTACGGTGGTATGGTGGTATGGTGGTATGGTGGTGATGCGGTGGTATGGTGGTGCGGTGGTATGGTGGTTGGTATGGTGGTGTCGTGGTATGGTGGTACGGTGGTACGGTGGTATGGTGGTGGTGCGATTGGTATGGTGGTGTGGTGGTATGGTGGTATGGTGGTATGGTGGTGTGGTGGTATGGTGGTATGGTGGTATGGTGGTGGTACGGTGGTATGGTGGTGCGGTGAGTACGGTGGTATGGTGGTATGGTGGTATTGTGGTGGTATGGTGGTATATGGTGGTATTGGTATGGTGGTATGGTGGTATGGTGGTGGTATGGGTGGTATGGTGATGGTGGTATGGTGGTTGGTGGTGGTGGTGGTATGGTGAATGGTGGTGCGTATGGTGGTATGGTGGTATGGTGGTATGGTGGTGCGAAATACGGTGGTATGGTGGTATGGTGGTATGGTGGTATGGTGGTATAGTGGTGCGGTGGTATGGTGGTATGGTGGTATGGTGGTGATGGTGGTATGGTGGTGGTATGGTGGTTGGTGGTATGGTGGTGTGGTGGTATGGTGGTATCGTGGTATGGTGGTATGGTGGTATGGTGGTGGTATGGTGGTGCGGTGGTGCGGTGGTGGGTGGTGGTATGGTGGTATGGTGGTATGGTGGTATGGTGGTATGGTGGTATGGTGGTGGTGGAGCGGTGGTATGGTGGTATGGTGGTGGTATGGTGGTGATGCGGTGGTATGGTGGTATGGTGGTATGGTGGTATGGTGGTGGTACGGTGGTGGTGGTGGTGGTATGTGGTGGTGTGGTGGTATGGTGGTGTGGTGGTATGGTGGTATGGTGGTATGGTGGTGTGGTGGTATGGTGGTATGGTGGTATGGTGGTGAATGCGGTGGTATGCGTGGTATGGTGGTACGGTGGTATGGTGGTATGGTGGTATGGTGGTAGTGGTGGTATGGTGATGCACGGTGGTGATGCGGTGGTGGTGGTGGTGGTACGGTGGTATGGTGGTGTGGTGGTATGGTGGTATGGTGGTATGGTGGTATGGTGGTGGTATGGTGGTATGGTGGTATGGTGGTGGTACGGTGGTATGGTGGTATGGTGGTATGGTGGTATGGTGGTATGGTGGTATGGTGGTGTATGGTGGTATGGTGGTACGGTGGTATGGTGGTATGGTGGTATTGGTGGTATGGTGGTGGTATGGTGGTCGGTGATACGGTGGTATGGTGGAATGGTGGTATGGTGGTGGTATGGTGGTATGGTGAGTGCGGTGGTATGGTGGTACGGTGGTACGGTGGTATGGTGGTATGGTGGTGGTATGGTGGTATGGTGGTATGGTGGTATGGTGGTGGTACGGTGGTATGGTGGTATGGTGGTGCGGTGGTATGGTGGTATGGTGGTATTGTGGTGGTATGTGGTATGGTGGTATGGTGGTGGTACGGTGGTATGGTGGAATGGTGGTATGGTGGTTGGTATGGTGGTGTCGTGGTATGGTGGTACGGTGGTGGTCGGTGGTGACGGTGGTATGGTGGTGGTTGTGGTGGTATGGTGGTATGGTGGTATCTGTGGTGGTATGGTGGTATGGTGGTGTGGTGGTATGGTGGTATGGTGGTATGGTGGTGGTGGTGGTATGGTGGTATGGTGGTATGGTGGTATGGTGGTACGGTGGTGGTGATACGGGTGGGTGGTATGGTGGTATGGTGAGTATGGTGGTGGTGGTATGGTGGTACAGTGGTATGGTGGTGGTATGGTGGTACGGTGAATGGTAGTGATGGTGGTGATGGTGGCATGGCTGTATGGTGGTATGGTGGCGGTGGTGGTGGTGGTGTGGTGGTATGGTGGTGCGGTGGTGCGGTGGTGTGGTGGTATGGTGGTATGGTGGTGTGGTGGTGGTGGTATGCAGTGGTGGCGTGGTGGTGGTATGGTGGTATGGTGATGGTGGTGATGGTGGTATGGTGGTATGGTGGTGGTATGGTGGTATGGTGGTATGGTATGGCTGGTGGTATGGTGGTATGGTGGTGTGGTGGTGGTACGGTGAGGTATGGTGGTATGGTGGTGATGGTGGTATGGTGGTATGGTGGTATGGTGGTGGTATGGTGGTATGGTGGTACAGTGGTATGGTGGTATGGTGGTATGGTGGTATGGTGGTATGGTGGTGTGGTGGTATGGTGGTATGGTGGTATGGTGGTGGTATGGTGGTATGGTGGTATGGTGGTGGTATGGTGGTGGTGATGGTGGTATCGGTGGTATGGTGGTATGGTGGTATGGTGGTGAGTATGGTGGTATGGTGGTGGTGGTATGTGGTGGTATGGTGGTATGGTGGTGCGGTGAGTGCGGTGGTATGGTGGTATGGTGGTATTGTGGTAGTATGGTGGTATGGTGGTATGGTGGTATGGTGGTGGTGGTATGGTGGTATGGTGGTGGTGGTATGGTGGTATGGTGGTGGCGGTGGTATGGTGGTATGGTGGTGGTGGTGGTGGTATGGTGGTGGTGGTGGTATGGTGGTTGGTATGGTGGTATGGTGGTGCGGTGGTATGGTGGTATGGTGGTGGTATGGTGGTATGGTGGTGGTGGTGGTGGTGGTGGTGGTGCGGTGATGCGGTGGTATGGTGGTATGGTGGTGTGGTGGTATGGTGGTATGGTGGTATGGTGGTGTGGTGGTATGGTGGTATGGTGGTATGGTGGTGAATGCGGTGGTATGGTGATGACGGTGGTGGTGGTGGTATGGTGGTATGGTGGTGGTATGGTGGTATGGTGGTGGTATGGTGGTATGGTGGTGGTATGGTGGTGGTGGTATGGTGGTATAAGTAGGCTGTGCGTGGTATGGTGGTATGGTGGTATGGCTGGTAGTGCGTGGTATGGTGGTATGGTGGCGGTGGTGGTATGGTGGTATGGTGTGGCAGTGGTAGGTGATGGCACAGTGAGTACGGTGGTATGGTGGTATGGTGGTATGGTGGTGGTGGTATAGTGGTGGTATGGTGGTATGGTGCGAGTGATGGTGTGCGGTGGTATGGTGGTATGGTGGTATGGTGGTGGTAGTGGTGTGGTGGTATGGTGGTATGGTAGTATGGTGGTACGATGGTATGGTGGTGCGATGGTATGGTGGTACAGTGGTATGGTGTATGGTGGTATGGCTGTCTGGTGGTATGCGTGGTGCGGTGGTATGGTGGTATGGTGGTATGGTGGCGGTGGTGGTGGTGGTATGGTGGTATGGTGGTATGGTGGTGATGGTGGTATAGTGGTGTGGTACGTAGTGGTGGTATGGTGGTACGGTGGTACGGTGGTGTGGTGGTATGGTGGTATGGTGGTGGTATGGTGGTACGGTAGTAAGGTGGTATGGCTGTACGGTGGTATGGTGGTATGGTGGTGTGGTGGTATGGTGGTACGGTGGTATGGTGGTATGGTGGTATGGTGGTGTGGTGGTATGGTGGTATGGTGGTGGTACGGTGGTACGGTGGTATGGTGGTACGGTGTTATGGTGGTATGGTGGTATGGTGGTACGGTGGTACGATGGTATGGTGGTACAGTGGTACGGTAGTACGGTGGTATGGCTGTACGGTGGTACGGTGGTACGGTGGTACGGTGGTATGGTGGCATGGCTGTACGGTGGTATGGTGGTATGGTGGTATGGTGGTGGTATGGTGGTGGTACGGTGGTATCGTGGTATGGTAGTATGGTGGTATGGTGGTGGTACGGTGGTACGGTGGTGTGGTGGTGTGGTGGTATGGTGGTATGGTGGTATGGTGGTATGGTGGTGGTACGGTGGTATGGTGGTAAAGGTGGAACGGTGGTATGGTGGTACGGCGGTACGGTGGTATGGTGGTACGGTGGTACGGTGGTATGGTGGTATGGTGGTATGGTACGGTGGTATGGTGGTACGGTGGTACGGTGGTATGGTGGTACGGTGGTACGGTGGTATGGTGGTATGGTACGGTGGTATGGTGGTACGGTGGTACGGTGGTATGGTGGTGGTATGGTGGTATGGTGGTGTGGTGGTATGGTGGTATGGTGGTATGGTGGTACGGTGGTACGGTGGTATAGTGGTACGGTGGTATGGTGGTATGGTGGTACGGTGGTACGGTGGTGGTACGGTGGTACGGTGGTACGGTGGTATGGTGGTGTGGTGGTATGGTGGTATGGTGGTATGGTGGTGTGGTGGTATGGTGGTATGGTGGTATGGTGGTGGTACGGTGGTATGGTGGTACGGTGGTACGGTGGTATGGTGGTATGGTGGTATGGTGGTGGTACGGTGGTACGGTGGTATGGTGGTATGGTAGTATGGTGGTACGGTGGTATGGTGGTATGGTATGGTGGTACAGTGGTACGGTGAGTATGGCTATGGCTGGTGAGTGGTGGTATGGTGGCAGTGGTGGTGGTATGGTGGCATGGCTGTACGGTGGTATGGTGGTATGGTGGTATGGTGGTGGTATGGTGGTGGTACGGTGGTATCGTGGTATGGTGGTATGGTGGTATGGTGGTGGTACGGTGGTACGGTGGTACGGTGGTGTGGTGGTGTGGTGGTATGGTGGTATGGTGGTATGGTGGTATGGTGGTGGTACGGTGGTATGGTGGTATGGTGGAACGGTGGTATGGTGGTACGGCGGTACGGTGGTATGGTGGTACGGTGGTACGGTGGTATGGTGGTATGGTGGTATGGTACGGTGGTATGGTGGTACGGTGGTACGGTGGTATGGTGGTGGTACGGTGGTATGGTGGTGTGGTGGTATGGTGGTATGGTGGTATGGTGGTGGTATGGTGGTATGGTGGTATGGTGGTGGTATGGTGGTGGAGTGCGGTGGTATGGTGGTGGTGGTACGGTGGTATGGTGGAATGGTGATGGTGGTGGTGGTGGTATGGTGGTGGGTGGTGGTATGGTGGTATGGTGGTATGGTGGTGGTATGGTGGTATGGTGGTGGTGGTGGTGGGTGGTATGGTGGTGGTGGTGGTATGGTGGTGGTGGTGTGGTGGTATGGTGGTGGTGGTGGTACGGTGGTTGGTGGCACGGTGGTGATGGTGGTATGGTGGTATGGTGGTATGGTGGTATGGTGGTATGGTGGTGGTGGTGGTATGGTGGTATGGTGGTAGGTGGTATGGTGGTATGGTGGTGGTATGGTGGTGGTGGTGATGGTATGGTGGTATGGTGGTATGGTGGTGGTATGGTGGTATGGTGGTATGGTGGTATGGTGGTATGGTGGTATGGTGGTATGGTGGTGGTATGGTAGTATGGTGGTATGGTGGTATGGTGGTATGGTGGTGGTGGTACGGTGGTGTGGTGGTATGGTGGTATGGTGGTATGGTGGTATGGTGGTATGGTGGTATGGTGGTATGGTGGTATGGTGGTATGGTGGTGGTATGGTGGTATGGTGGTACGGTGGTATGGTGGTATGGTGGTATGGTGGTGGTATGGTGGTATGGTGGTATGGTGGTATGGCTGTGGGTGGTATGGTGAGTACGGTGATGGTGGTATGGTGGTATGGTGGTATGGTACAGTGGTATGGTGGTATGGTGGTATGGTGGTGGTATGGTGGTGAGTACGGTGGTATGGTGGTATGGTGGTACGGTGGTATGGTGGTATGGTGGTGGTATGGTGGTATGGTGGTATGGTGGTATGGTGGTATGGTGGTGGTATGGTGGTATGGTATGGTGGTATGGTGGTATGGTGGTATGGTGGTGCGGTGGTGGTATGGTGGTATGGTGGTATGGTGGTATGGTGGTGGTGGTATGGTGGTATGGTGGTATGGTGGTACGGTGGTATGGTGGTATGGTGGTGGTGATGGTGGTATGGTGGTATGGTGGTATGGTGGTAGTGGTGGTATGGTGGTATGGTGGTATGGTGGTGGTGATGGTATGGTGGTATGGTGGTGGGTGTGGTGGTATGGTGGTATGGTGGTATGATGGTGGTATGGTGGTACGGTGGTATGGTGGTATGGGTGGTATGGTGGTGGTGGTGGTGGTATGGTGGTATGGTGGTGTATGGTGGTATGGTGGTATGGTGGTATGGTGGTATGGTGGTATGGTGGTGGTGGTGGTATGGTGGTATGGTGGTATGGTGGTGGTGTGGTGGTATGGTGGTATGGTGGTATGGTGGTGGTGATGCGGTGGTGGTGGTGCGGTGGTATGGTGGTATGGTGGTATGGTGGTATGGTGGTATGGTACGGTGGTATGGTGGTACGGTGGTATGGTGGTGGTGGTGGTATGGTGGTATGGTGGTGGTATGGTGGTATGGTGGTGATGGTGGTATGGTGGTATGGTGGTGGTATGGTGGTGGTATGGTGGTACGGTGGTATGGTGGTATGGTGGTATGGTGGTATGGTGGTACGGTGGTATGGTGGTATGGTGGTACGGTGGTATGGTGGTATGGTGGTATGGTGGGTGGTGGTATGGTGGTATGGTGGTATGGTGGTGGTGGTGGTATGGTGGTATGGTGAGTACGGTGGTATGGTGGTATGGTGGTGGTATGGTGGTATGGTGGTATGGTGGTATGGTGGTGGTGGTGGTACGGTGGTATGGTGGTATGGTGGTATGGTGGTATGGTGGTGTGGTGGTATGGTGGTATGGTGGTATGGTGGTGGTACGGTGGTATGGTGGTACGGTGGTACGGTGGTATGGTGGTATGGTGGTATTGTGGTGGTATGGTGGTGGTATGGTAGTACGGTGGTACGGCGGTATGGTGGAATGGTGGTATGGTGGTGGTATGGTGGTACGGTAGTACGGTGGTATGGCTGGACGGTGGTACGGTGGTACGGTGTGGTGATATGGTGGTATGGTGGTATGGTGGTATGGTGAGTACGGTGGTATGGTGGTATGGTGGTATGGTGGTCGTACGGTGGTATGGTGGTATGGTGGTACGGTGGTACGGTGGTATAGTGGTACGGTGGTATGGTGGTATGGTGGTATGGTGGTATTGTGGTGGTATGGTGGTGGTATGGTAGTACGGTGGTACGGCGGTATGGTGGAATGGTGGTATGGTGGTGGTATGGTGGTACGGTAGTACGGTGGTATGGCTGGACGGTGGTACGGTGGTACGGTGGTACGGTGGTACGGTGGTATGGTGGTATGGTGGTACGGTGGTATGGTGGTATGGTGGTATGGTGGTGGTACGGTGGTATGGTGGTATGGTGGAACGGTGGTATGGTGGTACGGCGGTACGGTGGTATGGTGGTACGGTGGTACGGTGGTATGGTGGTATGGTGGTATGGTACGGTGGTATGGTGGTACGGTGGTACGGTGGTATGGTGGTGGTACGGTGGTATGGTGGTGTGGTGGTATGGTGGTATGGTGGTATGGTGGTAACGTGGTGGTATGGTGGTATGGTGGTATGGTGGTATGGTGGTATGGTGCTGTACGGTGGTATTGGTATGGTGGTATGGTGGTGGTATGGTGGTATGGTGGTGGTATGGTGGCAGTGGTATACGGTATGGTGGTATGGTGGTATGGTGGTGGTATGGTGGTATGGTGGTATGGTGGTATGGTGGTGCGGGTGGAACGGTGGTATGGTGGTGGCGATGGTGGCATGGTGTATGGTGGAATGGTGGTATGGTACGGGTGGTACGGTGGTATGGTGGTATGGTGGCACGGTGGTATGGTGGTATGGTGGTATGGTGGTATGGTGGTATGGTGGTGCGGTGGTATGGTGGTACGGTGGTATGGTGGTATGGTGGTGTGGTGGTATGGTGGTATGGTGGTATGGTGGTATGGTGGGTGGTATGGTGGTATGGTGGTACGGTGGTATGGTGGTATGGTGGTGGTATGGTAGTACGGTGGTACGGCGGTATGGTGGTATGGTGGTATGGTGGTGGTATGGTGGTACGGTGGTATGGTGGTATGGCTGTACGGTGGTATGGTGGTATGGTGGTGGTATGGTAGTACGGTGGTACGGTGGTACGGTGGTACGGTGGTACGGTGGTACGGTGGTGTGGTGGTATGGTGGTATGGTGGTATGGTGGTGGTACGGTGGTATGGTGGTATGGTGGTACGGTGGTATGGTGGTATGGTGGTGGTATGGTAGTAGTATGGTGAGTGCGTGGTATGGTGGTATGGTGGTATGGTGGTGGTATGGTGGTACGGTGGTATGGTGGTATGGCTGTACGGGGGTACGGTGGTATGGTGGTACGGTGGTACGGTGGTACGGTGGTATGGTGGTACGGTGGTACAGTGGTACGGTGGTATGGTGGTATGGTGGTATGGTGGTATTGTGGTCGTACGGTGGTATGGTGGTATGGTGGTACGGTGGTATGGTGGTATGGTGGTATTGTGGTAGTATGGTGGTATGGTGGTACGGTGGTATGGTGGTACGGTGGTACGGTGGTATGGTGGTATGGTGGTATGGTGGTATGGTGGTATGGTGGTATGGTATGGTGGTATGGTGGTACGGTGGTAATGCGTGGTATGGGTGGTATGGTGGTGGTATGGTGGTATGGTGGTAATGGTGGTGCGGTGGTATGGTGGTATGGTGGTACGGTGATGGTGGTATGGTGGTATGGTGGTATGGTGGTATGGTGGTGCGGTGGTATGGTGGTATGGTGGTACGGTGGTACGGTGGTATAGTGGTATGGTGGTATGGTGGTATGGTGGTACGGTGGTATGGTGGTGGTACGGTGGTATGGTGGTACGGTGGTATGGTGGTATGGTGGTATGGTGGTATGGTGGTATGGGTATGGTGGTATGGTGGTACGGTGGTATGGTGGTACGGTGGTATGGTGGTATGGTGATGGTGGTATGGTGGTACGGTGGTATGGTGGTATGGTGGTATGGTGGTATTGTGGTGGTATGGTGGTGGTATGGTAGTACGGTGGTACGGCGGTATGGTGGAATGGTGGTATGGTGGTGGTACGGTGGTACGGTGGTACGGTGGTACGGGGGTATGGTGGTATGGTGGTACGGTGGTATGGTGGTATGGTGGTATGGTGGTATGGTGGTCGTACGGTGGTATGGTGGTATGGTGGTACGGTGGTATGGTGGTATGGTGGTATGGTACGGTGGTATGGTGGTACGGTGGTACGGTAGTATGGTGGTGGTACGGTGGTATGGTGGTATGGTGGTATGGTGGTATGGTGGTGTGGTGGTATGGTGGTATGGTGGTATGGTGGTGGTACGGTGGTATGGTGGTACGGTGGTACGGTGGTATGGTGGTATGGTGGTACGGTGGTGTGGTGGTATGGTGGTATGGTGGTATGGTGGTGGTACGGTGGTATGGTGGTATGGTGGTACGGTGGTATGGTGGTATGGTGGTGGTATGGTAGTACGGTGGTACGGCGGTATGGTGGTATGGTGGTATGGTGGTGGTATGGTGGTACGGTGGTATGGTGGTATGGCTGTACGGTGGTATGGTGGTATGGTGGTGGTATGGTAGTACGGTATGGTGGTGGTGGTGGTACGGGTGGTGGTACGGTGGTGTGGTGGTATGGTGGTATGGTGGTATGGTGGTGGTACGGTGGTATGGTGGTATGGTGGTATGGTGGTATGGTGGTATGGTGGTGGTATGGTGAGTACGGTGGTACGGTGCGATGGTGGTATGGTGGTATGGTGGTGGTGGTATGGTGGTATGGTATGGTGGTATGGTGGTACGGGGTGGTATGGGTATGGTGGTATGGTGGTACGGTGGTATGGTGGTATGGGTGGTACAGTGGTGCGGTGGTATGGTGGTATGGTGGTATGGTGGTATTGTGGTGGTACGGTGGTATGGTGGTATGGTGGTACGGTGGTATGGTGGTATGGTGGTATTGTGGTAGTATGGTGGTATGGTGGTACGGTGGTATGGTGGTACGGTGGTACGGTGGTATGGTGGTACGGTGGTACGGTGGTATGGTGGTATGGTGGTATGGTACGGTGGTATGGTGGTACGGTGGTACGGTGGTATGGTGGTGGTATGGTGGTACGGTAGTACGGTGGTATGGCTGGTATGCGGTGGTATGGTGGTATGGTGGTACGGTGGTATGGTGGTATGGTGGTATGGTGGTATGGTGGTATGGTGGTATGGTGGTGGTATGGTGGTATGGTGGTATGGTGGTGTATGGTATAGTGGTACGGTGGTATGGTGGTATGGTGGTATGGTGGTATGGTGGTATATGGTGGTGGTGGTATGGTGGTATGGTGGTATGGTGGTATGGTGGTACGGTGGTATGGTGGTGGTATGGTGGTACGGTGGTATGGTGGTATGGTGGTATGGTGGTATGGTGGTGGTATGGTGGTGCGGTATGGTGGTATGGTGGTATGGTGGTATTGGGTGGTATGGTGGTGGTATGGTAGTATGGTGGTATATGGTGGAATGGTGGTATGGTGGTATGGTGGTACGGTGGTGGTGGGGGGTATGGTGGTATGGTGGTATGGTGGTATGGTGGTATGGTGGTATGGTGGTATGGTGGTACGGTGGTATGGTGGTATGGTGGTATGGTATGGTGGTATGGTGGTATGGTGGTGGTATAGTGGTGGTGGTATGGTAGTATGGTGGTGGTGGTGGTATGGTGGTGGTGGTGGTATGGTGGTATGGTGGTGTGGTGGTATGGTGGTATGGTGGTATGGTGGTGTATGGTATGGTGGTGCGGTGGTACGGTGGTATGGTGGTATGGTGGTATTGTGGTGGTATGGTGGTGGTGGTAGTGCGGTGGTATGGTGGTATGGTGGAATGGTGGTATGGTGGTGGTATGGTGGTATGGTATACGGTGGTATGGTGGTATGGTGGTACGGTGGTATGGTGGTATGGTGGTATGGGTGGTATGGTGGTACGGTGGTATGGTGGTATGGTGGTATGGTGGTGGTACGGTGGTATGGTGGTATGGTGGTACGGTGGTGATGGTGGTATGTGGTGGTGGTATGGTGGTATGGTGGTATGGTGGTATTGTGGTGGTATGGTGGTGGTATGGTAGTACGGTGGTATGGTGGTATGGTGGAATGGTGGTATGGTGGTGGTATGGTGGTGCGGTATGGTGGTATGGCTGGACGGTGGTGGTGCGGTGGTATGGTGGTATGGTGGTATGGTGGTACGGTGGTATGGTGGTATGGTGGTATGGTGGTATGGTGGTATGGTGGTATGGTGGTGGTGGTACGGTGGTATGGTGGTGGTATGGTGGTATGGTGGTATGGTGGTATGGTGGTGTGGTGGTGGTGGTGGTACGGTGGTATGGTGGTGGTACGGTGGTACGGTGGTGGTATGGTGGCATGGTATGGTGGCACGGTGGTGCGGTGGTATGGTGGTGGTGGTGGTATGGTGGTGTGGTGGTATGGTGGTATGGTGGTATGGTGGTGTGGTGGTATGGTGGTATGGTGGTAAAGGTGGTGGTATGGTGGTATGGTGGTACAGCGGTGCGGTGGTATGGTGGTATGGTGGTATGGTGGTGCTATGGTGGTATGGTGGTATGGTGGTATGGTGGTATGGTGGTATGGTGGTCGTACGGTGGTATGGTGGTATGGTGGTACGGTGGTATGGTGGTATGGTGGTATGGTACGGTGGTACGGTGGTATGGTGGTATGGTGGTATGGTGGTGTGGTGGTATGGTGGTATGGTGGTATGGTGGTGGTACGGTGGTATGGTGGTACGGTGGTACGGTGGTATGGTGGTATGGTGGTATTGTGGTGGTATGGTGGTGGTATGGTAGTACGGTGGTACGGCGGTATGGTGGAATGGTGGTATGGTGGTGGTATGGTGGTACGGTAGTACGGTGGTATGGCTGTATTGTGATGGTGGTACGGTGGTACGGTGGTATGGTGGTATGGTGGTACGGTGGTATGGTGGTATGGTGGTATGGTGGTATGGTGGTCGTACGGTGGTATGGTGGTATGGTGGTACGGTGGTACGGTGGTATAGTGGTACGGTGGTATGGTGGTATGGTGGTATGGTGGTATGGTGGTACGGTGGTGGTACGGTGGTACGGTGGTACGGTGGTATGGTGGTATGGTGGTACGGTGGTACGGTGGTATGGTACGGTGGTATGGTGGTACGGTGGTATGGTGGCATGGTGGTACGGTGGTATGGTGGTACGGTGGTACGGTGGTATGGTGGTACGGTGGTATGGTACGGTGGTATGGTGGTACGGTGGTATGGTGGTATTGTGGTGGTATGGTGGTGGTATGGTAGTACGGTGGTACGGCGGTATGGTGGAATGGTGGTATGGTGGTGGTATGGTGGTACGGTAGTACGGTGGTATGGCTGGACGGTGGTACGGTGGTACGGTTGTACGGTGGTACGGTGGTATGGTGGTATGGTGGTACGGTGGTATGGTGGTATGGTGGTATGGTGGTCGTACGGTGGTATGGTGGTATGGTGGTACGGTGGTACGGTGGTATAGTGGTACGGTGGTATGGTGGTATGGTGGTATGGTGGTATGGTGGTACGGTGGTGGTACGGTGGTACGGTGGTACGGTGGTACGGTGGTACGGTGGTACGGTGGTATGGTGGTACGGTGGTATGGTGGTATGGTGGTATGGTACGGTGGTATGGTGGTATGGTGGTATGGTGGTGTGGTGGTATGGTGGTATGGTGGTATGGTGGTGGTACGGTGGTATGGTGGTACGGTGGTACGGTGGTATGGTGGTATGGTGGTATTGTGGTGGTATGGTGGTGGTATGGTAGTACGGTGGTACGGCGGTATGGTGGAATGGTGGTATGGTGGTGGTATGGTGGTACGGTAGTACGGTGGTATGGCTGTACGGTGGTACGGTGGTACGGTGGTACGGTGGTATGGTGGTATGGTGGTACGGTGGTATGGTGGTATGGTGGTATGGTGGTATGGTGGTCGTACGGTGGTATGGTGGTATGGTGGTACGGTGGTACGGTGGTATAGTGGTACGGTGGTATGGTGGTATGGTGGTATGGTGGTATGGTGGTACGGTGGTATGGTGGTATGGTGGTATGGTGGTATGGTGGTCGTACGGTGGTATGGTGGTATGGTGGTACGGTGGTATAGTGGTACGGTGGTATGGTGGTATGGTGGTATGGTGGTATGGTGGTACGGTGGTGGTACGGTGGTACGGTGGTACGGTGGTATGGTGGTATGGTGGTACGGTGGTACGGTGGTATGGTACGGTGGTATGGTGGTACGGTGGTATGGTGGCATGGTGGTACGGTGGTATGGTGGTACGGTGGTACGGTGGTATAGTGGTACGGTGGTACGGTGGTACGGTGGTATGGTGGTATGGTACGGTGGTATGGTGGTACGGTGGTACGGTGGTATGGTGGTATGGTGGTATTGTGGTGGTATGGTGGTGGTATGGTAGTACGGTGGTACGGCGGTATGGTGGAATGGTGGTATGGTGGTGGTATGGTGGTACGGTGGTACGGTGGTATGGCTGGTATGGTGGTACGGTGGTACGGGTGGCACGGCGAACGGTGGTACGGTGGTATGGTGGTACGGTGGTATGGTGGTATGGTGGTATGGTGGTATGGTGGTCGAAAATGCGGTGGTATGGTGGTATGGTGGTACGGTGGTATAGTGGCAGTGCGGTGGTATGGTGGTATGGTGGTATGGTGGTATGGTGGTACGGTGGTGGTATGGTGGCGGTGAAATGCGGTGGTATGGTGGTATGGTGGCATGGTGATGCGGTGGTATGGTGCGGTGGTATGGTGGCATGGTGGTATGGTGGCATGGTGGTGCGGTGGTATGGTGGTGGCGGCATTGTGGCACGGTGGTATGGTGGTACGGTGGTACGGTGGTATGGTGGTATGGTACGGTGGTATGGTGGTACGGTGGTACGGTGGTATGGTGGTGGTACGGTGGTATGGTGGTGTGGTGGTATGGTGGTATGGTGGTATGGTGGTGTGGTGGTATGGTGGTATGGTGGTATGGTGGTGGTACGGTGGTATGGTGGTACAGCGGTACGGTGGTATGGTGGTATGGTGGTATGGTGGTGGTATGGTGGTATGGTGGTGGTATGGTAGTACGGTGGTACGGCGGTATGGTGGTATGGTGGTATGGTGGTGGTATGGTGGTACGGTGGTATGGTGGTATGGCTGTACGGGGGTACGGTGGTATGGTGGTACGGTGGTACGGTGGTACGGTGGTACGGTGGTATGGTGGTACGGTGGTACAGTGGTACGGTGGTATGGTGGTATGGTGGTCGTACGGTGGTATGGTGGTATGGTGGTACGGAGGTATAGTGGTACGGGGTACGGTGGTACGGTGGTATGGTGGTATGGTGGTATGGTGGTACGGTGGTGGTACGGAGGTACGGTGGTACGGTGGTATGGTGGTATGGTGGTACGGTGGTACGGTGGTACGGTGGTACGGTGGTATGGTGGTGGTACGGTGGTATGGTGGTGTGGTGGTATGGTGGTATGGTGGTATGGTGGTGTGGTGGTATGGTGGTATGGTGGTATGGTGGTGGTACGGTGGTATGGTGGTACGGTGGTACGGTGGTATGGTGGTATGGTGGTATGGTGGTGGTATGGTGGTATGGTGGTGGTATGGTAGTACGGTGGTACGGCGGTATGGTGGTATGGTGGTATGGTGGTGGTATGGTGGTACGGTGGTATGGTGGTATGGCTGTACGGGGGTACGGTGGTACGGTGGTACGGTGGTATGGTGGTATGGTGGTACGGTGGTACGGTGGTACGGTGGTATGGTGGTACGGTGGTACAGTGGTACGGTGGTATGGTGGTATGGTGGTATGGTGGTATTGTGGTCGTACGGTGGTATGGTGGTATGGTGGTACGGAGGTATAGTGGTACGGTGGTATGGTGGTACGGTGGTATGGTGGTATGGTGGTATGGTGGTACGGTGGTGGTACGGAGGTACGGTGGTACGGTGGTACGGTGGTACGGTGGCACGGTGGTACGGTGGTATGGTGGTATGGTGGTACGGTGGTACGGTGGTATGGTGGTACGGTGGTATGGTACGGTGGTATGGTCGTACGGTGGTATGGTGGTATGGTGGTACGGTGGTATGGTGGTGGTACGGTGGTATGGTGGTATGGTGTTGGTACGGTTGTATGGTGGTACGGTGGTATGGTGGTACGGTGGTATGGTGGTGGTACGGTGGTATGGTGGTGTGGTGGTATGGTGGTATGGTGGTGTGGTGGTACGGTGGTACGGTGGTACAGTGGCACGGTGGTATGGTGGTATGGTGGTACGGTGGTATGGTGGTACGGTGGTATGGTGGTATGGCTGTACGGTGGTACGGTGGTATGGTGGTATGGTGGTACGGTGGTACGGTGGTATGGTGGTGGTACGGTGGTATGGTGGTGTGGTGGTATGGTGGTATGGTGGTGTGGTGGTACGGTGGTACGGTGGTACAGTGGCACGGTGGTATGGTGGTATGGTGGTACGGTGGTATGGTGGTACGGTGGTATGGTGGTATGGCTGTACGGTGGTACGGTGGTATGGTGGTATGGTGGTACGGTGGTACGGTGGTATGGTGGTATGGTAGTATGGTATGGCAGTATGGTGTTAAAATGAAGGAACCAGTATATTCTGACATCAGTGATTGATACTGGCGAGCTGTGGCCACTCTGAATACACCCACAAATGAATTATTCAGCTAAGCAGCCTATTAGCATAACTCAGAAATCAACTTAACGTGAAAGGAGGGAGGGAGGGATGGAGGAGCGAGATGAAGGGAAGAAGAGAGATTGAAGATGGAGGGAGGGAGAACGATAGAGATAGAGAAATGGAGGGAGGGATAACGATAGAGAGATAGAGGCCTATCTCTCCCATTGTACGTTTATCGCTGTTTCTGCTACGCTTCCCTCAGTTCTGGTACACAGGCCTGTCCTCAACAGAACTGGGTAAATCTTGGGAAAGGTCAACCAAAGGGCAAGAAGTCTGTGTCCGAACTGCTACATATTCCATATTTAGTGCACTACTTTTCACATGGGCCCATAGCTCTCTGGTCAAAAGTAGTGCACTAGGTTGGGGGTAGGGTATGATTTCGGATTTAGATTTAAACCGTTAATTCCAGAGGGAATACAACAGAATAGGTAAAACTAAAGGCTAACGTAGCTTTAGGAGGAATTCGATTTCTCAAGAAATCAAGTGTTTTATTTATTTTTTGGCAATAGTTTTTTTCTCTTTTACTCCCGTTGAAGAACAGTAAATTAAATTTCCTGGTGGCCCACTGTCTGTCAACCTTCTGAAGAAGACATGTCCTGGTGACCAACTGTCTGTCAACCTTCTGAAGAAGACATGTCCTGGTGACCAACTGTCTGTCAACCTTCTGAAGAAGACATGTCCTGGTGACCAACTGTCTGTCAACCTTCTGAAGAAGACATGTCCTGGTGACCAACTGTCTGTCAACCTTCTGAAGAAGACATGTCCTGGTGGCCAACTGTCTGTCAACCTTCTGAAGAAGACATGTCCTGGTGACCAACTGTCTGTCAACCTTCTGAAGAAGACATGTCCTGGTGACCAACTGTCTGTCAACCTTCTGAAGAAGACATGTCCTGGTGACCAACTGTCTGTCAACCTTCTGAAGAAGACATGTCCTGGTGACCAACTGTCTGTCAACCTTCTGAAGAAGACATGTCCTGGTGACCAACTGTCTGTCAACCTTCTGAAGAAGACATGTCCTGGTGACCAACTGTCTGTCAACCTTCTGAAGAAGACATGTCCTGGTGACCAACTGTCTGTCAACCTTCTGAAGAAGACATGTCCTGGTGACCAACTGTCTGTCAACCTTCTGAAGAAGACATGTCCTGGTGACCAACTGTCTGTCAACCTTCTGAAGAAGACATGTCCTGGTGGCCCACTGTCTGTCAACCTTCTGAAGAAGACATGTCCTGTTGGCCAACTGTCTGTCAACCTTCTGAAGAAGAAATATCCTGCTGCTCTAATATCCGTAAACCTTCTGATGAATTTTTCCACTTGACCTTCACTGTGTTCCACTTGACCTTCACTGTGTTGAATAGATTGCTTTAACTGTCTCTGAAACTGTTCTTTTGGGGACAAAAGTGTGTGTGTGTGTGTGTGTGTGTGTGTGTGTGTGTGTGTGTGTGTGTGTGTGTGTGTGTGTGTGTGTGTGTGTGTGTGTGTGTGTGTGACATTACCTTGTGATGGACACACAGCAGAGTGTGTTTAGACGGGAGAGACGGCTGTGCTTGATGTTGTGTTATCACCACACCTGTGCTGCCATCTGTGCCCGTCCCTACGCCCCCATGTGACCCTCTGCCTTGCCACCTGGCACATGACAAGTGTCACACGGAACAGAACACCTGCCTGATGAACACATCTCAATCTGCTGTACAGGGAGAGAGGGAAAATATGGAGTGGGAGAGGAGGGAGGGAGGCGAGAAGGATAGTGAGGAGAGTAGAGAGTAGAGAGAGGGAGAGGAGGGAGGGAGGCGAGAAGGATAGTGGGGAGAGTAGAGAGTAGAGAGAGAGAGGAAGATGGTGAGGAGACGCAAAGATATAGAGAGCGGAAGGAAGGATGACAGGTAGGACAGACACCCCTTCCGTCCCCACAATAGAAAGAGAGAGCAGCACCAGGGAAGCCTGCCCATCCTGAGGGGAACAGTGAGCAGTGAGGAGAACAGTGAGGGGAACAGTGAGCAGGGAGGGAAACAGAGAGGGGAACAGTGAGCAGTGAGGGGAACAGTGAGGGGAACAGTGAGCAGTGAGGGGAACAGTGAGCAGTGAGGGGAACAGTGAGCAGTGAGGGGAACAGTGAGGGGAACAGTGAGCAGGGAGGGGAACAGTGAGCAGTGGGGGAACAGTGAGGGGAACAGTGAGCAGTGAGGGGAACAGTGAGGAGTGAAGGAAACAGTGAAGGGAACAGTGAGGAGTGAGGGGAACAGTGAGCAGTGAAGGAGAACAGTGAGCAGTGAGAGGGACAGTGAGGGGAACAGTGAGCAGTGAGGGGAACAGTGAGCAGTGAAGGAAACAGTGAAGGGAACAGTGAGGAGTGAGGGGAACAGTGAGCAGTGAAGGAGAACAGTGAGCAGTGAGAGGAACAGTGAGGGGAACAGTGAGCAGTGAGGGGAACAGTGAGCAGTGAGGGGAACAGTGAGCAGTGAAGGAAACAGTGAAGGGAACAGTGAGGAGTGAGGGGAACAGTGAGCAGTGAAGGAGAACAGTGAGCAGTGAGAGGAACAGTGAGGGGAACAGTGAGCAGTGAGGGAAACAGTGAGGGGAACAGTGAGCAGTGAGGGGAACAGTGAGCAGTGAGGGAGAACAGTGAGCAGTGAGGGAAACAGTGAGGGGAACAGTGAGCAGTGAGGGGAACAGTGAGCAGTGAAGGAAACAGTGGAGGGAACGGTGAGCAGTGAGGGGAACAGTGAGCAGTGAGGGGAACAGTGAGCAGTGAAGGAAACAGGGAGCAGTGAGGGGAACAGTGAGGGGAACAGTGAGCAGTGAGGGGAACAGGGAGGGGAACAGTGAGCAGTGAAGGAAACAGTGGAGGAACGGTGAGCAGTGAGGGGAACAGTGAGCAGTGAGGGGAACAGTGAGCAGTGAAGGAAACAGGGAGCAGTGAGGGGAACAGTGACGAGAACAGTGAGCAGTGAGGGGAACAGTGAGCAGTGAAGGAAACAGGGAGCAGTGAGGGGAACAGGGAGGGGAACAGTGAGCAGTGAGGGGAACAGTGAGCAGTGAGGGGAACAGTGAGCAGTGAAGGAAACAGTGGAGGGAACAGTGAGCAGTGAGGGGAACAGTGAGGGGAACAGTGAGCAGTGAAGGAAACAGTGAGCAGTGAAGGAAACAGTGGAGGGAACGGTGAGCAGTGAGGGGAACAGTGAGCAGTGAAGGAAACAGTGAAGGGAACAGTGAGGAGTGAGGGGAACAGTGAGCAGTGAAGGAAACAGTGAAGGGCACAGTGAGCAGTGAGGGGAACAGTGAGCAGTGAATGAAACAGTGAAGGGAACAGTGAGGAGTGAGGGGAACAGTGAAGGGAACAGTGAGCAGTGAAGGAGAACAGTGAGCAGAGAGGGGAACAGTGAGCAGTGAGGGGAACAGTGAGCAGTGAGGGACACAGGGAGCAGTGAGGGGAACAGTGAGGGGAACAGTGAGCAGGGAGGGAAACAGAGAGGGGAACAGTGAGCAGTGAGGGGAACAGTGGAGGGAACGGTGAGCAGTGAGGGGAACAGTGAGCAGTGAGGGGAACAGTGAGGGGAACAGTGAGCAGGGAGGGAAACAGAGAGGGGAACAGTGAGCAGTGAGGGGAACAGTGGAGGGAACGGTGAGCAGTGAGGGGAACAGTGAGCAGTGAGGGGAACAGTGAGCAGTGAAGGAAACAGGGAGCAGTGAGGGGAACAGTGAGGGGAACAGTGAGCAGGGAGGGAAACAGAGAGGGGAACAGTGAGCAGTGAGGGGAACAGTGAGGGGAACAGTGAGCAGTGAGGGGAACAGTGAGCAGTGAGGGGAACAGTGAGCAGTGAGGGGAACAGTGAGGGGAACAGTGAGCAGGGAGGGGAACAGTGAGCAGTGGGGGAACAGTGAGGGGAACAGTGAGCAGTGAGGGGAACAGTGAGGAGTGAAGGAAACAGTGAAGGGAACAGTGAGGAGTGAGGGGAACAGTGAGCAGTGAAGGAGAACAGTGAGCAGTGAGAGGGACAGTGAGGGGAACAGTGAGCAGTGAGGGGAACAGTGAGCAGTGAAGGAAACAGTGAAGGGAACAGTGAGGAGTGAGGGGAACAGTGAGCAGTGAAGGAGAACAGTGAGCAGTGAGAGGAACAGTGAGGGGAACAGTGAGCAGTGAGGGGAACAGTGAGCAGTGAGGGGAACAGTGAGCAGTGAAGGAAACAGTGAAGGGAACAGTGAGGAGTGAGGGGAACAGTGAGCAGTGAAGGAGAACAGTGAGCAGTGAGAGGAACAGTGAGGGGAACAGTGAGCAGTGAGGGAAACAGTGAGGGGAACAGTGAGCAGTGAGGGGAACAGTGAGCAGTGAGGGAGAACAGTGAGCAGTGAGGGAAACAGTGAGGGGAACAGTGAGCAGTGAGGGGAACAGTGAGCACTGAAGGAAACAGTGGAGGGAACGGTGAGCAGTGAGGGGAACAGTGAGCAGTGAGGGGAACAGTGAGCAGTGAAGGAAACAGGGAGCAGTGAGGGGAACAGTGAGGGGAACAGTGAGCAGTGAGGGGAACAGGGAGGGGAACAGTGAGCAGTGAAGGAAACAGTGGAGGGAACGGTGAGCAGTGAGGGGAACAGTGAGCAGTGAGGGGAACAGTGAGCAGTGAAGGAAACAGGGAGCAGTGAGGGGAACAGTGACGAGAACAGTGAGCAGTGAGGGGAACAGTGAGCAGTGAAGGAAACAGGGAGCAGTGAGGGGAACAGGGAGGGGAACAGTGAGCAGTGAGGGGAACAGTGAGCAGTGAGGGGAACAGTGAGCAGTGAAGGAAACAGTGGAGGGAACAGTGAGCAGTGAGGGGAACAGTGAGGGGAACAGTGAGCAGTGAAGGAAACAGTGAGCAGTGAAGGAAACAGTGGAGGGAACGGTGAGCAGTGAGGGGAACAGTGAGCAGTGAAGGAAACAGTGAAGGGAACAGTGAGGAGTGAGGGGAACAGTGAGCAGTGAAGGAAACAGTGAAGGGCACAGTGAGCAGTGAGGGGAACAGTGAGCAGTGAATGAAACAGTGAAGGGAACAGTGAGGAGTGAGGGGAACAGTGAAGGGAACAGTGAGCAGTGAAGGAGAACAGTGAGCAGAGAGGGGAACAGTGAGCAGTGAGGGGAACAGTGAGCAGTGAGGGACACAGTGAGGGGAACAGTGAGCAGTGAGGGGAACAGTGAGGGGAACAGTGAGGAGTGAGGGGAACAGTGAGGGGAACAGTGAGGAGTGAGGGGAACAGTGAGCAGTGAAGGAAACAGTGAGGGCACAGTGAGCAGTGAGGGGAACAGTGAGCAGTGAGGGGAACAGTGAGCAGTGAGGGGAACAGTGAGGGGAACAGTGAGCAGTGAGGGAAACAGGGAGCAGTGAAGGAAACAGTGAAGGGAACAGTGAGGAGTGAGGGGAACAGTGAGCAGTGAAGGAAACAGTGAGCAGTGAAGGAAACAGTGGAGGGAACGGTGAGCAGTGAGGGGAACAGTGAGCAGTGAAGGAAACAGTGAAGGGAACAGTGAGGAGTGAGGGGAACAGTGAGCAGTGAAGGAAACAGTGAAGGGAACAGTGAGGAGTGAGGGGAACAGTGAAGGGAACAGTGAGCAGTGAAGGAGAACAGTGAGCAGAGAGGGGAACAGTGAGGGGAACAGGGAGGGGAACAGTGAGCAGTGAGGGGAACAGAGAGGGGAACAGTGAGCAGTGAGGGGAACAGTGAGCAGTGAGGGGAACAGAGAGGGGAACAGTGAGGGGAACAGGGAGGGGAACAGTGAGCAGTGAGGGGAACAGTGAGCAGTGAGGGGAACAGTGAGCAGTGAGGGGAACAGAGAGGGGAACAGTGAGCAGTGAGGGGAACAGAGAGGGGAACAGTGAGGGGAACAGGGAGGGGAACAGTGAGCAGTGAGGGGAACAGGGAGCAGTGAGGGGAACAGTGAGCAGTGAAGGAAACAGTGGAGGGAACGGTGAGCAGTGAGGGGAACAGTGAGCAGTGAAGGAAACAGTGAAGGGAACAGTGAGGAGTGAGGGGAACAGTGAGCAGTGAAGGAAACAGTGAGGTGAACAGTGAGCAGTGAGGGAAACAGTGAGGGGAACAGGGAGCAGTGAATGAAACACGTTGTCAAAACATTTTCTCAGCGTTCCCTAAAACGAGGCTGTGCTTCCCTTTCATCATGGAACACTCTAAACCAGCCTTGTCAGGCTTGGCAATGCGGCGTGCTACTTTTGCTCTGATTGTGTGTGTATGTGTGTGCATGTGTTTAGACTTGTGTGAGTGTGTGTGTGAGCTGAGGTCGCATTACCGTGCAGCATCCCGGGGCATGATCGAGGTCAGCCCTGTGTCAGAGGATATGCATTAGTAACTCAAGAGTAAAGTGGCTGTGGATTAAGTTTCATCTACAATTCTGTAGATGATGATGGTGATGATGATGGTGATGATAATGGTGATGATGGTGGTGATGATGGTGATGATGATGATGATGGTGATGATAGTGGTGATGACAATTGTGATGGTGGTGATGATGATGATGGTGATGGTGATGGTGATGATGATGATGATGATGGTGGTGATGAATGGTGATGATGGGGGTGATGATGGTGATGGTGATGGTGATGATGATGATGATGATGATGGTGGTGATGATGGTGGTGATGATAATGGTGATGATAATGGTGATGATGGTGATGATGGTGGTGATGATGGTGGTGATGATGGTGATGATAATGGTGATGATGGTGGTGATGACAATTGTGATGATGATGGTGATGATGGTGATGGTGATGGTGATGATGATGATGATGATGATGGTGGTGATGAATGGTAATGATGGGGGTGATGATGTTGATGATGTTGATGATGATGTTGGTGATGATGGTGGTGATGATGTTGATGATGATGGTGATGATGGTGGTGATGATGATGATGATGATGATGAATGATGATGACGATGGTGATGAATGATGGTGGTGATGAATGATGATGATAATGATGATGATGATGATGGTGTTGATTATGGTGATGAGGATGGTGATGATGATGCTTTTGTTTTGCACCTTCATCAATTGAGGTTCCCTCTACTTCACGTCTCCAAGACCATGATCACCACTTCAAATCTCTCATTACAGTATTATTCTAAAATAAGATCTTGGAGAAAGAGAAAAAGGGAAGAACGATGGAGAGAAATAGGCTGATAAATAGAGAGAGAGAGAGGGAGAGGGAGAGAGAGGGAGAGGGAGAGAGAGGGAGAGAGAGGGAGAGAGAGAGAGAGAGAGAGAGAGAGAGAAGGAGACAGATAAATAGAGGGATAGAGGGATAGAGGGATAGAGAGAGAGAGAGAGAGAGAGGGGGAGAGGGAGAGAGATAAATAGAGGGATAGAGAGAGAGAGAGAGAGAGAGAGAGAGAGAGGGAGAGGGAGACAGATACATAGAGGGAGAGGGAGAGAGAGAGAGAGGGGGAGAGAAGGAGACAGATAAATAGAGGGAGAGAGAGAGAGAGAGAGAGGGAGAGGGAGAGGGAGAGAGAGAGAGAGGAGACAGATAAATAGAGGGATAGAGAGAGAGAGGGAGAGCAGGAGAGAGAGAGAGAGGAGAGAGGGAGAAGGAGAGAGAGAGACAGAGAGAGAGAGACATAGAGAGATAACATAACAAAGGAGGATAATTAACATGACAGCACTACTTTGATGTTTTCTGCGTACAGTATTCTCCATACGTTGAACAAGGGAGGGCTCGGGTTGTTTTGGAAAGTTTTGAAAGTCTCTGAAAAAGTGGTAGTTTGAAAAAGTTTGGTTACCAGCTACACTATATGTATATATATAATTATGTGGACACCCCTTCAACTGATCGGATGTGGGGATTTCAGCCAAACCTGTTGCTGACAGGTGTATAAAATCGAGCACACAGCCATGCAGTCATAATAGACAAACATTGGCAGTAGAATGGCCTTACTGAAGACTTTCAACTTGGCACGGTCATAGGATGCCACCTTTCTAACAAGTCAGTTCATCCATTTTTTGCCCTGCTAGAGCTGCCTCGGGTCAACTGTAAGTGTTGTTATTGTGAAGTGGAAAAGTTTAGCAGCAACAACGGCTCAGCTGTGACACAAGCTCACAGAGCAGGACTCCCGAGAGTAGAGGGTAGGTCGTAAAAATCGTCTGACCTCGGTTGCACCACTCACTGCCAAGTTCCAAACTTCCTCTGGATGCAACCTCAGCAAAATAACTGTTCGTCGGGAGCTTCATGAAATGGGTTTCTATGGCCGAGCAGCAACACACAAGCCTAAGATCACCATGTGCAATGCCAAGCGTCGGCTGGAGTGGTGTAAAGCTCTCCGCCATTGGACACTGGAGCAGTGGAAACATTTTCTCTGGAGTGATGAATCACTCTTCATCATCTGGCAGTCCGATGGATGAAACTGGGTTTGGCGGATGCCAAGAGCTACCTGCCCCAATGCACAGTGCCAACTGTAAAGTTTGGTGGAGGAGGAATAATGGTCTGGGGCTGTTTTTCATGGTTCAGTCTAGGCCCCTTAGTTACAGAGGAAGGAAATCTTAACGCTACATTATACAATGACATTCTAGAGGATTCTGTGCTTCCAACTTTGTGGCCAGAGTTTGGGGAAGGCCCTTTCCTGTTTCAGCATGACAATGCTCCCGTGCACAAAGCGAGATCCATACATGAATAGTTTGTCGAGATCGGTGTGGAAGAACTTGACTGGCCTGCACAGTCCTGACCAGTTCCTGTCTGGAACTGTAAGCATGAAGCAGTAACAGCGTAGCCTACGTTGCTACCATGACAACGACCATGACAATGATTTCTCACATGGTCAGTTTGATGAATTTAATCAGGAAAATGACAAGATGACACTAATCTGTAAATCAATGAGGGAGAACATCAGTTCTGTATGTGAATCCATGATAACAATGACGGAGAAATCAGATTATGTCAATCAAGGCGGAAAAAACATTGGAATGTGTGGCTGTATATATTCAGAGCCTGTTGTCATGACGTGATTATCATCAATCTGATGACTGTTATTTATTCCATCAACTAACTATGTTTAATAATAATGCTTTTTTTTATTTTTACTCAAAAACTAGTTGTATGAGCTCAGGTCAATGAGGCTTACAGGCCGTAAATAGAAAATAGAAGTTGTGTAATGTTAAGAAGAACTTAAGTTGGTAAAAAGATCTAACACAACATTAGGTGATAATATATGTATTATTATGGATTTATGATCAGCTGTAATGGGGGGCGGCCATTTTGGATCGGGAACACAGAATGAGGAGGAGGGTTAATCATATCATTTATACAGCATTTAAATGTAAACTTGATACATAGGATGCGTACAGTTTTCATAGACACAGTTACTTGGTTATACTGTCCTTAATGACATCACAAAATAATAAACAATGTGATTATTCTTCAGACCCCCTGGATGTCATAAATGAATGTCCAATCTTTTGACATTAGAGTTTTTAGGCCACACTCTCTCTAGACAAAGCATGCCTATGGTGGATACTGAGAGAGAGAAAGTTTTCTCCTGCTAAAATTAACAACCCAGTGCTAAACAGCCCCCCTTCCCTTCTTCTGCTATCTTCAAATATTTGCCTAGCTGATGGGTGCTTTGATCCACTATCAGGAGAGTCATGACACTACAATGATTAGAGATGTCACGTGTTTTTTGAAGTGGTTACAAGGCTCACCTGCCTCATCTAAAACCTTTTATTTCGGGGTGTTGAGTTCTGACAGATAGTATCTAAATGTTTGTAAAAATGATTGATAGGGTATGTAATGGAAACTGATTGTTAGAACTGTTAAGGCTCCATGGATTGATGAGGAATTGAAAAACGGTATGATTGAAAGAGATGAGTGGCTAAAAAGCACATCTGACTGGCTGACTTACAGCACATTTTAGAAATGATGTGACTAAATGAAATGAACAAACTGTATTATGTTGCCAAGAAGAATTATATGAAGAATAATGTAAAAAAAAAAAAATATATGAAGAATAATTTGAAGAAAAAATAAACTTTTGATAACTTTCAATAAAAATATGGGCAGAAAGATAAATTCAACTTCATATTTCATCGAATCAGATGGCTTATTAATCACAAAACCATTTGATGTTGCCAATTAAAATACATTTTAAGACGCTCAAAAGAAATCAAGCTATATTGTATGCCCGCCGATGAACCATCAAATTGGCAAAGAGTCCATACATGACTAAGATTGAGTCCTACTACACCGGCTGGGACACACGTCGGACGTAACAAGGCTTGCAAATCATTGCGGACTACAAATGTAAGCCCAGCCGTGAGTTGCCCATTGACACATGCCTAACAGATGAGCTAAATTACTTATTTACTCGCTTTGAGGCAAGCAACACTGAAGTATACATGAGAGCACCAGCTGTCTCGGACGACTGTGTGATCATGCTCTCTGTAGCTGATGTGAGTAAGACCTTCACTGACATGTTCAACCTGTTCCTGATTGAGTCTGTAATACCAACATGTTTCAATCAGACCACCGTAGTCCCTGTGCCCAAAAACAAAAAGGTAACCTGCCAAAATGACTACCGCCCGTGGCACACCATCATCCCAGAAACCCTAGACCCACTCCGATTTGCATACCGCCTCAACAGATCCATAGATGATGCAATCTACATTGCTCTCCACAATGTTGTTTCTCTCCTGGACAAAAGTAACACCTACATGAGAATGCTGTTAACTTCACTATGGTAGGGGGCAGCATTCAGAATTTTGCCATATGAGTTCTGTTATACTCACAGACATCATTCAAAACAGTTTTAGACCCTTCAGCGTGTTATATGCATATTCTAGCTTTCACGGCTGAGTAGCAGGCAGCTTAATTTGGGCATGTTTTTCATCCAAGCTACCCAATACTGCCCCCTACCCCAAAGAAGCTAACAGTTTTTTAGAAACTTCAGAGTGTATTCTTTCCAATGCTACCAATTGTATGTAGCTAGCTTCCTAGCTTCTGAGTAACAGGCAGTTACATTACATCAGTCATCCGAACTTCCGAAAACTGCCCCTAGCCTTAAGAAGTTTTAAACAAAGCCAGGTATGCTGATGATTCAACCGTATACTTTTCAGCAACCGAAAAAACTTAAGTGCTATGGCTTTTCAACCTCTGCCATATTGTGGATTCAGGGCTATCTACCTAATATAATTCAAAGGCTTTTCTTTAATGGAAGCATCTCTAATCTCAAACATGTTAAGACTGATGTACCGCAGGGCAGCAGTCTAGGCCCTCTACTCTTTTCTATATTTACCAATGACCTGTCACTGGCATTAAACAAAGCATGTGTGTCCATGTATGATGATGAGTCAACCATATACGCATCAGCAACCACAGCACTTGAAACCCTTAACAAGGAGTTAAAGTCAGGTTTGAAATGGATGGTCAGTAATAAACTGGTCCTGAACATCTTTAAACTAAGAGCATTGTATTTGGTACAAATCATTCCCTAATGTCACGGGATTCTTCTGTTGAAGGAGAGGCGGACCAAAACGCAGCGTGGTTATCTTTATACATCTTTAATCAAAGATGAAAATAGAACAATATACAAAACAAGAAACGCGAAAAACCGAAAACAGCCCTATCTGGTATAACAAACACAAAGACAGGAACAATCACCCACAAAACCCAACACAAAACAGGCTACCTAAATATGGTTCCCAATCAGAGACAATGACTAACACCTGCCTCTGATTGAGAACCATATCAGGCCAAACACAGAAACAGACAAACTAGACACACAACATAGAATGCCCACTCAGATCATACCCTGACCAAACAAAACATAGAAACATACAAAGCAAACTATGGTCAGGGTGTGACACCTAAGCTCTAGACTTCTGCTGAATCTAGTTTTGTCTTATCTTGATTATTGTCCAGTCATGTGGTCAAGTGCTGGTAAGAAAGATGCAGTTAAGCATTAGCTGACCCAGAACAGAGAGGCACGACTTGCTCTTCTTTGTAATCAGAGGGCTAATATAAATACTATGCACGCCAGTCTCTCTTGGCTAAGAGTTGAGAGACTGACTTCATCACTTCTTTTTATAAAAAAACATTCATGTGTTGAAAATCCCCAATTGTTTGCATAGTCAACTTACAGAGATCTCTTACATGCCACCAGGGTTTTCTTTTCACAGTCCCCAAATCCAGAACAAAGCCAAGAAAGCCTATGTTATTACATAGAGCCATTATTACATGGAACTCCCTTGCATCTCATATTGCTCAAACAATCCTGGTTTAAAAAAAAACAGAAACAGAAACACCTCAAGGCACAACGCCTCTCCCCTATTTGACCTGGATAGTTTGTGTGTATGTATTGACATGTAGGCTGTGTGTGCCGTTTTTAAATGTATATAGTTCAGTCCTTGGGCTGTTCATGTCTATTAAACTTCTGTATTATGTTTTATGTTTGGTGTGGAGCCCCAGGAAGAGTAGCTGCTGCTTTTTGTAGCAGCAATCAAATCCGGGATTAAAACCTGCTCCAGAGACCTCAGTCCCTCAGACTGGGGTGAAGGTTCACCTTCCAATAGGACAGCGATCCTAAGCACTGGCTTTGGGAAAAGCCTCTTAATGGCGTTGAGATCCTAATAAAATGCCAATACCAACTATGTGAACGGCCATGTAACCAATGAGTTATTGTTATTAACACACCACTCCCCTTTCTAAGTCAGAACAGAACATTCTAATGGAACATTCTAATTCTAATGGAACATTCTAATTCTATTGGAACATTCTAATTCTAATGGAACATTCTAATTCTAATGGAACATTCTAATTCTAATGGAACATTCTAATTCTATTGGAACATTCTAATTCTATTGGAACATTCTAATTCTAATGGGACATTCTAATTCTAATAACCCTCTAATTCTAATAACATTCTAATTCTAATAATTATTAACTGAATATAGGCACATTGTTTTCTTTAAAAACAATGTATATCCAGAAAAAAAAGCATATAGATATACAAAACATTAGGAACACCTGCTCTTTCCAGTACATAGACTGTCCAGGTGAATCCAGGTAAATGCTATGTTCCCTTATTGATGTCACTTGTTCAATCTACTTATATCAGTTGTAGATGAAGTGGATGAGACAGATTAAATAAGGATTTTTATTTTATTTTTAGGCTTGAGACAATTGAGACATGGATTGTGTATTTGTGTCATTCCGAGGGTGAATGGGCAAGACAAAATATTTAGGAGCCTTTGAAACGGGAATGGTAGTAGGGTGCCAGGCTCACCCATTTTGGGTAATAACTGCAACACTGCAGGGTTTTTCACAATCAACAGTTTCCCGTGTGTATCAGGAATGATCCACCACCCAAAGGACATCCAGCCAACTTGACACAACTGCAGGAAGCATTGGAGTCAACACGGGTCAGCATCCCTATGGAACGCTTTCAACACCTTTTAGATTCCCTGACAAACTGAGGCTGATATGAGGGCAAAAGGGCTGTTTTCTCTATCTTTCGCTCTCTCTCTCTTATATAATTGTCTCTTTATCTCTCTCTCTCTGTAACGGCTTTCTTGTGGAGAAGGAGAGTCGGACCAAAATGCAGCGTGATGATGATTCATGATATTTTAACGAAGGAAAAAACTATACATGAAGAAACTACAAAATAAATGAAATGTGAAAACCGAAACAGCCCTATCTGGTGCAAACACAAAGACAGGAACAATCACCCACAAAACACTCAAAGAATATGGCTGCCTAAATATGGTTCCCAATCAGAGACAACGATAAACACCTGCCTCTGATTGAGAACCACTCCAGACAGCCATAGACTTTGCTAGATACCCCCACTAAGCCACACACCCAATACCTAACAAAACCCCAAGACAAAACACACCACAATAAACCCATGTCACACCCCGGCCAGGGCGTGACACTCTCTTTATATCATTCTCTCTCTCTCCCTCTCTCAGATATATCCTATGTTTCATGGGTCTCTGTCTCTGTCTCTGTCTCTGTCTCTCTCTCTCTCTCTCTCTCTCTCTCTCTCTCTGTCTCTCTCTCTCTCTCTCTCTCTCTCTCTCTCTCCCTTTCTCAGATATATCCTATGTTTCATGGTTCTCTCTCTTGTTTGGCTGTAAGACTTTAATCTCTCTGGTGTCTGGGCATCATCTCTCAGACTGATCTCTCCCGCTGCATCCCAGACACTGTATCTTTACTCCCAAACCCTTTATCGATCTCGTTGCCTTGCTTCCTATCCTTGTCAAACTTTCCATCTGAAATTTCTCTCTGTAACTCTCTTAATCCCCCTGTCTCATTTTCTAAATGAAAGCCCAAGCTTCTCCTCTTCCAACCCCCTGGGTCCCTCTTCCTACTCCTCGTCTCTTTCTCCTTCTTTAGACAGAGTTTTTTTTCACCCTCTATTTGACCAAACTCTGACCTGATCTGTCCGAGGCTGAGAACTGTTCAGGAGTAGCAGCAGACTGGCACCTCTCTGTTCACTACCAGTCTAGACTTGCACATCACACACACACACACACACACACACACACACACACACACACACACACACACACACACACACACACAAACAAACACACACTAGAACACACACACACAAACACACACACACACTAGAGCACACACACACACACACACTCACACACACACAAACACACACACACAAACACACACACAAACACACAAACAAACACACACACAAACACACACACAAACACACTCACACACACACACAAATACACACTCACACAAACACACACACAAACACACACACAAACAAACACACACACAAACACACAAACACACACACAAACACACAAACACACACACACAAACACACACACACACAAACACACAAATACACACACATAAACACACACACACACAAACACACACACACTCACACACACACACAGAAATACACACTCACACAAACACACACACAAACACACAAACACACACACAAACACACAAACACACACACAAACACACAAACACACACACACACACACTCACACACACACACAAATACACACTCACACAAACACACACACAAACACACAAACACACACACAAACACAAACAAACACACACACAAACACACAAACACACACACAGACACACACACACTCACACACACACACACAAACACACACACAAACACAAGCAACAGTACCTACAAGGGAACACTCAGTCTGCTACATTACCCACTATGGAACACCCAGTCTGCTACATTACAACATTACCTACTATGGAACACCCAGTCTGCTACATTATCCACTATGGAACACCCAGTCTGCTACATTATCCACTATGGAACACCCAGTATGCTACATTATCCACTATGGAACACCCAGTCTGCTACATTATCCACTATGGAACACCCAGTCTGCTACATTATCCACTATGGAACACCCAGTCTGCTACATTATCCACTATGGAACACCCAGTCTGCTACATTATCCACTATGGGACACCCAGTCTGCTACATTCTCCACTATGGAACACCCAGTCTGCTACATTCTCCACTATGGAACACCCAGTCTGCTACATTACCCACTATGGAACACCCAGTCTGTTACATTACAACATTACCTACTATGGAACACCCAGTCTGTTACATTACAACATTACCTACTATGGAACACCCAGTCTGCTACATTACAACAGTACCTACTATGGAACACCCAGTCTGTTACATTACCTACTATGGAACACCCAGTCTGCTACATTATCCACTATGGAACACCCAGTCTGCTACATTACCTACTATGGAACACCCAGTCTGCTACATTACAACATTACCTACTATGGAACACCCAGTCTGCTACATTACCTACTATGGAACACCCAGTCTGCTACATTACCTACTATGGAACACCCAGTCTGCTACATTACAACATTACCTACTATGGAACACCCAGTATGTTACATTACCTACTATGGAACACCCAGTCTGCTACATTACCTCCTATGGAACACCCAGTCTGCTACATTACAACAGTACCTACTATGGAACACCCAGTCTGTTACATTACCTACTATGGAACACCCAGTCTGCTACATTACCCACTATGGAACACCCAGTCTCCTACATTACAACATTACCTACTATGGAACACCCAGTCTGCTACATTACAACATTACCTACTATGGAACACCCAGTCTGCTACATTACCTACTATGGAACACCCAGTCTGCTACATTACAACAGTACCTACTATGGAACACCCAGTCTGCTACATTACAACATTACCTACTATGGAACACCCAGTCTGCTACAATACAACATTACCTACTATGGAACACCCAGTCTGCTACATTACCTACTATGGAACACCTAGTCTGCTACACGACCTACTATGGAACACCCAGTCTGCTACATTATCCACTATGGAACACCCAGTCTGCTACATTACCCACTATGGAACACCCAGTCTGTTACATTACAACATTACCTACTATGGAACACCCAGTCTGTTACATTACAACATTACCTACTATGGAACACCCAGTCTGCTACATTACAACAGTACCTACTATGGAACACCCAGTCTGTTACATTACAACATTACCTACTATGGAACACCCAAACTGCTACATTACCTACTATGGAACACCCATTCTGCTACATTACCTACTATGGAACACCCAGTCTGCTACATTACAGCATTACCTACTATGGAACACCCAGTCTGCTACATTACCTACTATGGAACACCCAGTCTGCTACATTACCTACTATGGAACACCCAGTCTGCTACATTACAACATTACCTACTATGGAACACCCAGTCTGCTACATTACCTCCTATGGAACACCCAGTCTGCTACATTACAACAGTACCTACTATGGAACACCCAGTCTGTTACATTACCTACTATGGAACACCCAGTCTGCTACATTACCCACTATGGAACACCCAGTCTCCTACATTACAACATTACCTACTATGGAACACCCAGTCTGCTACATTACAACATTACCTACTATGGAACACCCAGTCTGCTACATTACCTACTATGGAACACCCAGTCTGCTACATTACAACAGTACCTACTATGGAACACCCAGTCTGCTACATTACAACATTACCTACTATGGAACACCCAGTCTGCTACAATACAACATTACCTACTATGGAACACCCAGTCTGCTACATTACCTACTATGGAACACCTAGTCTGCTACACGACCTACTATGGAACACCCAGTCTGCTACATTATCCACTATGGAACACCCAGTCTGCTACATTACCTACTATGGAACACCCAAACTGCTACATTACCTACTATGGAACACCCATTCTGCTACATTACCTACTATGGAACACCCAGTCTGCTACATTACAGCATTACCTACTATGGAACACCCAGTCTGCTACATTACCTACTATGGAACACCCAGTCTGCTACATTACCTACTATGGAACACCCAGTCTGCTACATTACCTACTATGGAACACCCAGTCTGCTACATTACCTACTATGGAACACCCAGTCTGCTACATTACAACAGTACCTACTATGGAACACCCAGTCTGTTACATTACAACAGTACCTACAATGGAACACCCAGTCTGTTACATTACAACAGTACCTACTATGGAACACCCAGTCTGTTACATTACAACAGTACCTACTATGGAACACCCAGTCTGCTACATTACAACATTACCTACTATGGAATACCCAGTCTGTTACATTACAACATTACCTACTATGGAACACCCAGTCTGTTACATTACCTACTATGGAACACCCAGTCTGTTACATTACCTACTATGGAACACCCAGTCTGCTACATTACCTACTATGGAACACCCAGTCTGTTACATTACAACAGTACCTACTATGGAACACCCAGTCTGTTACATTACAACATTACCTACTATGGAACACCCAGTCTGCTACATTACCTACTATGGAACACCCAGTCTGTTACATTACAACAGTACCTACTATGGAACACCCAGTCTGTTACATTACAACATTACCTACTATGGAACACCCAGTCTGCTACATTACCTACTATGGAACACCCAGTCTGCTACATTACCTACTATGGAACACCCAGTGTGTGTCCCAAACGGCAAACTATTTCCTACGTAGTGCATTACGTCCTAGTCGAAAGTAGTGCGCTGTGTAGGGCATAAGGTGCTGCTTGGGACACACAGTTTGATGGGACTCAACCTTGGAGATGTACGCTGGGAACAAAACAACCACAGCCAATCCTGTCGTCAGGAATGGTGTTGATCTAAATTTAGAACTCACGCCATCCCGCCACCGTCTCTGTTTACAATGACTTTCACAAACAGGGCACCACTTTCACAGAGTGAAGATTGGTGTTTGTGTGTGTGTCTGTGAATGTGTGTGTGCTTTTTCTATGTTTGTGTGTGTGTGTGTTTGTGTGTGTGTGTGTGTGTGTGTGTGTGTGTGTGTGTGTGTGTGTGTGTGTGTGTGTGGTTTTTTTCTACTGTGTGTGTGTGTGTGTGTGTGTATGTGTGTGTGTGTGTGTGTGCGCGTGTGTGTGCGCGTGTGTGTGAATGAGAACGAGAGACCGAAAGAAAGACAAAGATTGTAGATTGTTTCAGTCTTTCAACAGGGAGTAAATCCCCGCTAACTGTGATTCATAGTGATTCATAGTGATTCATAGTGATTCATAGTGATTCATAGGGATTCATAGGGATTCATATTATAGGATGCAAATGTATTGATGGCAGATTAAACACTACAGAGACATACAGTGGGGCAAAAAAAAATATTTAGTCAGTCACCAATTGTGCAAGTTCTCCCACTTAAAAAGGTAAGAGAGGCCTGTAATTTTCATCATAGGTACACTTAAACTATGACAGACAAAATACGAAAATAAAATCCAGAAAATCACATTGTAGGATTTTTAATGAATTTATTTGCAAATTATGGTGGAAAATAAGTTTTACAGGCCTCTCTCATCTTTTTAAGTGGGAGAACTTGCACCATTGGTGGCTGACTAAATACTTTTTTGCCCCACTGTATATCCACAACGCTAATTCACATAGGGACCGCATGAGACTTAGACATGATATACACCTTTCCTAAGTACTTCTGAGTAGGTGGTATTCAGACGTACCTTATGCAGGTGCGTAAACCGGCTTTGGAGGTATGGTTTACTTTGTAGGAAAGGAATACATTTAATTCAACCTCTGAAAACCTCTCCCACCCTTTGCTCACCAACAGATTGTTGCGTGGAGTTTTAATCCGATAGGATTTTCAGTATATTTATGTAAAGCCATCGCATTAAAGTTGGTGTACCTTTCATTAGAGTCGACAGACTCACTGCAATACTCTCTGGTCTTGGCCATTGATCTCATTACACCCTCTCTGGGTCTTGGCCATTGATCTCCTTACACCCTCTCTGGTCTTGGCCATTGATGTCCTTACACCCTCTCTGGTCTTGGCCATTGATGTCCTTACACCCTCTCTGGTCTTGGCCATTGATCTCCTTACACCCTCTCTGGTCTTGGCCATTAATGTCCTTACACCCTCTCTGGTCTTGGCCATTGATGTCCTTACACCCTCTCTGGGTCTTGGCCATTGATCTCCTTACACCCTCTCTGGTCTTGGCCATTGATCTCCTTACACCCTCTCTGGTCTTGGCCATTGATGTCCTTACACCCTCTCTGGGTCTTGGCCATTGATCTCCTTACACCCTCTCTGGGTCTTGGCCATTGATCTCCTTACACCCTCTCTGGTCTTGGCCATTGATGTCATTACACCCTCTCTGGTCTTGGCCATTGATCTCCTAACACCCTCTCTGGTCTTGGCCATTGATCTCCTAACACCCTCTCTGGTCTTGGCCATTGATCTCCTTACACCCTCTCTGGTCTTGGCCATTGATCTCCTAACACCCTCTCTGGTCTTGGCCATTGATCTCCTAACACCCTCTCTGGTCTTGGCCATTGATCTCCTTACACCCTCTCTGGTCTTGGCCATTGATCTCCTAACACCCTCTCTGGGTCTTGGCCATTGATCTCCTAACACCCTCTCTGGTCTTGGCCATTGATGCCATTAAGGAGAGGTTGGAGTCTGTTTGATTGAGTGTTTGGACAGGTGTCTTTTATACAGGTAACGAGTTCAAACAGGTGCAGTTAATACAGGTAATGAGTGGAGAACAGGAGGGCTTCTTAAAGAAAAACTAACAGGTCTGTGAGAGTCGGAATTCTTACTGGTTGGTAGGTGATCAAATACTTATGTCATGCAATAAAATGCCAATTAAATATTTAAAAATCATACATTGTGATTTTATGGATTTTAGATTCCGTCTCTTACAGTTGAAGTGTACCTATGATAAAAATGACAGACCATGCTTTGTAAGTAGGAAAACCTGCAAAATCGGCAGTGTTTCAAATACTTGTTCTCCCCACTGTATATGCGTATTCGTCTCCGGTTCAACACCAACTGGTATATTTTGAAAAACTCTGATCTTGTAGATTGTTTAGTCACATTATTATCGGTTTAGGAAAGTATGGCGCTCCTTTACGCATTAAATATCTTCATGAATAAAACATACAATGACTATCCTGTAAGTTGCCATATTCAAGTTCAATCCATGAAATATTGGAAAAACAAAAAAAAGTGTACCATAGAGGTTAAACAGTAGTCCTGTAAATCTACCCTGATCCTCACTAATCATGGAACTGTAATAGGGGTTGACCAGTAGTCCTATAAATCTACCCTGATCCTCACTAATCATGGAACTGTGATAGGGGTTAAACAGTAGTCCTGTAAATCTACCCTGATCCTCACTAATCATGGAACTGTAATAGGGTTTGACCAGTAGTTCTATAAATCTACCCTGATCCTCACTAATCTTGGAACTGTAATAGGGGTTAACCAGTAGTCCTATGAATCTACCCTGATCCTCACTAATCATGGAACTGTGATAGTCCTATAAATCTACCCTGATCCTCACTAATCATGGAAACGCATGACAATAGTCCAGGGCCAGGCTCCAGGCGGTGAACCGTGGGCCAGGCTATAGGCGATGAACCGTGGGCCAGGCTCCAGGCGGTGAACCGTGGGCCAGGCTATAGGCGGTGGGCCAGGCTCCAGGCGGTGAACCGTGGGCCAGGCTCCAGGCGGTGAACCGTGGGCCAGGCTACAGGTGGTGAACCGTGGGCCAGGCTACAGGTGGTGAACCGTGGGCCAGGCTACAGGTGGTGAACCGTGGGCTAGGCTCCAGGTGGTGAACCGTGGGCCAGGCTCCAGGCGGTGAACCGTGGGCCAGGCTCCAGGCGGTGAACCGTGGGCCAGGCTACAGGTGGTGAACCGTGGGCCAGGCTACAGGTGGTGAACCGTGGGCCAGGCTACAGGTGGTGAACCGTGGGCTAGGCTCCAGGTGGTGAACCGTGGGCCAGGCTACAGGTGGTGCACCGTGGTGTATGATGTACACAGTCAACGTTTTATCCCCTCATCAATCTACACAGAATACCTCATAACGACAAAGCAAGAACAGGCTTTTAGACATTTTTTTATAAGTTATTACAAAAACAAAATGTTTGATTTGGAAAGGCACCCACGTCTCTATATAAGGTCCCACAGTTTACAACGCATGTCCGAGCAAAAACAAAGCCATGAGGTCGAAGGAATTGTCTGTATAGCTCCATGAAAGTGTCGAGGCACAGATCTGGGGAAGGGTACCAAGAAAATGCTACAGCATTGAAAGAGAAAGAGAAAAAGAGAAAAAAAACACATTTTATTAATATTGAGGTGCCTATTGCCCTCAGAACAGCCTCAATTCATCGGGTCATGGACTCTACAAGGTGTCAAAATCATTCCACAGGGATGCTGGCCCATTTGGACTCCAATGCTTCCTACAGTTGTGTCAAGTTGGCTGGATGTTATTGTGTTGTGCTTTCCCCATTCACCCTCTGAATGGCACATATACACAATCCATTTCTCAATTATCTCAAGGCTTAAAAAAATCTGTATTTAACCCGTCTCCTCCCCTTCATCTACACTGATTGAAGTGGATTTAACAAGTTACATCAGTAAGGGATCATAGCATTGTCCTTGATTCACTTGATCGATTTTGTCATGGAAAGAGAAAGTGTTCCTAATGTTTTGTGTAATCAGTGTATATTTCAGGATGTTGTGCATCTCTGTAAATAAACCAAATTAATTTTAACATTTACAGTTTTGAAAACAGAGCTTGTCCAAATGGTTTTTCCTCTTGGCACAACTTACGGTATGAGGTTAGTTGAGCCACAGGACAAGGTAAATTAAGCCGCCTAGAAATGTCTGTTCTGAATGGAATATTACCACGACCTTTTAAAACCATGTCTACATTTATTTCCTAAACAGAATGAATCAAAATCACTTTTTTTTGTTGTCTTTTTGAAACATCTTTCACCTCATCATAATGTTCTGTTTCACCTCATCATAATGTTCTGTTTCACCTCATCATAATGTTCTGTTTCACCTCATCATAATGTTCTGTTTCACCTCATCATAATGTTCTGTTTCACCACATCATAATGTTCTGTTTCACCTCATCATAATGTTCTGTTTCACCTCATCATAATGTTCTGTTTCATAATGTTCTGTTTCACCACATCATAATGTTCTGTTTCACCTCATCATAATGTTCTGTTTCACCTCATCATAATGTTCTGTTTCACCACATCATAATGTTCTGTTTCACCTCATCATAATGTTCTGTTTCACCTCATCATAATGTTCTGTTTCACCTCATCATAATGTTCTGTTTCACCTCATCATAATGTTCTGTTTCATAATGTTCTGTTTCACCTCATCATAATGTTCTGTTTCATAATGTTCTGTTTCACCACATCATAATGTTCTGTTTCACCTCATCATAATGTTCTTTTTCACCTCATCATAATGTTCTGTTTCACCTCATCATAATGTTCTGTTTCACCTCATCATAATGTTCTGTTTCACCTCATCATAATGTTCTGTTTCATAATGTTCTGTTTCACCACATCATAATGTTCTGTTTCATAATGTTCTGTTTCACCTCATCATAATGTTCTGTTTCACCTCATCATAATGTTCTGTTTCATAATGTTCTGTTTCACCTCATCATAATGTTCTGTTTCATAATGTTCTGTTTCACCTCATCATAATGTTCTGTTTCATAATGTTCTGTTTCACCACATCATAATGTTCTGTTTCACCTCATCATAATGTTCTTTTTCACCTCATCATAATGTTCTGTTTCACCTCATCATAATGTTCTGTTTCACCTCATCATAATGTTCTGTTTCACCTCATCATAATGTTCTGTTTCATAATGTTCTGTTTCACCACATCATAATGTTCTGTTTCATAATGTTCTGTTTCACCTCATCATAATGTTCTGTTTCACCTCATCATAATGTTCTGTTTCATAATGTTCTGTTTCACCACATCATAATGTTCTGTTTCATAATGTTCTGTTTCACCTCATCATAATGTTCTGTTTCACCTCATCATAATGTTCTGTTTCATAATGTTCTGTTTCACCACATCATAATGGTCTGTTTCATAATGTTCTGTTTCACCTCATCATAATGTTCTGTTTCACCTCATCATAATGTTCTGTTTCACCTCATCATAATGTTCTGTTTCACCTCATCATAATGTTCTGTTTCACCTCATCATAATGTTCTGTTTCACCACATCATAATGTTCTGTTTCACCTCATCATAATGTTCTGTTTCACCTCATCATAATGTTCTGTTTCACCTCATCATAATGTTCTGTTTCACCTCATCATAATGTTCTGTTTCACCTCATCATAATGTTCTGTTTCATAATGTTCTGTTTCACCACATCATAACGTTCTGTTTCACCTCATCATAATGTTCTGTTTCATAATGTTCTGTTTCATAATGTTCTGTTTCACCTCATCATAATGTTCTGTTTCATAATGTTCTGTTTCATAATGTTCTGTTTCATAATGTTCTGTTTCACCTCATCATAATGTTCTGTTTCATAATGTTCTGTTTCACCACATCATAATGTTCTGTTTCACCTCATCATAATGTTCTGTTTCACCTCATCATAATGTTCTGTTTCATAATGTTCTGTTTCACCACATCATAATGTTCTGTTTCATAATGTTCTGTTTCACCTCATCATAATGTTCTGTTTCATAATGTTCTGTTTCACCACATCATAATGTTCTGTTTCATAATGTTCTGTTTCACCTCATCATAATGTTCTGTTTCATAATGTTCTGTTTCACCTCATCATAATGTTCTGTTTCACCTCATCATAATGTTCTGTTTCACCTCATCATAATGTTCTGTTTCACCTCATCATAATGTTCTGTTTCACCTCATCATAATGTTCTGTTTCACCTCATCATAATGTTCTGTTTCACCTCATCATAATGTTCTGTTTCACCTCATCATAATGTTCTGTTTCACCTCATCATAATGTTCTGTTTCACCTCATCATAATGTTCTGTTTCACCTCATCATAATGTTCTGTTTCACCTCATCATAATGTTCTGTTTCACCTCATCATAATGTTCTGTTTCACCTCATCATAATGTTCTGTTTCACCTCATCATAATGTTCTGTTTCATAATGTTCTGTTTCACCACATCATAATGTTCTGTTTCACCTCATCATAATGTTCTGTTTCATAATGTTCTGTTTCATAATGTTCTGTTTCACCTCATCATAATGTTCTGTTTCATAATGTTCTGTTTCATAATGTTCTGTTTCATAATGTTCTGTTTCACCTCATCATAATGTTCTGTTTCATAATGTTCTGTTTCACCACATCATAATGTTCTGTTTCACCTCATCATAATGTTCTGTTTCACCTCATCATAATGTTCTGTTTCATAATGTTCTGTTTCACCACATCATAATGTTCTGTTTCATAATGTTCTGTTTCACCTCATCATAATGTTCTGTTTCATAATGTTCTGTTTCACTCATCATAATGTTCTGTTTCATAATGGTCTGTTTCATAATGTTCTGTTTCATAATGTTCTGTTTCACCTCATCATAATGTTCTGTTTCACCACATCATAATGTTCTGTTTCACCACATCATAATGTTCTGTTTCACCTCATCATAATGTTCTGTTTCACCTCATCATAATGTTCTGTTTCACCTCATCATAATGTTCTGTTTCACCACATCATAATGTTCTGTTTCAACTCATCATAATGTTCTGTTTCAACTCATCATAATGTTCTGTTTCACCTCATCATAATGTTCTGTTTCACCACATCATAATGTTCTGTTTCATAATGTTCTGTTTCACCACATCATAATGTTCTGTTTCACCTCATCATAATGTTCTGTTTCACCTCATCATAATGTTCTGTTTCACCTCATCATAATGTTCTGTTTCACCTCATCATAATGTTCTGTTTCACCTCATCATAATGTTCTGTTTCACCTCATCATAATGTTCTGTTTCACCACATCATAATGTTCTGTTTCACCTCATCATAATGTTCTGTTTCATAATGTTCTCTTTCACCTCATCATAATGTTCTGTTTCACCTCATCATAATGTTCTGTTTCACCTCATCATAATGTTCTGTTTCACCTCATCATAATGTTCTGTTTCACCTCATCATAATGTTCTGTTTCACCACATCATAATGTTCTGTTAACAGCATCATAATGTTCTGTTTCACCTCATCATAATGTTCTGTTTCACCACATCATAATGTTCTGTTAACAACATCATAATGTTCTGTTTCACCTCATCATAATGTTCTGTTTCACCTCATCATAATGTTCTGTTTCACCACATCATAATGTTCTGTTTCATAATGTTCTGTTTCACCTCATCATAATGTTCTGTTTCACCTCATCATAATGTTCTGTTTCACCTCATCATAATGTTCTGTTTCACCTCATCATAATGTTCTGTTTCACCTCATCATAATGTTCTGTTTCACCACATCATAATGTTCTGTTTCACCTCATCATAATGTTCTGTTTCAACTCATCATAATGTTCTGTTTCACCTCATCATAATGTTCTGTTTCACCTCATCATAATGTTCTGTTTCATAATGTTCTGTTTCACTCATCATAATGTTCTGTTTCATAATGGTCTGTTTCATAATGTTCTGTTTCATAATGTTCTGTTTCACCTCATCATAATGTTCTGTTTCACCACATCATAATGTTCTGTTTCACCACATCATAATGTTCTGTTTCACCTCATCATAATGTTCTGTTTCACCTCATCATAATGTTCTGTTTCACCTCATCATAATGTTCTGTTTCACCACATCATAATGTTCTGTTTCAACTCATCATAATGTTCTGTTTCAACTCATCATAATGTTCTGTTTCACCTCATCATAATGTTCTGTTTCACCACATCATAATGTTCTGTTTCATAATGTTCTGTTTCACCACATCATAATGTTCTGTTTCACCTCATCATAATGTTCTGTTTCCCCTCATCATAATGTTCTGTTTCACCTCATCATAATGTTCTGTTTCACCTCATCATAATGTTCTGTTTCACCTCATCATAATGTTCGGTTTCACCTCATCATAATGTTCTGTTTCACCACATCATAATGTTCTGTTTCACCTCATCATAATGTTCTGTTTCATAATGTTCTCTTTCACCTCATCATAATGTTCTGTTTCACCTCATCATAATGTTCTGTTTCACCTCATCATAATGTTCTGTTTCACCTCATCATAATGTTCTGTTTCACCTCATCATAATGTTCTGTTTCACCACATCATAATGTTCTGTTAACAGCATCATAATGTTCTGTTTCACCTCATCATAATGTTCTGTTTCACCACATCATAATGTTCTGTTAACAACATTATAATGTTCTGTTTCACCTCATCATAATGTTCTGTTTCACCTCATCATAATGTTCTGTTTCACCACATCATAATGTTCTGTTTCATAATGTTCTGTTTCACCTCATCATAATGTTCTGTTTCACCTCATCATAATGTTCTGTTTCACCTCATCATAATGTTCTGTTTCACCTCATCATAATGTTCTGTTTCACCTCATCATAATGTTCTGTTTCACCACATCATAATGTTCTGTTTCACCTCATCATAATGTTCTGTTTCAACTCATCATAATGTTCTGTTTCACCTCATCATAATGTTCTGTTTCACCTCATCATAATGTTCTGTTTCATAATGTTCTGTTTCACCTCATCATAATGTTCTGTTTCACCTCATCATAATGTTCTGTTTCACCTCATCATAATGTTCTGTTTCACCTCATCATAATGTTCTGTTTCACCTCATCATAATGTTCTGTTTCACCACATCATAATGTTCTGTTTCACCACATCATAATGTTCTGTTTCACCTCATCATAATGTTCTGTTTCACCTCATCATAATGTTCTGTTTCACCTCATCATAATGTTCTGTTTCACCACATCATAATGTTCTGTTAACAGCATCATAATGTTCTGTTTCACCTCATCATAATGTTCTGTTTCACCACATCATAATGTTCTGTTTCACCTCATCATAATGTTCTGTTTCACCTCATCATAATGTTCTGTTGCACCACATCATAATGTTCTGTTTCACCACATCATAATGTTCTGTTTCATAATGTTCTGTTTCACCACATCATAATGTTCTGTTTCACCTCATCATAATGTTCTGTTTCACCTCATCATAATGTTCTGTTTCACCACATCATAATGTTCTGTTTCAACACATCATAATGTTCTGTTTCATAATGTTCTGTTTCACCTCATCATAATGTTCTGTTTCACCACATCATAATGTTCTGTTTCACCTCATCATAATGTTCTGTTTCACCACATCATAATGTTCTGTTTCACCTCATCATAATGTTCTGTTTCACCTCATCATAATGTTCTGTTTCACCTCATCATAATGTTCTGTTTCACCTCATCATAATGTTCTGTTTCACCACATCATAATGTTCTGTTTCACCTCATCATAATGTTCTGTTTCATAATGTTCTGTTTCACCTCATCATAATGTTCTGTTTCACCACATCATAATGTTCTGTTTCACCACATCATAATGTTCTGTTTCATCTCATCATAATGTTCTGTTTCACCACATCATAATGTTCTGTTTCACCTCATCATAATGTTCTGTTTCACCACATCATAATGTTCTGTTTCACCTCATCATAATGTTCTGTTTCATAATGTTCTGTTTCACCTCATCATAATGTTCTGTTTCACCACATCATAATGTTCTGTTTCACCTCATCATAATGTTCTGTTTCACCACATCATAATGTTCTGTTTCACCTCATCATAATGTTCTGTTTCATAATGTTCTGTTTCACCTCATCATAATGTTCTGTTTCACCACATCATAATGTTCTGTTTCACCTCATCATAATGTTCTGTTTCACCTCATCATAATGTTCTGTTTCACCTCATCATAATGTTCTGTTTCACCTCATCATAATGTTCTGTTTCACCACATCATAATGTTCTGTTTCACCTCATCATAATGTTCTGTTTCACCTCATCATAATGTTCTGTTTCACCACATCATAATGTTCTGTTTCACCTCATCATAATGTTCTGTTTCATAATGTTCTGTTTCACCTCATCATAATGTTCTGTTTCACCACATCATAATGTTCTGTTAACAGCATCATAATGTTCTGTTTCACCACATCATAATGTTCTGTTAACAGCATCATAATGTTCTGTTTCACCTCATCATAATGTTCTGTTTCACCACATCATAATGTTCTGTTTCACCTCATCATAATGTTCTGTTTCATAATGTTCTGTTTCACCTCATCATAATGTTCTGTTTCACCTCATCATAATGTTCTGTTTCACCACATCATAATGTTCTGTTTCACCTCATCATAATGTTCTGTTTCACCACATCATAATGTTCTGTTTCACCTCATCATAATGTTCTGTTTCACCTCATCATAATGTTCTGTTTCACCTCATCATAATGTTCTGTTTCACCTCATCATAATGTTCTGTTTCACCACATCATAATGTTCTGTTTCACCTCATCATAATGTTCTGTTTCACCTCATCATAATGTTCTGTTTCACCTCATCATAATGTTCTGTTTCACCTCATCATAATGTTCTGTTTCACCTCATCATAATGTTCTGTTTCACCACATCATAATGTTCTGTTTCACCTCATCATAATGTTCTGTTTCACCTCATCATAATGTTCTGTTTCACCTCATCATAATGTTCTGTTTCACCTCATCATAATGTTCTGTTTCATAATGTTCTGTTTCACCTCATCATAATGTTCTGTTTCACCTCATCATAATGTTCTGTTTCACCTCATCATAATGTTCTGTTTCATAATGTTCTGTTTCACCTCATCATAATGTTCTGTTTCACCTCATCATAATGTTCTGTTTCACCTCATCATAATGTTCTGTTTCACCTCATCATAATGTTCTGTTTCACCACATCATAATGTTCTGTTTCACCTCATCATAATGTTCTGTTTCATAATGTTCTGTTTCACCTCATCATAATGTTCTGTTTCACCACATCATAATGTTCTGTTTCACCACATCATAATGTTCTGTTTCATCTCATCATAATGTTCTGTTTCACCACATCATAATGTTCTGTTTCACCTCATCATAATGTTCTGTTTCACCACATCATAATGTTCTGTTTCACCTCATCATAATGTTCTGTTTCATAATGTTCTGTTTCACCTCATCATAATGTTCTGTTTCACCACATCATAATGTTCTGTTTCACCTCATCATAATGTTCTGTTTCACCTCATCATAATGTTCTGTTTCACCTCATCATAATGTTCTGTTTCACCTAATGTTCTGTTTCACCTCATCATAATGTTCTGTTTCACCACATCATAATGTTCTGTTTCACCTCATCATAATGTTCTGTTTCACCTCATCATAATGTTCTGTTTCACCTCATCATAATGTTCTGTTTCACCTCATCATAATGTTCTGTTTGTTCTGTTTCACCTCATCATAATGTTCTGTTTCACCTCATCATAATGTTCTGTTTCACCACATCATAATGTTCTGTTTCACCTCATCATAATGTTCTGTTTCACAATGTTCTGTTTCACCTCATCATAATGTTCTGTTTCACCACATCATAATGTTCTGTTTCACCTCATCATAATGTTCTGTTTCACCACATCATAATGTTCTGTTTCACCTCATCATAATGTTCTGTTTCACCTCATCATAATGTTCTGTTTCACCACATCATAATGTTCTGTTTCACCTCATCATAATGTTCTGTTTCATAATGTTCTGTTTCACCTCATCATAATGTTCTGTTTCACCTCATCATAATGTTCTGTTTCACCACATCATAATGTTCTGTTTCACCTCATCATAATGTTCTGTTTCACCACATCATAATGTTCTGTTTCACCTCATCATAATGTTCTGTTTCACCTCATCATAATGTTCTGTTTCACCTCATCATAATGTTCTGTTTCACCTCATCATAATGTTCTGTTTCACCACATCATAATGTTCTGTTTCACCTCATCATAATGTTCTGTTTCACCTCATCATAATGTTCTGTTTCACCTCATCATAATGTTCTGTTTCACCTCATCATAATGTTCTGTTTCACCTCATCATAATGTTCTGTTTCACCTCATCATAATGTTCTGTTTCATCATAAATGTTCTGTTTCACCTCATCATAATGTTCTGTTTCACCTCATCATAATGTTCTGTTTCACCTCATCATAATGTTCTGTTTCATAATGTTCTGTTTCACCACATCATAATGTTCTGTTTCACCTCATCATAATGTTCTGTTTCATAATGTTCATCATAATGTTCTGTTTCACCTCATCATAATGTTCTGTTTCATAATGTTCTGTTTCACCTCATCTGTTTCATAATGTTCTGTTTCACCTCATCATAATGTTCTGTTTCATAATGTTCTGTTTCACCTCATCATAATGTTCTGTTTCACCTCATCATAATGTTCTGTTTCACCTCATCATAATGTTCTGTTTCATAATGTTCTGTTTCACCACATCATAATGTTCTGTTTCACCACTGTTTCACCTCATCATAATGTTCTGTTTCACCTCATCATAATGTTCTGTTTCACCTCATCATAATGTTCTGTTTCACCTAATGGTCATCATAATGTTCTGTTTCATAATGTTCTGTTTCATCATAATGTTCTGTTTCACCACATCATAATGTTCTGTTTCACCACATCATAATGTTCTGTTTCACCTCATCATAATGTTCTGTTTCACCACATCATAATGTTCTGTTTCACCTCATCATAATGTTCTGTTTCACCACATCATAATGTTCTGTTTCAACTCATCATAATGTTCTGTTTCACCTCATCATAATGTTCTGTTTCACCTCATCATAATGTTCTGTTTCACCACATCATAATGTTCTGTTTCTAATGTTCTGTTTCACCTCATCATAATGTTCTGTTTCACCTCATCATAATGTTCTGTTTCACCTCATCATAATGTTCTGTTTCACCTCATCATAATGTTCTGTTTCACCTCATCATAATGTTCTGTTTCACCTCATCATAATGTTCTGTTTCACCTCATCATAATGTTCTGTTTCACCTCATCATAATGTTCTGTTTCACCTCATCATAATGTTCTGTTTCATGTTCTCACCTCATCATAATGTTCTGTTTCACCTCATCATAATGTTCTGTTTCACCTCATCATAATGTTCTGTTTCACCTCATCATAATGTTCTGTTTCACCTCATCATAATGTTCTGTTTCACCTCATCATAATGTTCTGTTTCACCTCATCATAATGTTCTGTTTCACCTCATCATAATGTTCTGTTTCACCTCATCATAATGTTCTGTTTCACCTCATCATAATGTTCTGTTTCAATGTTCTGTTTCACCACATCATAATGTTCTGTTTCACCTCATCATAATGTTCTGTTTCATAATGTTCTGTTTCATAATGTTCTGTTTCACCTCATCATAATGTTCTGTTTCATAATGTTCTGTTTCATAATGTTCTGTTTCATAATGTTCTGTTTCACCTCATCATAATGTTCTGTTTCATAATGTTCTGTTTCACCACATCATAATGTTCTGTTTCACCTCATCATAATGTTCTGTTTCACCTCATCATAATGTTCTGTTTCATAATGTTCTGTTTCACCACATCATAATGTTCTGTTTCATAATGTTCTGTTTCACCTCATCATAATGTTCTGTTTCATAATGTTCTGTTTCACCTCATCATAATGTTCTGTTTCATAATGGTCTGTTTCATAATGTTCTGTTTCATAATGTTCTGTTTCACCTCATCATAATGTTCTGTTTCACCACATCATAATGTTCTGTTTCACCACATCATAATGTTCTGTTTCACCTCATCATAATGTTCTGTTTCACCTCATCATAATGTTCTGTTTCACCTCATCATAATGTTCTGTTTCACCACATCATAATGTTCTGTTTCAACTCATCATAATGTTCTGTTTCAACTCATCATAATGTTCTGTTTCACCTCATCATAATGTTCTGTTTCACCACATCATAATGTTCTGTTTCATAATGTTCTGTTTCACCACATCATAATGTTCTGTTTCATCATAATGTTCTGTCATAATGTTCTGTTTCACCTCATCATCATAATGTTCTGTTTCACCTCATCATAATGTTCTGTTTCACCTCATCATAATGTTCTGTTTCACCTCATCATAATGTTCTGTTTCATAATGTTCACCTCATCATAATGTTCTGTTTCACCTCATCATAATGTTCTGTTTCACCATCATAATGTTCATCATAATGTTCTGTTTCACCTCATAATGTTCTGTTTCACCTCATCATAATGTTCTGTTTCACCTCATCATAATGTTCTGTTTCACCTCATCATAATGTTCTGTTTCATGTTTCACCTCATCATAATGTTCTGTTTCACCTCATCATAATGTTCTGTTTCACCTCATCATAATGTTCTGTTTCACCTCATCATAATGTTCTGTTTCACCTCATCATAATGTTCTGTTTCACCACATCATAATGTTCTGTTTCACCTCATCATAATGTTCTGTTTCAACTCATCATAATGTTCTGTTTCACCTCATCATAATGTTCTGTTTCACCTCATCATAATGTTCTGTTTCATAATGTTCTGTTTCACCTCATCATAATGTTCTGTTTCACCTCATCATAATGTTCTGTTTCACCTCATCATAATGTTCTGTTTCACCTCATCATAATGTTCTGTTTCACCTCATCATAATGTTCTGTTTCACCACATCATAATGTTCTGTTTCACCACATCATAATGTTCTGTTTCACCTCATCATAATGTTCTGTTTCACCTCATCATAATGTTCTGTTTCACCTCATCATAATGTTCTGTTTCACCACATCATAATGTTCTGTTTCAACAGCATCATAATGTTCTGTTTCACCTCATCATAATGTTCTGTTTCACCACATCATAATGTTCTGTTTCACCTCATCATAATGTTCTGTTTCACCTCATCATAATGTTCTGTTTCACCACATCATAATGTTCTGTTTCACCACATCATAATGTTCTGTTTCATAATGTTCTGTTTCACCACATCATAATGTTCTGTTTCACCTCATCATAATGTTCTGTTTCACCTCATCATAATGTTCTGTTTCACCACATCATAATGTTCTGTTTCACCTCATCATAATGTTCTGTTTCATAATGTTCTGTTTCACCTCATCATAATGTTCTGTTTCACCACATCATAATGTTCTGTTTCACCTCATCATAATGTTCTGTTTCACCTCATCATAATGTTCTGTTTCACCTCATCATAATGTTCTGTTTCACCTCATCATAATGTTCTGTTTCACCTCATCATAATGTTCTGTTTCACCTCATCATAATGTTCTGTTTCACCTCATCATAATGTTCTGTTTCACCTCATCATAATGTTCTGTTTCATAATGTTCTGTTTCACCTCATCATAATGTTCTGTTTCACCACATCATAATGTTCTGTTTCACCACATCATAATGTTCTGTTTCATCTCATCATAATGTTCTGTTTCACCACATCATAATGTTCTGTTTCACCTCATCATAATGTTCTGTTTCACCACATCATAATGTTCTGTTTCACCTCATCATAATGTTCTGTTTCACCTCATCATAATGTTCTGTTTCATAATGTTCTGTTTCACCACATCATAATGTTCTGTTTCATAATGTTCTGTTTCACCTCATCATAATGTTCTGTTTCATAATGTTCTGTTTCACCTCATCATAATGTTCTGTTTCATAATGGTCTGTTTCATAATGTTCTGTTTCATAATGTTCTGTTTCACCTCATCATAATGTTCTGTTTCACCTCATCATAATGTTCTGTTTCACCTCATCATAATGTTCTGTTTCACCACATCATAATGTTCTGTTAACAGCATCATAATGTTCTGTTTCACCTCATCATAATGTTCTGTTTCACCACATCATAATGTTCTGTTTCACCTCATCATAATGTTCTGTTTCACCTCATCATAATGTTCTGTTGCACCACATCATAATGTTCTGTTTCACCACATCATAATGTTCTGTTTCATAATGTTCTGTTTCACCACATCATAATGTTCTGTTTCACCTCATCATAATGTTCTGTTTCACCTCATCATAATGTTCTGTTTCACCACATCATAATGTTCTGTTTCAACACATCATAATGTTCTGTTTCATAATGTTCTGTTTCACCTCATCATAATGTTCTGTTTCACCACATCATAATGTTCTGTTTCACCTCATCATAATGTTCTGTTTCACCACATCATAATGTTCTGTTTCACCTCATCATAATGTTCTGTTTCACCTCATCATAATGTTCTGTTTCACCTCATCATAATGTTCTGTTTCACCTCATCATAATGTTCTGTTTCACCACATCATAATGTTCTGTTTCACCTCATCATAATGTTCTGTTTCATAATGTTCTGTTTCACCTCATCATAATGTTCTGTTTCACCACATCATAATGTTCTGTTTCACCACATCATAATGTTCTGTTTCATCTCATCATAATGTTCTGTTTCACCACATCATAATGTTCTGTTTCACCTCATCATAATGTTCTGTTTCACCACATCATAATGTTCTGTTTCACCTCATCATAATGTTCTGTTTCACCTCATCATAATGTTCTGTTTCATAATGTTCTGTTTCACCACATCATAATGTTCTGTTTCATAATGTTCTGTTTCACCTCATCATAATGTTCTGTTTCTAATGTTTGTTTCACCTCATCATAATGTTCTGTTTCAATGGTCTGTTTCATAATGTTCTGTTTCAATGTTCTGTTTCACCTCATCATAATGTTCTGTTTCACCTCATCATAATGTTCTGTTTCACCACATCATAATGTTCTGTTTCACCTCATCATAATGTTCTGTTTCACCTCATCATAATGTTCTGTTTCACCTCATCATAATGTTCTGTTTCACCACATCATAATGTTCTGTTTCAACTCATCATAATGTTCTGTTTCACCTCATCATAATGTTCTGTTTCACCACATCATAATGTTCTGTTTCACCACATCATAATGTTCTGTTTCACCTCATCATAATGTTCTGTTTCACCTCATCATAATGTTCTGTTTCACCTCATCATAATGTTCTGTTTCACCACATCATAATGTTCTGTTTCAACTCATCATAATGTTCTGTTTCAACTCATCATAATGTTCTGTTTCACCTCATCATAATGTTCTGTTTCACCTCATCATAATCATAATGTTCTGTTTCACCACATCATAATGTTCTGTTTCACCTCATCATAATGTTCTGTTTCACCTCATCATAATGTTCTGTTTCACCTCATCATAATGTTCTGTTTCACCTCATCATAATGTTCTGTTTCACCTCATCATAATGTTCTGTTTCACCTCATCATAATGTTCTGTTTCACCACATCATAATGTTCTGTTTCACCTCATCATAATGTTCTGTTTCATAATGTTCTCTTTCACCTCATCATAATGTTCTGTTTCACCTCATCATAATGTTCTGTTTCACCTCATCATAATGTTCTGTTTCACCTCATCATAATGTTCTGTTTCACCTCATCATAATGTTCTGTTTCACCTCATCATAATGTTCTGTTAACAGCATCATAATGTTCTGTTTCACCTCATCATAATGTTCTGTTTCACCACATCATAATGTTCTGTTTCACAATCATAATGTTCTGTTTCACCTCATCATAATGTTCTGTTTCACCTCATCATAATGTTCTGTTTCACCACATCATAATGTTCTGTTTCATAATGTTCTGTTTCACCTCATCATAATGTTCTGTTTCACCTCATCATAATGTTCTGTTTCACCTCATCATAATGTTCTGTTTCACCTCATCATAATGTTCTGTTTCACCTCATCATAATGTTCTGTTTCACCACATCATAATGTTCTGTTTCACCTCATCATAATGTTCTGTTTCAACTCATCATAATGTTCTGTTTCACCTCATCATAATGTTCTGTTTCACCTCATCATAATGTTCTGTTTCATAATGTTCTGTTTCACCTCATCATAATGTTCTGTTTCACCTCATCATAATGTTCTGTTTCACCTCATCATAATGTTCTGTTTCACCTCATCATAATGTTCTGTTTCACCTCATCATAATGTTCTGTTTCACCACATCATAATGTTCTGTTTCACCACATCATAATGTTCTGTTTCACCTCATCATAATGTTCTGTTTCACCTCATCATAATGTTCTGTTTCACCTCATCATAATGTTCTGTTTCACCTCATCATAATGTTCTGTTAACAGCATCATAATGTTCTGTTTCACCTCATCATAATGTTCTGTTTCACCTCATCATAATGTTCTGTTTCACCTCATCATAATGTTCTGTTTCACCTCATCATAATGTTCTGTTTCACCTCATAATGTTCTGTTTCACCACATCATAATGTTCTGTTTCATAATGTTCTGTTTCACCACATCATAATGTTCTGTTTCACCTCATCATAATGTTCTGTTTCACCTCATCATAATGTTCTGTTTCACCACATCATAATGTTCTGTTTCACCATCATAATGTTCTGTTTCATAATGTTCTGTTTCACCTCATCATAATGTTCTGTTTCACCACATCATAATGTTCTGTTTCACCTCATCATAATGTTCTGTTTCACCACATCATAATGTTCTGTTTCACCTCATCATAATGTTCTGTTTCACCTCATCATAATGTTCTGTTTCACCTCATCATAATGTTCTGTTTCACCTCATCATAATGTTCTGTTTCACCACATCATAATGTTCTGTTTCACCTCATCATAATGTTCTGTTTCATAATGTTCTGTTTCACATCATCATAATGTTCTGTTTCACCACATCATAATGTTCTGTTTCACCACATCATAATGTTCTGTTTCATCTCATCATAATGTTCTGTTTCACCTCATCATAATGTTCTGTTTCACCTCATCATAATGTTCTGTTTCACCACATCATAATGTTCTGTTTCACCTCATCATAATGTTCTGTTTCATAATGTTCTGTTTCACCTCATCATAATGTTCTGTTTCACCTCATCATAATGTTCTGTTTCACCTCATCATAATGTTCTGTTTCACCACATCATAATGTTCTGTTTCACCTCATCATAATGTTCTGTTTCATAATGTTCTGTTTCACCTCATCATAATGTTCTGTTTCACCACATCATAATGTTCTGTTTCACCTCATCATAATGTTCTGTTTCACCTCATCATAATGTTCTGTTTCACCTCATCATAATGTTCTGTTTCACCTCATCATAATGTTCTGTTTCACCACATCATAATGTTCTGTTTCACCTCATCATAATGTTCTGTTTCACCTCATCATAATGTTCTGTTTCACCACATCATAATGTTCTCTTTCACCTCATCATAATGTTCTGTTTCATAATGTTCTGTTTCACCTCATCATAATGTTCTGTTTCACCACATCATAATGTTCTGTTTCACCTCATCATAATGTTCTGTTTCACCTCATCATAATGTTCTGTTGCACCACATCATAATGTTCTGTTTCACCACATCATAATGTTCTGTTTCATAATGTTCTGTTTCACCACATCATAATGTTCTGTTTCACCTCATCATAATGTTCTGTTTCACCTCATCATAATGTTCTGTTTCACCACATCATAATGTTCTGTTTCAACACATCATAATGTTCTGTTTCATAATGTTCTGTTTCACCTCATCATAATGTTCTGTTTCACCACATCATAATGTTCTGTTTCACCTCATCATAATGTTCTGTTTCACCACATCATAATGTTCTGTTTCACCTCATCATAATGTTCTGTTTCACCTCATCATAATGTTCTGTTTCACCTCATCATAATGTTCTGTTTCACCTCATCATAATGTTCTGTTTCACCACATCATAATGTTCTGTTTCACCTCATCATAATGTTCTGTTTCACCACATCATAATGTTCTGTTTCACCTCATCATAATGTTCTGTTTCACCACATCATAATGTTCTGTTTCACCACATCATAATGTTCTGTTTCAGCTCATCATAATGTTCTGTTTCACCTCATCATAATGTTCTGTTTCACCTCATCATAATGTTCTGTTTCACCTCATCATAATGTTCTGTTTCACCTCATCATAATGTTCTGTTTCACCTCATCATAATGTTCTGTTTCACCTCATCATAATGTTCTGTTTCACCTCATCATAATGTTCTGTTTCACCTCATCATAATGTTCTGTTTCACCTCATCATAATGTTCTGTTTCATAATGTTCTGTTTCACCTCATCATAATGTTCTGTTTCACCTCATCATAATGTTCTGTTTCATAATGTTCTGTTTCACCTCATCATAATGTTCTGTTTCACCTCATCATAATGTTCTGTTTCACCACATCATAATGTTCTGTTTCACCTCATCATAATGTTCTGTTTCACCTCATCATAATGTTCTGTTTCACCTCATCATAATGTTCTGTTTCACCTCATCATAATGTTCTGTTTCACCTCATCATAATGTTCTGTTTCACCTCATCATAATGTTCTGTTTCACCTCATCATAATGTTCTGTTTCACCTCATCATAATGTTCTGTTTCACCTCATCATAATGTTCTGTTTCACCTCATCATAATGTTCTGTTTCACCATCATAATGTTCTGTTTCACCTCATCATAATGTTCTGTTTCATAATGTTCTGTTTCACCTCATCATAATGTTCTGTTTCACCTCATCATAATGTTCTGTTTCACCTCATCATAATGTTCTGTTTCACCTCATCATAATGTTCTGTTTCACCTCATCATAATGTTCTGTTTCACCTCATCATAATGTTCTGTTTCACCTCATCATAATGTTCTGTTTCATAATGTTCTGTTTCACCTCATCATAATGTTCTGTTTCACCTCATCATAATGTTCTGTTTCACCTCATCATAATGTTCTGTTTCACCACATCATAATGTTCTGTTTCACCTCATCATAATGTTCTGTTTCACCTCATCATAATGTTCTGTTTCACCTCATCATAATGTTCTGTTTCACCACATCATAATGTTCTGTTTCACCTCATCATAATGTTCTGTTTCACCTCATCATAATGTTCTGTTTCACCTCATCATAATGTTCTGTTTCACCTCATCATAATGTTCTGTTTCACCTCATCATAATGTTCTGTTTCACCTCATCATAATGTTCTGTTTCACCTCATCATAATGTTCTGTTTCACCTCATCATAATGTTCTGTTTCACCTCATCATAATGTTCTGTTTCACCTCATCATAATGTTCTGTTTCATCATCATAATGTTCTGTTTCACCTCATCATAATGTTCTGTTTCACCTCATCATAATCATAATGTTCTGTTTCACCTCATCATAATGTTCTGTTTCATCATAATGTTCTGTTTCATAATGTTCTGTTTCACCTCATCATAATGTTCTGTTTCACCTCATCATAATGTTCTGTTTCACCTCATCATAATGTTCTGTTTCACCTCATCATAATGTTCTGTTTCACCTCATCATAATGTTCTGTTTCACCTCATCATAATGTTCTGTTTCACCTCATCATAATGTTCTGTTTCACCTCATCATAATGTTCTGTTTCACCTCATCATAATGTTCTGTTTCAAATGTTCTGTTTCACCTCATCATAATGTTCTGTTTCACCTCATCATAATGTTCTGTTTCACCTCATCATAATGTTCTGTTTCACCTCATCATAATGTTCTGTTTCATAATGTTTCACCTCATCATAATGTTCTGTTTCACCTCATCATAATGTTCTGTTTCACCTCATCATAATGTTCTGTTTCACCTCATCATAATGTTCTGTTTCACCTCATCATAATGTTCTGTTTCACCTCATCATAATGTTCTGTTTCACCTCATCATAATGTTCTGTTTCACCTCATCATAATGTTCTGTTTCACCTCATCATAATGTTCTGTTTCACCTCATCATAATGTTCTGTTTCACCTCATCATAATGTTCTGTTTCACCTCATCATAATGTTCTGTTTCACCTCATCATAATGTTCTGTTTCACCTCATCATAATGTTCTGTTTCACCACATCATAATGTTCTGTTTCACCTCATCATAATGTTCTGTTTCATAATGTTCTGTTTCACCTCATCATAATGTTCTGTTTCACCTCATCATAATGTTCTGTTTCACCTCATCATAATGTTCTGTTTCATCATAATTCTGTTTCACCTCATCATAATGTTCTGTTTCACCTCATCATAATGTTCTGTTTCACCTCATCATAATGTTCTGTTTCACCTCATCATAATGTTCTGTTTCACCTCATCATAATGTTCTGTTTCACATAATGTTCTGTTTCACCTCATCATAATGTTCTGTTTCACCACATCATAATGTTCTGTTTCACCTCATCATAATGTTCTGTTTCATAATGTTCTGTTTCACCTCATCATAATGTTCTGTTTCACCTCATCATAATGTTCTGTTTCACCTCATCATAATGTTCTGTTTCACCTCATCATAATGTTCTGTTTCACCTCATCATAATGTTCTGTTTCACCACATCATAATGTTCTGTTTCACCTCATCATAATGTTCTGTTTCACCTCATCATAATGTTCTGTTTCACCTCATCATAATGTTCTGTTTCACCACATCATAATGTTCTGTTTCACCTCATCATAATGTTCTGTTTCACCACATCATAATGTTCTGTTTCACCTCATCATAATGTTCTGTTTCACCACATCATAATGTTCTGTTTCACCTCATCATAATGTTCTGTTTCATAATGTTCTGTTTCACCTCATCATAATGTTCTGTTTCACCTCATCATAATGTTCTGTTTCACCTCATCATAATGTTCTGTTTCACCACATCATAATGTTCTGTTTCACCTCATCATAATGTTCTGTTTCACCTCATCATAATGTTCTGTTTCACCTCATCATAATGTTCTGTTTCACCACATCATAATGTTCTGTTTCACCTCATCATAATGTTCTGTTTCACCTCATCATAATGTTCTGTTTCACCTCATCATAATGTTCTGTTTCACCTCATCATAATGTTCTGTTTCATAATGTTCTGTTTCACCACATCATAATGTTCTGTTTCACCTCATCATAATGTTCTGTTTCATAATGTTCTGTTTCACCTCATCATAATGTTCTGTTTCACCTCATCATAATGTTCTGTTTCACCTCATCATAATGTTCTGTTTCACCTCATCATAATGTTCTGTTTCACCTCATCATAATGTTCTGTTTCACCTCATCATAATGTTCTGTTTCACCTCATCATAATGTTCTGTTTCACCTCATCATAATGTTCTGTTTCACCTCATCATAATGTTCTGTTTCACCTCATCATAATGTTCTGTTTCACCACATCATAATGTTCTGTTTCACCTCATCATAATGTTCTGTTTCACCTCATCATAATGTTCTGTTTCACCTAATCATTCTGTTTCACCTCATCATAATGTTCTGTTTCACCTCATCATAATGTTCTGTTTCACCTCATCATAATGTTCTGTTTCACCTCATCATAATGTTCTGTTTCACCTCATCATAATGTTCTGTTTCACCTCATCATAATGTTCTGTTTCACCTCATCATAATGTTCATAATGTTCTGTTTCACCTCATCATAATGTTCTGTTTCACCTCATCATAATGTTCTGTTTCACCTCATAATGTTCTGTTTCACCTCATCATAATGTTCTGTTTCACCACATCATAATGTTCTGTTTCACCTCATCATAATGTTCTGTTTCACCTCATCATAATGTTCTGTTTCACCTCATCATAATGTTCTGTTTCACCTCATCATAATGTTCTGTTTCACCTCATCATAATGTTCTGTTTCACCTCATCATAATGTTCTGTTTCACCACATCATAATGTTCTGTTTCACCTCATCATAATGTTCTGTTTCATAATGTTCTGTTTCACCTCATCATAATGTTCTGTTTCACCTCATCATAATGTTCTGTTTCACCTCATCATAATGTTCTGTTTCACCTCATCATAATGTTCTGTTTCACCTCATCATAATGTTCTGTTTCACCTCATCATAATGTTCTGTTTCACCTATCATAATGTTCTGTTTCACCACATCATAATGTTCTGTTTCACCTCATCATAATGTTCTGTTTCATAATGTTCTGTTTCACCTCATCATAATGTTCTGTTTCACCTCATCATAATGTTCTGTTTCACCTCATCATAATGTTCTGTTTCACCTCATCATAATGTTCTGTTTCACCTCATCATAATGTTCTGTTTCATCATCATAATGTTCTGTTTCACCTCATCATAATGTTCTGTTTCACCTCATCATAATGTTCTGTTTCACCTCATCATAATGTTCTGTTTCACCTCATCATAATGTTCTGTTTCACCTCATCATAATGTTCTGTTTCACCTCATCATAATGTTCTGTTTCACCTCATCATAATGTTCTGTTTCACCTCATCATAATGTTCTGTTTCACCTCATCATAATGTTCTGTTTCACCTCATCATAATGTTCTGTTTCACCTCATCATAATGTTCTGTTTCACCTCATCATAATGTTCTGTTTCACCACATCATAATGTTCTGTTTCACCTCATCATAATGTTCTGTTTCACCACATCATAATGTTCTGTTTCACCTCATCATAATGTTCTGTTTCACCTCATCATAATGTTCTGTTTCACCACATCATAATGTTCTGTTTCATCATAATGTTCTGTTTCACCATCATAATGTTCTGTTTCACCACATCATAATGTTCTGTTTCACCTCATCATAATGTTCTGTTTCACCTCATCATAATGTTCTGTTTCACCTCATCATAATGTTCTGTTTCACCTCATCATAATGTTCTGTTTCTAATTTTCACCTCATCATAATGTTCTGTTTCACCTCATCATAATGTTCTGTTTCATAATCTATGTTTCACCTCATCATAATGTTCTGTTTCACCTCATCATAATGTTCTGTTTCACCTCATCATAATGTTCTGTTTCACCTCATCATAATGTTCTGTTTCACCACATCATAATGTTCTGTTTCACCTCATCATAATGTTCTGTTTCACCTCATCATAATGTTCTGTTTCACCTCATCATAATGTTCTGTTTCACCTCATCATAATGTTCTGTTTCACCTCATCATAATGTTTCATAATGTTCTGTTTCACCTCATCATAATGTTCTGTTTCACCTCATCATAATGTTCTGTTTCACCTCATCATAATGTTCTGTTTCATAATGTTCTGTTTCACCTCATCATAATGTTCTGTTTCACCTCATCATAATGTTCTGTTTCACTGTTTCACATCATAATGTTCTGTTTCACCTCATCATAATGTTCTGTTTCACCACATCATAATGTTCTGTTTCACCTCATCATAATGTTCTGTTTCACCTCATCATAATGTTCTGTTTCACCTCATCATAATGTTCTGTTTCACCTCATCATAATGTTCTGTTTCACCTCATCATAATGTTCTGTTTCACCTCATCATAATGTTCTGTTTCACCTCATCATAATGTTCTGTTTCACCTCATCATAATGTTCTGTTTCACCTCATCATAATGTTCTGTTTCACCTCATCATAATGTTCTGTTTCACCTCATCATAATGTTCTGTTTCACCTCATCATAATGTTCTGTTTCACCTCATCATAATGTTCTGTTTCACCTCATCATAATGTTCTGTTTCATAATGTTCTGTTTCACCTCATCATAATGTTCTGTTTCACCTCATCATAATGTTCTGTTTCACCTCTGTTTCACCTCATCATAATGTTCTGTTTCACCTCATCATAATGTTCTGTTTCACCTCATCATAATGTTCTGTTTCATAATGTTCTGTTTCACCTCATCATAATGTTCTGTTTCACCTCATCATAATGTTCTGTTTCATAATGTTCTGTTTCACCTCATCATAATGTTCTGTTTCACCTCATCATAATGTTCTGTTTCACCACATCATAATGTTCTGTTTCACCTCATCATAATGTTCTGTTTCACCTCATCATAATGTTCTGTTTCACCTCATCATAATGTTCTGTTTCACCTCATCATAATGTTCTGTTTCACCTCATCATAATGTTCTGTTTCACCTCATCATAATGTTCTGTTTCACCTCACATATAATGTTCTGTTTCACCTCATCATAATGTTCTGTTTCACCTCATCATAATGTTCTGTTTCACCTCATCATAATGTTCTGTTTCACCACCTCATCATAATGTTCTGTTTCACCATCATAATGTTCTGTTTCACCTCATCATAATGTTCTGTTTCACCTCATCATAATGTTCTGTTTCACCTCATCATAATGTTCTGTTTCACCTCATCATAATGTTCTGTTTCACCTCATCATAATGTTCTGTTTCACCACATCATAATGTTCTGTTTCACCTCATCATAATGTTCTGTTTCATAATGTTCTGTTTCACCTCATCATAATGTTCTGTTTCACCTCATCATAATGTTCTGTTTCACCTCATCATAATGTTCTGTTTCACCTTCATAATGTTCTGTTTCACCATCATCATAATGTTCTGTTTCACCTCATCATAATGTTCTGTTTCACCTCATCATAATGTTCTGTTTCACCTCATCATAATGTTCTGTTTCACCACATCATAATGTTCTGTTTCACCACATCATAATGTTCTGTTTCACCTCATCATAATGTTCTGTTTCACCTCATCATAATGTTCTGTTTCACCTCATCATAATGTTCTGTTTCACCTCATCATAATGTTCTGTTTCACCTCATCATAATGTTCTGTTTCACCTCATCATAATGTTCTGTTTCACCTGTCATAATGTTCTGTTTCACCTCATCATAATGTTCTGTTTCACCTCATCATAATGTTCTGTTTCACCACATCATAATGTTCTGTTTCACCTAATGTTCTGTTTCACCTCATCATAATGTTCTGTTTCACCTCATCATAATGTTCTGTTTCACCTCATCATAATGTTCTGTTTCACCACATCATAATGTTCTGTTTCACCTCATCATAATGTTCTGTTTCATAATGTTCTGTTTCATCATAATGTTCTGTTTCACCTCATCATAATGTTCTGTTTCACCTCATCATAATGTTCTGTTTCACCACATCATAATGTTCTGTTTCACCTCATCATAATGTTCTGTTTCACCTCATCATAATGTTCTGTTTCACCTCATCATAATGTTCTGTTTCACCACATCATAATGTTCTGTTTCACCTCATCATAATGTTCTGTTTCACCTCATCATAATGTTCTGTTTCACCTCATCATAATGTTCTGTTTCACCTCATCATAATGTTCTGTTTCACCTCATCATAATGTTCTGTTTCACCTCATCATCATAATGTTCTGTTTCACCTCATCATAATGTTCTGTTTCACCTCATCATAATGTTCTGTTTCACCTCATCATAATGTTCTGTTTCACCTCATCATAATGTTCTGTTTCACCTCATCATAATGTTCTGTTTCACCTCATCATAATGTTCTGTTTCACCACATCATAATGTTCTGTTTCACCTCATCATAATGTTCTGTTTCACCTCATCATAATGTTCTGTTTCACCTCATCATAATGTTCTGTTTCACCTCATCATAATGTTCTGTTTCACCTCATCATAATGTTCTGTTTCACCTCATCATAATGTTCTGTTTCACCTCATCATAATGTTCTGTTTCACCTCATCATAATGTTCTGTTTCACCACATCATAATGTTCTGTTTCACCTCATCATAATGTTCTGTTTCATAATGTTCTGTTTCACCTCATCATAATGTTCTGTTTCACCTCATCATAATGTTCTGTTTCACCTCATCATAATGTTCTGTTTCACCACATCATAATGTTCTGTTTCACCTCATCATAATGTTCTGTTTCATAATGTTCTGTTTCACCTCATCATAATGTTCTGTTTCACCTCATCATAATGTTCTGTTTCACCTCATCATAATGTTCTGTTTCACCACATCATAATGTTCTGTTTCACCTCATCATAATGTTCTGTTTCACCTCATCATAATGTTCTGTTTCACCTCATCATAATGTTCTGTTTCACCACATCATAATGTTCTGTTTCACCTCATCATAATGTTCTGTTTCACCTCATCATAATGTTCTGTTTCACCTCATCATAATGTTCTGTTTCACCTCATCATAATGTTCTGTTTCACCACATCATAATGTTCTGTTTCACCTCATCATAATGTTCTGTTTCACCACATCATAATGTTCTGTTTCACCTCATCATAATGTTCTGTTTCACCTCATCATAATGTTCTGTTTCACCACATCATAATGTTCTGTTAACAGCATCATAATGTTCTGTTTCACCTCATCATAATGTTCTGTTTCACCACATCATAATGTTCTGTTTCACCTCATCATAATGTTCTGTTTCACCTCATCATAATGTTCTGTTTCACCTCATCATAATGTTCTGTTTCACCTCATCATAATGTTCTGTTTCATAATGTTCTGTTTCACCTCATCATAATGTTCTGTTTCACCTCATCATAATGTTCTGTTTCATAATGTTCTGTTTCACCTCATCATAATGTTCTGTTTCACCTCATCATAATGTTCTGTTTCACCACATCATAATGTTCTGTTTCACCTCATCATAATGTTCTGTTTCACCTCATCATACTGTTCTGTTTCACCTCATCATAATGTTCTGTTTCACCTCATCATAATGTTCTGTTTCACCTCATCATAATGTTCTGTTTCACCTCATCATAATGTTCTGTTTCACCTCATCATAATGTTCTGTTTCATAATGTTCTGTTTCACCTCATCATAATGTTCTGTTTCACCTCATCATAATGTTCTGTTTCACCTCATCATAATGTTCTGTTTCATAATGTTCTGTTTCACCTCATCATAATGTTCTGTTTCACCTCATCATAATGTTCTGTTTCATAATGTTCTGTTTCACCTCATCATAATGTTCTGTTTCACCTCATCATAATGTTCTGTTTCACCACATCATAATGTTCTGTTTCACCTCATCATAATGTTCTGTTTCACCTCATCATACTGTTCTGTTTCACCTCATCATAATGTTCTGTTTCACCTCATCATAATGTTCTGTTTCACCTCATCATAATGTTCTGTTTCACCTCATCATAATGTTCTGTTAACAGCATCATAATGTTCTGTTTCACCTCATCATAATGTTCTGTTTCACCTCATCATAATGTTCTGTTTCACCTCATCATAATGTTCTGTTTCATAATGTTCTGTTTCACCTCATCATAATGTTCTGTTTCACCTCATCATAATGTTCTGTTTCACCTCATCATAATGTTCTGTTTCATAATGTTCTGTTTCACCTCATCATAATGTTCTGTTTCACCACATCATAATGTTCTGTTTCACCTCATCATAATGTTCTGTTTCACCTCTTCATAATGTTCTGTTTCACCTCATCATAATGTTCTGTTTCACCACATCATAATGTTCTGTTTCACCTCATCATAATGTTCTGTTTCATAATGTTCTGTTTCACCTCATCATAATGTTCTGTTTCACCTCATCATAATGTTCTGTTTCACCTCATCATAATGTTCTGTTTCACCTCATCATAATGTTCTGTTTCACCTCATCATAATGTTCTGTTTCACCTCATCATAATGTTCTGTTTCACCACATCATAATGTTCTGTTTCACCTCATCATAATGTTCTGTTTCATAATGTTCTGTTTCACCTCATCATAATGTTCTGTTTCACCACATCATAATGTTCTGTTTCACCACATCATAATGTTCTGTTTCACCTCATCATAATGTTCTGTTTCATAATGTTCTGTTTCACCTCATCATAATGTTCTGTTTCACCTCATCATAATGTTCTGTTTCACCTCATCATAATGTTCTGTTTCACCACATCATAACGTTCTGTTTCACCTCATCATAATGTTCTGTTTCACCACATCATAATGTTCTGTTTCACCTCATCATAATGTTCTGTTTCACCACATCATAATGTTCTGTTTCACCTCATCATAATGTTCTGTTTCACCTCATCATAATGTTCTGTTTCACCTCATCATAATGTTCTGTTTCACCTCATCATAATGTTCTGTTTCATAATGTTCTGTTTCACCTCATCATAATGTTCTGTTTCACCTCATCATAATGTTCTGTTTCATAATGTTCTGTTTCACCTCATCATAATGTTCTGTTTCACCTCATCATAATGATCTGTTTCACCTCATCATAATGTTCTGTTTCATAATGTTCTGTTTCACCTCATCATAATGTTCTGTTTCACCTCATCATAATGTTCTGTTTCATAATGTTCTGTTTCACCTCATCATAATGTTCTGTTTCACCTCATCATAATGTTCTGTTTCACCACATCATAATGTTCTGTTTCACCTCATCATAATGTTCTGTTTCACCTCATCATAATGTTCTGTTTCACCTCATCATAATGTTCTGTTTCACCTCATCATAATGTTCTGTTTCACCACATCATAATGTTCTGTTTCACCTCATCATAATGTTCTGTTTCATAATGTTCTGTTTCACCTCATCATAATGTTCTGTTTCACCTCATCATAATGTTCTGTTTCACCTCATCATAATGTTCTGTTTCACCACATCATAACGTTCTGTTTCACCTCATCATAATGTTCTGTTTCACCACATCATAATGTTCTGTTTCACCTCATCATAATGTTCTGTTTCACCACATCATAATGTTCTGTTTCACCTCATCATAATGTTCTGTTTCACCTCATCATAATGTTCTGTTTCACCTCATCATAATGTTCTGTTTCACCTCATCATAATGTTCTGTTTCACCTCATCATAATGTTCTGTTTCACCTCATCATAATGTTCTGTTAACAGCATCATAATGTTCTGTTTCACCTCATCATAATGTTCTGTTTCACCACATCATAATGTTCTGTTTCACCTCATCATAATGTTCTGTTTCACCTCATCATAATGTTCTGTTTCACCACATCATAACGTTCTGTTTCACCTCATCATAATGTTCTGTTTCACCACATCATAATGTTCTGTTTCACCTCATCATAATGTTCTGTTTCACCACATCATAATGTTCTGTTTCACCTCATCATAATGTTCTGTTTCATAATGTTCTGTTTCACCTCATCATAATGTTCTGTTTCACCTCATCATAATGTTCTGTTTCATAATGTTCTGTTTCACCTCATCATAATGTTCTGTTTCACCTCATCATAATGTTCTGTTTCACCTCATCATAATGTTCTGTTTCACCTCATCATACTGTTCTGTTTCACCTCATCATAATGTTCTGTTTCACCTCATCATAATGTTCTGTTTCACCTCATCATAATGTTCTGTTTCACCTCATCATAATGTTCTGTTAACAGCATCATAATGTTCTGTTTCACCTCATCATAATGTTCTGTTTCACCGCATCATAATGTTCTGTTTCACCTCATCATAATGTTCTGTTTCATAATGTTCTGTTTCATCTCATCATAATGTTCTGTTTCACCTCATCATAATGTTCTGTTTCACCTCATCATAATGTTCTGTTTCACCTCATCATAATGTTCTGTTTCACCTCATCATAATGTTCTGTTTCATAATGTTCTGTTTCACCTCATCATAATGTTCTGTTTCACCTCATCATAATGTTCTGTTTCACCACATCATAATGTTCTGTTTCACCTCATCATAATGTTCTGTTTCACCTCATCATAATGTTCTGTTTCACCTCATCATAATGTTCTGTTTCATAATGTTCTGTTTCATCTCATCATAATGTTCTGTTTCACCTCATCATAATGTTCTGTTTCACCTCATCATAATGTTCTGTTTCACCTCATCATAATGTTCTGTTTCACCTCATCATAATGTTCTGTTTCATAATGTTCTGTTTCACCTCATCATAATGTTCTGTTTCACCTCATCATAATGTTCTGTTTCACCACATCATAACGTTCTGTTTCACCTCATCATAATGTTCTGTTTCACCACATCATAATGTTCTGTTTCACCTCATCATAATGTTCTGTTTCACCACATCATAATGTTCTGTTTCACCTCATCATAATGTTCTGTTTCATAATGTTCTGTTTCATCTCATCATAATGTTCTGTTTCACCTCATCATAATGTTCTGTTTCACCTCATCATAATGTTCTGTTTCACCTCATCATAATGTTCTGTTTCACCTCATCATAATGTTCTGTTTCATAATGTTCTGTTTCACCTCATCATAATGTTCTGTTTCACCTCATCATAATGTTCTGTTTCACCACATCATAACGTTCTGTTTCACCTCATCATAATGTTCTGTTTCACCACATCATAATGTTCTGTTTCACCTCATCATAATGTTCTGTTTCACCACATCATAATGTTCTGTTTCACCTCATCATAATGTTCTGTTTCATAATGTTCTGTTTCACCTCATCATAATGTTCTGTTTCACCTCATCATAATGTTCTGTTTCATAATGTTCTGTTTCACCTCATCATAATGTTCTGTTTCACCTCATCATAATGTTCTGTTTCACCTCATCATAATGTTCTGTTTCACCTCATCATACTGTTCTGTTTCACCTCATCATAATGTTCTGTTTCACCTCATCATAATGTTCTGTTTCACCTCATCATAATGTTCTGTTTCACCTCATCATAATGTTCTGTTAACAGCATCATAATGTTCTGTTTCACCTCATCATAATGTTCTGTTTCACCTCATCATAATGTTCTGTTTCACCTCATCATAATGTTCTGTTTCATAATGTTCTGTTTCATCTCATCATAATGTTCTGTTTCACCTCATCATAATGTTCTGTTTCACCTCATCATAATGTTCTGTTTCACCTCATCATAATGTTCTGTTTCACCTCATCATAATGTTCTGTTTCATAATGTTCTGTTTCACCTCATCATAATGTTCTGTTTCACCTCATCATAATGTTCTGTTTCACCACATCATAATGTTCTGTTTCACCTCATCATAATGTTCTGTTTCACCTCATCATAATGTTCTGTTTCACCTCATCATAATGTTCTGTTTCACCACATCATAATGTTCTGTTTCACCTCATCATAATGTTCTGTTTCATAATGTTCTGTTTCACCTCATCATAATGTTCTGTTTCACCTCATCATAATGTTCTGTTTCACCTCATCATAATGTTCTGTTTCACCTCATCATAATGTTCTGTTTCACCTCATCATAATGTTCTGTTTCACCTCATCATAATGTTCTGTTTCACCTCATCATAATGTTCTGTTTCACCTCATCATAATGTTCTGTTTCACCACATCATAATGTACTGTTTCACCTCATCATAATGTTCTGTTTCATAATGTTCTGTTTCACCTCATCATAATGTTCTGTTTCACCTCATCATAATGTTCTGTTTCACCTCATCATAATGTTCTGTTTCACCACATCATAATGTTCTGTTTCACCTCATCATAATGTTCTGTTTCACCACATCATAATGTTCTGTTTCACCTCATCATAATGTTCTGTTTCACCACATCATAATGTTCTGTTTCACCTCATCATAATGTTCTGTTTCACCTCATCATAATGTTCTGTTTCACCTCATCATAATGTTCTGTTTCACCTCATCATAATGTTCTGTTTCACCTCATCATAATGTTCTGTTTCACCTCATCATAATGTTCTGTTTCATAATGTTCTGTTTCACCTCATCATAATGTTCTGTTTCACCTCATCATAATGTTCTGTTTCACCACATCATAATGTTCTGTTTCACCTCATCATAATGTTCTGTTTTACCTCATCATACTGTTCTGTTTCACCTCATCATAATGTTCTGTTTCACCTCATCATAATGTTCTGTTTCACCTCATCATAATGTTCTGTTTCATCATAATGTTCTCATCATAATGTTCTGTTTCACTGTTTCACCTCATCATAATGTTCTGTTTCACCTCATCATAATGTTCTGTTTCATAATGTTCTGTTTCACCTCATCATAATGTTCTGTTTCACCACATCATAATGTCCTGTTTCACCTCATCATAATGTCCTGTTTCACCTCATCATAATGTTCTGTTTCACCTCATCATAATGTTCTGTTTCACCACATCATAATGTTCTGTTTCACCTCATCATAATGTTCTGTTTCATAATGTTCTGTTTCACCTCATCATAATGTTCTGTTTCACCTCATCATAATGTTCTGTTTCACCTCATCATAATGTTCTGTTAACAGCATCATAATGTTCTGTTTCACCACATCATAATGTTCTGTTTCACCTCATCATAATGTTCTGTTTCACCTCATCATAATGTTCTGTTTCACCTCATCATAATGTTCTGTTTCACCACATCATAATGTTCTGTTTCACCACATCATAATGTTCTGTTTCACCTCATCATAATGTTCTGTTTCACCTCATCATAATGTTCTGTTTCACCTCATCATAATGTTCTGTTTCACCTCATCATAATGTTCTGTTTCACCTCATCATAATGTTCTGTTTCACCTCATCATAATGTTCTGTTTCACCTCATCATAATGTTCTGTTTCACCTCATCATAATGTTCTGTTTCACCACATCATAATGTTCTGTTTCACCTCATCATAATCTTCTGTTTCATAATGTTCTGTTTCACCACATCATAATGTTCTGTTTCACCACATCATAATGTTCTGTTTCACCTCATCATAATGTTCTGTTTCATAATGTTCTGTTTCACCTCATCATAATGTTCTGTTTCACCTCATCATAATGTTCTGTTTCATAATGTTCTGTTTCACCTCATCATAATGTTCTGTTTCACCTCATCATAATGTTCTGTTTCACCACATCATAATGTTCTGTTTCACCTCATCATAATGTTCTGTTTCACCTCATCATACTGTTCTGTTTCACCTCATCATAATGTTCTGTTTCACCTCATCATAATGTTCTGTTTCACCTCATCATAATGTTCTGTTTCACCTCATCATAATGTTCTGTTTCACCTCATCATAATGTTCTGTTAACAGCATCATAATGTTCTGTTTCACCTCATCATAATGTTCTGTTTCACCTCATCATAATGTTCTGTTTCACCTCATCATAATGTTCTGTTTCACCTCATCATAATGTTCTGTTTCATAATGTTCTGTTTCACCTCATCATAATGTTCTGTTTCACCACATCATAATGTTCTGTTTCACCTCATCATAATGTCCTGTTTCACCTCATCATAATGTTCTGTTTCACCTCATCATAATGTTCTGTTAACAGCATCATAATGTTCTGTTTCACCTCATCATAATGTTCTGTTTCACCTCATCATAATGTTCTGTTTCACCTCATCATAATGTTCTGTTTCATAATGTTCTGTTTCACCTCATCATAATGTTCTGTTTCACCACATCATAATGTCCTGTTTCACCTCATCATAATGTCCTGTTTCACCTCATCATAATGTTCTGTTTCACCACATCATAATGTTCTGTTTCACCTCATCATAATGTTCTGTTTCATAATGTTCTGTTTCACCTCATCATAATGTTCTGTTTCACCTCATCATAATGTTCTGTTTCACCTCATCATAATGTTCTGTTAACAGCATCATAATGTTCTGTTTCACCACATCATAATGTTCTGTTTCACCTCATCATAATGTTCTGTTTCACCTCATCATAATGTTCTGTTTCACCTCATCATAATGTTCTGTTTCACCACATCATAATGTTCTGTTTCACCACATCATAATGTTCTGTTTCACCTCATCATAATGTTCTGTTTCACCTCATCATAATGTTCTGTTTCACCTCATCATAATGTTCTGTTTCACCTCATCATAATGTTCTGTTTCACCTCATCATAATGTTCTGTTTCACCTCATCATAATGTTCTGTTTCATAATGTTCTGTTTCACCTCATCATAATGTTCTGTTTCACCTCATCATAATGTTCTGTTTCACCTCATCATAATGTTCTGTTTCACCTCATCATAATGTTCTGTTAACAGCATCATAATGTTCTGTTTCACCACATCATAATGTTCTGTTTCACCTCATCATAATGTTCTGTTTCACCTCATCATAATGTTCTGTTTCACCTCATCATAATGTTCTGTTTCATAATGTTCTGTTTCACCTCATCATAATGTTCTGTTTCACCTCATCATAATGTTCTGTTTCACCTCATCATAATGTTCTGTTTCACCTCATCATAATGTTCTGTTAACAGCATCATAATGTTCTGTTTCACCACATCATAATGTTCTGTTTCACCTCATCATAATGTTCTGTTTCACCTCATCATAATGTTCTGTTTCACCTCATCATAATGTTCTGTTTCACCACATCATAATGTTCTGTTTCACCACATCATAATGTTCTGTTTCACCTCATCATAATGTTCTGTTTCACCTCATCATAATGTTCTGTTTCACCTCATCATAATGTTCTGTTTCACCTCATCATAATGTTCTGTTTCACCTCATCATAATGTTCTGTTTCACCTCATCATAATGTTCTGTTTCACCTCATCATAATGTTCTGTTTCACCTCATCATAATGTTCTGTTTCACCACATCATAATGTTCTGTTTCACCACATCATAATGTTCTGTTTCACCTCATCATAATGTTCTGTTTCACCTCATCATAATGTTCTGTTTCACCTCATCATAATGTTCTGTTTCACCTCATCATAATGTTCTGTTTCACCTCATCATAATGTTCTGTTTCACCTCATCATAATGTTCTGTTTCACCTCATCATAATGTTCTGTTTCACCTCATCATAATGTTCTGTTTCACCACATCATAATGTTCTGTTTCACCTCATCATAATCTTCTGTTTCATAATGTTCTGTTTCACCTCATCATAATGTTCTGTTTCACCACATCATAATGTTCTGTTTCACCACATCATAATGTTCTGTTTCACCTCATCATAATGTTCTGTTTCATAATGTTCTGTTTCACCTCATCATAATGTTCTGTTTCACCTCATCATAATGTTCTGTTTCATAATGTTCTGTTTCACCTCATCATAATGTTCTGTTTCACCTCATCATAATGTTCTGTTTCACCACATCATAATGTTCTGTTTCACCTCATCATAATGTTCTGTTTCACCTCATCATACTGTTCTGTTTCACCTCATCATAATGTTCTGTTTCACCTCATCATAATGTTCTGTTTCATAATGTTCTGTTTCACCTCATCATAATGTTCTGTTTCACCTCATCATCATGTTCTGTTTCACCTCATCATAATGTTCTGTTTCATAATGTTCTGTTTCACCTCATCATAATGTTCTGTTTCACCACATCATAATGTTCTGTTTCACCTCATCATAATGTCCTGTTTCACCTCATCATAATGTTCTGTTTCACCTCATCATAATGTTCTGTTTCACCACATCATAATGTTCTGTTTCACCTCATCATAATGTTCTGTTTCATAATGTTCTGTTTCACCTCATCATAATGTTCTGTTTCACCTCATCATAATGTTCTGTTTCACCTCAGCATAATGTTCTGTTAACAGCATCATAATGTTCTGTTTCACCACATCATAATGTTCTGTTTCACCTCATCATAATGTTCTGTTTCACCTCATCATAATGTTCTGTTTCACCTCATCATAATGTTCTGTTTCACCACATCATAATGTTCTGTTTCACCACATCATAATGTTCTGTTTCACCTCATCATAATGTTCTGTTTCACCTCATCATAATGTTCTGTTTCACCTCATCATAATGTTCTGTTTCACCTCATCATAATCTTCTGTTTCATAATGTTCTGTTTCACCTCATCATAATGTTCTGTTTCACCACATCATAATGTTCTGTTTCACCACATCATAATGTTCTGTTTCACCTCATCATAATGTTCTGTTTCATAATGTTCTGTTTCACCTCATCATAATGTTCTGTTTCACCTCATCATGATGTTCTGTTTCACCTCATCATAATGTTCTGTTTCACCACATCATAATGTTCTGTTTCACCTCATCATAATGTTCTGTTTCACCTCATCATAATGTTCTGTTTCACCTCATCATAATGTTCTGTTTCACCACATCATAATGTTCTGTTTCACCTCATCATAATGTTCTGTTTCACCACATCATAATGTTCTGTTTCACCTCATCATAATGTTCTGTTTCACCTCATCATAATGTTCTGTTTCACCACATCATAATGTTCTGTTTCACCTCATCATAATGTTCTGTTTCACCTCATCATAATGTTCTGTTTCACCTCATCATAATGTTCTGTTTCACCTCATCATAATGTTCTGTTTCACCACATCATAATGTTCTGTTTCACCTCATCATAATGTTCTGTTTCACCACATCATAATGTTCTGTTTCACCTCATCATAATGTTCTGTTTCACCTCATCATAATGTTCTGTTTCACCACATCATAATGTTCTGTTAACAGCATCATAATGTTCTGTTTCACCTCATCATAATGTTCTGTTTCACCACATCATAATGTTCTGTTTCACCTCATCATAATGTTCTGTTTCACCTCATCATAATGTTCTGTTTCACCTCATCATAATGTTCTGTTTCACCTCATCATAATGTTCTGTTTCATAATGTTCTGTTTCACCTCATCATAATGTTCTGTTTCACCTCATCATAATGTTCTGTTTCATAATGTTCTGTTTCACCTCATCATAATGTTCTGTTTCACCTCATCATAATGTTCTGTTTCACCACATCATAATGTTCTGTTTCACCTCATCATAATGTTCTGTTTCACCTCATCATAATGTTCTGTTTCACCTCATCATAATGTTCTGTTTCACCACATCATAATGTTCTGTTTCACCTCATCATAATGTTCTGTTTCATAATGTTCTGTTTCACCTCATCATAATGTTCTGTTTCACCTCATCATAATGTTCTGTTTCACCTCATCATAATGTTCTGTTTCACCTCATCATAATGTTCTGTTTCACCTCATCATAATGTTCTGTTTCACCACATCATAATGTTCTGTTTCACCACATCATAATGTTCTGTTTCACCTCATCATAATGTTCTGTTTCACCTCATCATAATGTTCTGTTTCACCTCATCATAATGTTCTGTTTCACCTCATCATAATGTTCTGTTTCACCTCATCATAATGTTCTGTATCACCTCATCATAATGTTCTGTTAACAGCATCATAATGTTCTGTTTCACCTCATCATAATGTTCTGTTTCATAATGTTCTGTTTCACCTCATCATAATGTTCTGTTTCACCTCATCATAATGTTCTGTTTCACCTCATCATAATGTTCTGTTTCACCACATCATAATGTTCTGTTTCACCTCATCATAATGTTCTGTTTCATAATGTTCTGTTTCACCTCATCATAATGTTCTGTTTCACCTCATCATAATGTTCTGTTTCACCACATCATAATGTTCTGTTTCACCTCATCATAATGTTCTGTTTCATAATGTTCTGTTTCACCTCATCATAATGTTCTGTTTCACCTCATCATAATGTTCTGTTTCATAATGTTCTGTTTCACCTCATCATAATGTTCTGTTTCACCTCATCATAATGTTCTGTTTCACCACATCATAATGTTCTGTTTCACCTCATCATAATGTTCTGTTTCACCTCATCATAATGTTCTGTTTCACCTCATCATAATGTTCTGTTTCACCACATCATAATGTTCTGTTTCACCTCATCATAATGTTCTGTTTCATAATGTTCTGTTTCACCTCATCATAATGTTCTGTTTCACCTCATCATAATGTTCTGTTTCACCTCATCATAATGTTCTGTTTCACCTCATCATAATGTTCTGTTTCACCTCATCATAATGTTCTGTTTCACCACATCATAATGTTCTGTTTCACCACATCATAATGTTCTGTTTCACCTCATCATAATGTTCTGTTTCACCTCATCATAATGTTCTGTTTCACCTCATCATAATGTTCTGTTTCACCTCATCATAATGTTCTGTATCACCTCATCATAATGTTCTGTTAACAGCATCATAATGTTCTGTTTCACCTCATCATAATGTTCTGTTTCATAATGTTCTGTTTCACCTCATCATAATGTTCTGTTTCACCTCATCATAATGTTCTGTTTCACCTCATCATAATGTTCTGTTTCACCACATCATAATGTTCTGTTTCACCTCATCATAATGTTCTGTTTCATAATGTTCTGTTTCACCTCATCATAATGTTCTGTTTCACCTCATCATAATGTTCTGTTTCACCACATCATAATGTTCTGTTTCACCTCATCATAATGTTCTGTTTCATAATGTTCTGTTTCACCTCATCATAATGTTCTGTACACTCATTGTATATCACATGACTTTCTATCAGGGCCCACTTGGATCTGGTCCACTTTAAGGGAAACACATTGCCATTTCAGACGCAAATTTCAGACAAACGCACACAGACTCGAAATTGACTGACGTCTTTAATCCACACAGACATAACGACCAGTTTTGTCACTAAGGATTTCCTTTACAGTGTTGGGTTTGTGTCTGACTAAACACAACCATTTCAATCAGGGTTTGTGTCTGACTAAACACAGCCATTTCAATCAGGGTTTGTGTCTGACTAAACACAGCCATTTCAATCAGGGTTTGTGTCTGACTAAACACAGCCATTTCAATCAGGAGTGTTTGTGTCTGACTAAACACAGCCATTTCAATCAGGGTTTGTGTCTGACTAAACACAGCCATTTCAATCAGGGTTTGTGTCTGACTAAACACAGCCATTTCAATCAGGGTTTGTGTCTGACTAAACACAGCCATTTCAATCAGGGTTTGTGTCTGACTAAACACAGCCATTTCAATCAGGGTTTGTGTCTGACTAAACACAGCCATTTCAATCAGGGTTTGTGTCTGACTAAACACAGCCATTTCAATCAGGGTTTGTGTCTGACTAAACACAGCCATTTCAATCAGGGTTTGTGTCTTACTAAACACAGCCATTTCAATCAGGGTTTGTGTCTGACTAAACACAGCCATTTCAATCAGGGTTTGTGTCTGACTAAACACAGCCATTTCAATCAGGGTTTGTGTCTTACTAAACACAGCCATTTCAATCAGGAGTGTTTGTGTCTGACTAAACACAGCCATTTCAATCAGGAGTGTTTGTGTCTGACTAAACACAGCCATTTCAATCAGGGTTTGTGTCTGACTAAACACAGCCATTTCAATCAGGAGTGTTTGTGTCTGACTAAACACAGCCATTTCAATCAGGGTTTGTGTCTGACTAAACACAGCCATTTCAATCAGGAGTGTTTGTGTGTCTGGCTGGTCAATTTATATTTAGAGCACTGAGGAACAGTCAAGGCAATCTGACCATATTCACTACAATAGCATGAGACCATTTTAGAAAGGGGTGGATGAGGTGTGGCTGGGAGGGTGTGTGTGTGTGTGTGTGTGTGTGTGTGTGTGTGTGTGTGTGTGTGTGTGTGTGTGTGTGTGTGTGTGTAAACACATGATTTGATTTTGTTAGATGTTTGGATAACAATAGAAACCATTTTAGCCCCACTTTGCCTGAAAAGAGAAATAGTTTAAAACATAGGCAATGCTCTCAAATCATAGCAAATTCACATGCTTTTATTCCACCTAAAACTCTAATGCATTTGATCAAATTGCATGGTTCCAGGCACTTTTATTCATTATTCAGTTCTCTCAGAATGAATAGCATATGGACTATCAACAGACTACCGAATCAATATATAAAGGGAATGGAAGGAAAGGGGGGGTGGGTACCTAGTCAGTTGTCGAACTGAATGTATTCAACTGAAATGTGTCTTCAGCATTTAACCCAACCCCTCTGAATCAGAGAGTTGGGGCCTTATTAATTTGTCTTTAGCTTGTCAGCTCGGAGATTCGATCCATCATCCTTTCAATAGACCATCAACAGACCACAGACTAACAATGTAGACCATCAACAGACCACAGACTACCAATATAGACCATCAACAGACAACAGACTAACAATATAGACCAACAGACCACAGACTAACAATATAGATCAACAGACCACAGACTAACAATATAGACCAACAGACCACAGATGAACAATATAGACCATCAACAGACCACAGACTAACAATGTAGACCATCAACAGACAACAGACTAACAATATAGGCTACCAACAGACTACAGACTAACAATATAGACCATCAACAGACCACAGACTAACAATGTAGACAATCAACAGACAACAGACTCAGGGTATAGACCATCAAAAGACCACAGACTAACATTGTAGACCGTCAACAGACAACAGATTAACAATATAGACCATTAACAGACAAAAGACTAACTATATAGACCAACATACCACAGACTAACAATATAGACCAACAGACCACAGACTAACTATATAGACCAACAGACCACAGACTAACTATATAGACCAACAGACCACAGACTAACAATATAGACCAACAGACCACAGACTAACAATATAGACCAACAGACCACAGACTAACTATATAGACCAACAGACCACAGACTAACAATATAGACCAACAGACCACAGACTAACAATATAGACAAACAGACCACAGACTAACAATATAGACCAACAGACCACAGACTAACAATATAGACTACCAACAGACCACAGACTAACTATATAGACCAACAGACCACAGACTAACAATATAGACCAACAGACCACAGACTAACAATATAGACCAACAGACCACAGACTAACAATATAGACCAACAGACCACAGACTAATAATTTAGACCAACAGACCACAGACTAACAATATAGACCACCAACAGACCACAGACTAACAATATAGACCAACAGACCACACACTAACAATATAGACTACCAACAGACCACAGACTAACAATATAGACCAACAGACCACAGACTAACAATATAGACCAACAGACCACAGACTAACAATATAGACCAACAGACCCCAGACTAACAATATAGACCAACAGACCACAGACTAACAATATAGACCAACAGACCACAGACTAACAATATAGACCAACAGACCACAGACTAACAATATAGACTACCAACAGACCACAGACTAACAATATAGACCAACAGACCACAGACTAACAATATAGACCAACAGACCACAGACTAACAATATAGACCAACAGACCACAGACTAACAATATAGACTACCAACAGACCACAGACTAACAATATAGACCATCAACAGACCACAGACTAACATTATAGACCACCAACAGACCACAGACTAACAATATAGACCATCAACAGACCACAGACTAACATTATAGACCACCAACAGAACACAGACTAACATTATAGACCAACAGACCACATTTGAGTTGTTTAAACTTCACAAAGTAACTTTAAGTATATTGCAACTATTGTCACATCATAGTTTATCTTTCAAAAAAAATAATGTTTTGAATCCATTGATTTTTTTTTGGTTCATTGAGTTTATCTTTCATAAATATTGATTCTGTAAACAGTTTGATAAGATATATTATATACAAGATATATTATTGGTTCATCAGATAACAACTTGAGGAGGATGCTCTCTCTCTCTCTCTCTCTCTCTCTCTCTCTCTCTCTTCTCTCTCTCTTCTCTCTCTCTCTCTCTCTCTCTGTCTCTCTTTCTCTCTCTCTCTCTCTCTCTTCTCTCTCTCTTCTCTCTGTCTCTCTCTGTCTCTCTCTCTCTCTCTCTCTCTCTCTCTCTTTCTCTCTCTCTCTCTCTCTCTCTCTCTCTTTCTCTCTCTCTCTCTCTCTCTCTCTCTCTCTCTCTCTATCTATCGATGTAGATCATCAAAGGTAAGGGAATTTTTATGATGTAATTTTGTATTTCTGTTGACTCCAACATGGCGGAGAAATGCCGTCTCAGATTATTGCATGGTGTGCTTTTTCCGTAAAGTTTTTAATGGGCAGAACGTTTAAATTCTTCTTAATCTAACTGCACTGTCCAATTTACAGTAGCTATTACAGTGAAAAAATACCATGCTATTGTTTGAGGAGCAACTGGTTTGATACATTCACCTCTGAAGGTAAATAATGTACTTACATTCACCTCTGAAGGTAAATAATGTACTTACATTCAGTAATCTGGCTCTGATTTGTCATCCTGAGGGTCTCGGAGATGAAAATGTAGCATAGTTTTGTTTGATAAAATAAATGTTTATATTCAAATGTAGGAACTGGGTTCTACAGTTTGAGCAGCTACTGTTTATGTTTATACAGTGGGGCAAAAAAGTATTTAGTCAGCCACCAACTGTGCAAGTTCTCCCACTTAAAAAGATGAGAGAGGCCTGTAATTTTCATCATAGGTACACTTCAACTATGACAGACAAATTAGGGGACAAAATCCAGAAAATCACATTGTAGGATTTTTAATGAATTTATTTGCAAATTATGGTGGAAAATAAGTATCTGACTAAATACTTTTTATGCCCCACTGTATATTATAAAAGAATAAAGATATTTCAAATATCATATTATGTCTATATGTTTTAATGATGTGCAAGTAGTACAAAAGCAAAAATAAACCAACATAAATATGGGTTGTATTTACAATGGTGTTTGTTCTTCACTGGGTGCCCTTTTCTTGTGGCAACAGGTCACAAATCTTGCTGCTGTGATGCACACTGTGATATTTCACCCAGTAGATATGGGAGTTTATCAAAATTGGGTTGGTTTTCTAAATCTTTGTGGATCTGTGTAATCTGAGGGAAATATGTGTGCATATAGCCTGACATCACCCCCTGTCACCCCCCCCCTGTCACCCGCCCCTCGTCCCCCCGTCACCCCGTCCCCCGTCTCTGTCCCTCCCACCAGTGGCAGTGACATCTTGCTGCTGTGATACTTCACCCCGTAGGAGATTATCAGTATTGTGTTTTTGTTCTAGTTCTTTGTGAGTAATCTGAAGGAAATTCACAGTATATATTGAAGAGCGTGCGGCTTTAAGCTGCGTCCATGTCTCACCCCACAGCTCAATGAAAATAAATATGTGTGTTTTTTGCCAGTTTTAACCGCGTACTTGTTGGATTTTATAATGTTGTTGTGTCTTTTTCCTTCAGCACCAGTTTTCATCTATTTGTATAGCAGACCCTTATGCCAAATTGAGTTAAAAAGCTTTTTTTTTTTAAACAACAAAACATGAGACTTTGCCTTTGTTTTGGTTTATTTGTTTGTCAATTACAGTGTGCAATAATTTGGTAAAAAGCCCATTTGAGATCTGCCCAGTACATTGTTTTCACTGAGGAAATGTACGAGTCTGCTGTTAATGATAATGCAGAGGATGTTCCCTTTGTTGCTGTTGACACATATCCCACGGTAGATATTGAGGTCAAATTTGTCTCCACTTTTGTGGATTTGGGCGATCAATCGTTGGTTCCAAATATTGAGGAAGATATCAAATCAAATCAACTTTATTTCTCACATACGCCGAATACAACAGGTGTGCTTACTTACAATCCCTTAACCAACAATTCAGTTCAAGATTTAAGAAAATATTTCCTAAATAAACGAATTAAAAGGATTATACAAATGAACAAAATAACATAACAATTACAAGGCTATATACAGGGGGTACCGGTACAGAGTCAATGTGGAGGCTATATACAGGGGGTACCGGTACAGAGTCAATGTGGAGGCTATATACAGGGGGTACCGGTACAGAGTCAATGTGGAGGCTATATACAGGGGGTACCGGTACAGAGTCAATGTGGAGGCTATATACAGGGGGTACCGGTACAGAGTCAATGTGGAGGTTATATACAGGGTATTACGGTACAGAGTCAATGTGGAGGCTATATACAGGGGGTACCGGTACAGAGTCAATGTGGAGGCTATATACAGGGGGTACCGGTACAGAGTCAATGTGGAGGCTATATACAGGGTATTACGGTACAGAGTCAATGTGGAGGCTATATACAGGGGGTACCGGTACAGAGTCAATGTGGAGGTTATATACAGGGTATTACGGTACAGAGTCAATGTGGAGGCTATATACAGGGGGTACCAGTACAGAGTCAATGTGGAGGCTATATACAGGGGGTACCGGTACAGAGTCAATGTGGAGGTTATATACAGGGTATTACGGTACAGAGTCAATGTGGAGGCTATATACAGGGTATTACGGTACAGAGTCAATGTGGAGCCTATATACAGGGTGTTACGGTACAGAGTCAATGTGGAGGCTATATACAGGGTATTACGGTACAGAGTCAATGTGGAGCCTATATACAGGGTATTACGGTACAGAGTCAATGTGGAGCCTATATACAGGGTATTACGGTACAGAGTCAATGTGGATGCTATATACAGGGTATTACGGTACAGAGTCAATGTGGAGGCTATATACAGGGGGTACCGGTACAGAGTCAATGTGGAGGCTATATACAGGGTGTTATGGTACAGAGTCAATGTGGAGGCTATATACAGGGGGTACCGGTACAGAGTCAATGTGGAGGCTATATACAGGGGGTACCGGTACAGAGTCAATGTGGAGGCTATATACAGGGGGTACCAGTACAGAGTCAATGTGGAGGCTATATACAGGGGGTACAGGTACAGAGTCAATGTGGAGACTATATACAGGGGTACAGGTACAGAGTCAATGTGGAGGCTATATACAGGGGGTACAGGTACAGAGTCAATGTGGAGGCTATATACAGGGGGTACAGGTACAGAGTCAATGTGGAGGCTATATACAGGGTGTTACGGTACAGAGTCAATGTGGAGGCTATATACAGGGTATTACGGTACAGAGTCAATGTGGATGCTATATACAGGGTATTACGGTACAGAGTCAATGTGGAGGCTATATACAGGGTATTACGGTACAGAGTCAATGTGGAGCCTATATACAGGGTATTACGGTACAGAGTCAATGTGGAGCCTATATACAGGGTATTACGGTACAGAGTCAATGTGGATGCTATATACAGGGTATTACGGTACAGAGTCAATGTGGAGGCTATATACAGGGGGTACCGGTACAGAGTCAATGTGGAGGCTATATACAGGGTGTTATGGTACAGAGTCAATATGGAGGCTATATACAGGGGGTACCGGTACAGAGTCAATGTGGAGGCTATATACAGGGGGTACCGGTACAGAGTCAATGTGGAGGCTATATACAGGGGTACCAGTACAGAGTCAATGTGGAGGCTATATACAGGGTATTACGGTACAGAGTCAATGTGGAGGCTATATACAGGGGGTACCGGTACAGAGTCAATGTGGAGGTTATATACAGGGTATTACGGTACAGAGTCAATGTGGAGGCTATATACAGGGGGTACCAGTACAGAGTCAATGTGGAGGCTATATACAGGGGGTACCGGTACAGAGTCAATGTGGAGGTTATATACAGGGTATTACGGTACAGAGTCAATGTGGAGGCTATATACAGGGGGTACCGGTACAGAGTCAATGTGGAGGTTATATACAGGGTATTACGGTACAGAGTCAATGTGGAGGTTATATACAGGGTATTACGGTACAGAGTCAATGTGGAGGCTATATACAGGGTATTACGGTACAGAGTCAATGTGGAGCCTATATACAGGGTGTTACGGTACAGAGTCAATGTGGAGGCTATATACAGGGTATTACGGTACAGAGTCAATGTGGAGCCTATATACAGGGTATTACGGTACAGAGTCAATGTGGAGCCTATATACAGGGTATTACGGTACAGAGTCAATGTGGATGCTATATACAGGGTATTACGGTACAGAGTCAATGTGGAGGCTATATACAGGGGGTACCGGTACAGAGTCAATGTGGAGGCTATATACAGGGTGTTATGGTACAGAGTCAATGTGGAGGCTATATACAGGGGGTACCGGTACAGAGTCAATGTGGAGGCTATATACAGGGGGTACCGGTACAGAGTCAATGTGGAGGCTATATACAGGGGGTACCAGTACAGAGTCAATGTGGAGGCTATATACAGGGGGTACAGGTACAGAGTCAATGTGGAGACTATATACAGGGGTACAGGTACAGAGTCAATGTGGAGGCTATATACAGGGGGTACAGGTACAGAGTCAATGTGGAGGCTATATACAGGGGGTACAGGTACAGAGTCAATGTGGAGGCTATATACAGGGTGTTACGGTACAGAGTCAATGTGGAGGCTATATACAGGGTATTACGGTACAGAGTCAATGTGGATGCTATATACAGGGTATTACGGTACAGAGTCAATGTGGAGGCTATATACAGGGGGTACCGGTACAGAGTCAATGTGGAGGCTATATACAGGGTGTTACGGTACAGAGTCAATGTGGAGGCTATATACAGGGGGTACCGGTACAGAGTCAATGTGGAGGCTATATACAGGGGGTACCGGTACAGAGTCAATGTGGAGGCTATATACAGGGGGTACCAGTACAGAGTCAATGTGGAGGCTATATACAGGGGGTACAGGTACAGAGTCAATGTGGAGACTATATACAGGGGTACAGGTACAGAGTCAATGTGGAGGCTATATACAGGGGGTACAGGTACAGAGTCAATGTGGAGGCTATATACAGGGGGTACAGGTACAGAGTCAATGTGGAGGCTATATACAGGGTGTTACGGAACAGAGTCAATGTGGAGGCTATATACAGGGTGTTACGGTACAGAGTCAATGTGGAGGCTATATACAGGGTGTTACGGTACAGAGTCAATGTGGAGGCTATATACAGGGTGTTACGGTACAGAGTCAATGTGGAGGCTATATACAGGGTGTTACGGTACAGAGTCAATGTGGAGGCTATATACAGGGTGTTACGGTACAGAGTCAATGTGGAGGCTATATACAGGGGGTACCAGTACAGAGTCAATGTGGAGGCTATATACAGGGGGTACAGGTACAGAGTCAATGTGGAGACTATATACAGGGGTACAGGTACAGAGTCAATGTGGAGGCTATATACAGGGGGTACAGGTACAGAGTCAATGTGGAGGCTATATACAGGGGGTACAGGTACAGAGTCAATGTGGAGGCTATATACAGGGGGTACCGGTACAGAGTCAATGTGGAGGTTATATACAGGGTATTACGGTACAGAGTCAATGTGGAGGCTATATACAGGGGGTACCAGTACAGAGTCAATGTGGAGGCTATATACAGGGGGTACCGGTACAGAGTCAATGTGGAGGTTATATACAGGGTATTACGGTACAGAGTCAATGTGGAGGCTATATACAGGGTATTACGGTACAGAGTCAATGTGGAGCCTATATACAGGGTGTTACGGTACAGAGTCAATGTGGAGGCTATATACAGGGTATTACGGTACAGAGTCAATGTGGAGCCTATATACAGGGTATTACGGTACAGAGTCAATGTGGAGCCTATATACAGGGTATTACGGTACAGAGTCAATGTGGATGCTATATACAGGGTATTACGGTACAGAGTCAATGTGGAGGCTATATACAGGGGTACCGGTACAGAGTCAATGTGGAGGCTATATACAGGGTGTTATGGTACAGAGTCAATGTGGAGGCTATATACAGGGGGTACCGGTACAGAGTCAATGTGGAAGCTATATACAGGGGTACCGGTACAGAGTCAATGTGGAGGCTATATACAGGGGTACCAGTACAGAGTCAATGTGGAGGCTATATACAGGGGGTACAGGTACAGAGTCAATGTGGAGACTATATACAGGGGTACAGGTACAGAGTCAATGTGGAGGCTATATACAGGGGTACAGGTACAGAGTCAATGTGGAGGCTATATACAGGGGTACAGGTACAGAGTCAATGTGGAGGCTATATACAGGGTGTTACGGTACAGAGTCAATGTGGAGGCTATATACAGGGTATTACGGTACAGAGTCAATGTGGATGCTATATACAGGGTATTACGGTACAGAGTCAATGTGGAGGCTATATACAGGGGTACCGGTACAGAGTCAATGTGGAGGCTATATACAGGGTGTTACGGTACAGAGTCAATGTGGAGGCTATATACAGGGGGTACCGGTACAGAGTCAATGTGGAGGCTATATACAGGGGTACCAGTACAGAGTCAATGTGGAGGCTATATACAGGGGGTACAGGTACAGAGTCAATGTGGAGACTATATACAGGGGTACAGGTACAGAGTCAATGTGGAGGCTATATACAGGGGGTACAGGTACAGAGTCAATGTGGAGGCTATATACAGGGGTACAGGTACAGAGTCAATGTGGAGGCTATATACAGGGTGTTACGGAACAGAGTCAATGTGGAGGCTATATACAGGGTGTTACGGTACAGAGTCAATGTGGAGGCTATATACAGGGTGTTACGGTACAGAGTCAATGTGGAGGCTATATACAGGGTGTTACGGTACAGAGTCAATGTGGAGGCTATATACAGGGTGTTACGGTACAGAGTCAATGTGGAGGCTATATACAGGGTGTTACGGTACAGAGTCAATGTGGAGGCTATATACAGGGGGGTACCGGTACAGAGTCAATGTGGAGGCTATATACAGGGGGTACCGGTACAGAGTCAATGTGGAGGCTATATACAGGGGTACCAGTACAGAGTCAATGTGGAGGCTATATACAGGGGTACAGGTACAGAGTCAATGTGGAGACTATATACAGGGGTACAGGTACAGAGTCAATGTGGAGGCTATATACAGGGGTACAGGTACAGAGTCAATGTGGAGGCTATATACAGGGGTACCAGTACAGAGTCAATGTGGAGGCTATATACAGGGGTACCGGTACAGAGTCAATGTGGAGGTTATATACAGGGGTACAGGTACAGAGTCAATGTGGAGGCTATATACAGGGGTACAGGTACAGAGTCAATGTGGAGGCTATATACAGGGGTACCAGTACAGAGTCAATGTGGAGGCTATATACAGGGGGTACCGGTACAGAGTCAATGTGGAGGCTATATACAGGGGTACCGGTACAGAGTCAATGTGGAGGCTATATACAGGGGGTACAGGTACAGAGTCAATGTGGAGGCTATATACAGGGGTACAGGTACAGAGTCATTGTGGAGGCTATATACAGGGGGTACAGGTACAGAGTCAATGTGGAGGCTATATACAGGGGTACAGGTACAGAGTCAATGTGGAGGCTATATACAGGGTTACAGGTACAGAGTCAATGTGGAGGCTATATACAGGGGTACAGGTACAGAGTCAGTGTGGAGGCTATATACAGGGGGTACCGGTACAGAGTCAATGTGGAGGCTATATACAGGGGGTACCGTTACAGAGTCAATGTGGAGGCTATATACAGGGGGTACAGGTACAGAGTCAATGTGGAGGCTATATACAGGGGGTACAGGTACAGAGTCAATGTGGAGGCTATATACAGGGGGTACCAGTACCGAGTCAATGTGGAGGCTATATACAGGGGGTACCAGTACCGAGTCAATGTGGAGGCTATATACAGGGGGTACCAGTACCGAGTCAATGTGGAGGCTATATACAGGGGGTACCAGTACAGAGTCAATGTGGAGGCTATATACAGGGGGTACCAGTACCGAGTCAATGTGGAGGCTATATACAGGGGGTACCGGTACAGAGTCAATGTAGAGGCTATATACAGGGGGTACCGGTACAGAGTCAGTGTGGAGGTTATATACAGGGGGTACCGGTACAGAGTCAATGTGGAGGCTATATACAGGGGGTACCAGTACAGAGACAATGTAGAGGCTATATACAGGGGGTACCAGTACAGAGACAATGTAGAGGCTATATACAGGGGGTACCGGTACAGAGTCAATGTGGAGGCTATATACAGGGGGTACCGGTACAGAGTCAATGTAGAGGCTATATACAGGGGGTACCAGTACAGAGACAATGTGGAGGCTATATACAGGGGGTACCAGTACAGAGTCAGTGTGGAGGCTATATACAGGGGGTACCGGTACAGAGTCAATGTGGAGGCTATATACAGGGGGTACCAGTACAGAGACAATGTAGAGGCTATATACAGGGGGTACCAGTACAGAGACAATGTAGAGGCTATATACAGGGGGTACCAGTACAGAGACAATGTGGAGGCTATATACAGGGGGTACCAGTACAGAGTCAGTGTGGAGGCTATATACAGGGGGTACCAGTACCGAGTCAATGTAGAGGCTATATACAGGGGGTACCAGTACAGAGACAATGTGGAGGCTATATACAGGGGGTACCAGTACCGAGTCAATGTGGAGGCTATATACAGGGGGTACCAGTACAGAGTCAGTGTGGAGGCTATATACAGGGGGTACCAGTACCGAGTCAATGTAGAGGCTATATACAGGGGGTACCAGTACAGAGTCAGTGTGGAGGCTATATACAGGGGGTACCAGTACAGAGTCAGTGTGGAGGTTATATACAGGGGGTACCAGTACCGAGTCAATGTAGAGGCTATATACAGGGGGTACCAGTACCGAGTCAATGTGGAGACTATATACAGGGGGTACCAGTACCGAGTCATTGTGGAGGCTATATACAGGGGGTACCAGTACAGAGTCAGTGTGGAGGCTATATACAGGGGGTACCAGTACCGAGTCAATGTGGAGACTATATACAGGGGGTACCAGTACCGAGTCATTGTGGAGGCTATATACAGGGGGTACCAGTACAGAGTCAGTGTGGAGGCTATATACAGTGGGTACCAGTACCGAGTCAATGTGGAGGCTATATACAGGGGGTACCAGTACCGAGTCATTGTGGAGGCTATATACAGGGGGTACCAGTACAGAGTCAATGTGGAGGCTATATACAGGGGGTACCGGTACAGAGTCAATGTGGAGGCTATATACAGGGGGTACCGGTACAGAGTCAATGTGGAGGCTATATACAGGGGGTACCAGTACCGAGTCAATGTGGAGGTTATATACAGGGGGTACCAGTACCGAGTCAGTGTGGAGGCTATATACAGGGGGTACCAGTACAGAGTCAATGTGGAGGCTATATAAAGGGGGTACCAGTACCGAGTCAATGTGGAGGTTATATACAGGGGGTACCAGTACCGAGTCAGTGTGGAGGCTATATACAGGGGGTACCAGTACAGAGTCAATGTGGAGGCTATATACAGGGGGTACAGGTACAGAGTCATTGTGGAGGCTATATACAGGGGGTACCAGTACAGAGTCATTGTGGAGGCTATATACAGGGGGTACCAGTACAGAGTCAGTGTGGAGGCTATATACAGGGGGTACCAGTACAGAGTCAATGTGGAGGCTATATACAGGGGGTACCAGTACAGAGTCAATGTGGAGGCTATATACAGGGGGTACAGGTACAGAGTCATTGTGGAGGCTATATACAGGGGGTACCAGTACAGAGTCATTGTGGAGGCTATATACAGGGGGTACCGGTACAGAGTCAATGTGGAGGCTATATACAGGGGGTACCGGTACAGAGTCAATGTGGAGGGTATATACAGGGGGTACCAGTACCGAGTCATTGTGGAGGCTATATACAGGGGGTACCAGTACCGAGTCATTGTGGAGGCTATATACAGGGGGTACCAGTACCGAGTCATTGTGGAGGCTATATACAGGGGGTACCAGTACCGAGTCATTGTGGAGGCTATATACAGGGGGTACCAGTACCGAGTCAGTGTGGAGGCTATATACAGGGGGTGCCGGTACAGAATCAATGTGGAGGCTATATACAGGGGGTACTGGGTACCGAGTCATTGTGGAGGCTATATACAGGGTGTTATGGTACAGAGTCAATGTGGAGGCTATATACAGGGGGTACCAGTACCGAGTCATTGTGGAGGCTATATACAGGGTGTTACGGTACAGAGTCAGTGTGGAGGCTATATACAGGGGGTACCAGTACCGAGTCATTGTGGAGGCTATATACAGGGGGTACCAGTACCGAGTCATTGTGGAGGCTATATACAGGGGGTACCAGTACCGAGTCATTGTGGAGGCTATATACAGGGTGTTATGGTACAGAGTCAATGTGGAGGCTATATACAGGGGGTACCAGTACCGAGTCATTGTGGAGGCTATATACAGGGGGTACCAGTACCGAGTCATTGTGGAGGCTATATACAGGGGGTACCAGTACCGAGTCATTGTGGAGGCTATATACAGGGGGTACCAGTACCGAGTCACTGTGGAGGCTATATACAGGGGGTACCAGTACCGAGTCAGTGTGGAGGCTATATACAGGGGGTACCAGTACCGAGTCATTGTGGAGGCTATATACAGGGGGTACCAGTACCGAGTCATTGTGGAGGCTATATACAGGGGGTACCAGTACCGAGTCATTGTGGAGGCTATATACAGGGTGTACCAGTACCGAGTCAGTGTGGAGGCTATATACAGGGGGTACCAGTACCGAGTCAGTGTGGAGGCTATATACAGGGGGTTACGGTACAGAGTCATTGTGGAGGCTATATACAGGGTGTACCAGTACGGAGTCAGTGTGGAGGCTATATACAGGGGGTACTGGTACAGAGTCAGTGTGGAGGCTATATACAGGGGGTACTGGGTACAGAGTCATTGTGGAGGCTATATACAGGGGGTACCAGTACCGAGTCAGTGTGGAGGCTATATACAGGGGGTACTGGGTACAGAGTCATTGTGGAGGCTATATACAGGGGGTACCAGTACCGAGTCAGTGTGGAGGATATATACAGGGGGTACCAGTACCGAGTCAGTGTGGAGGCTATATACAGGGGGCACCAGTACCGAGTCAGTGTGGAGGCTATATACAAGGGGTACCAGTACAGAGTCAGTGTGGAGGCTATATACAAGGGGCACCAGTACCGAGTCAGTGTGGAGGCTATATACAAGGGGTACCAGTACCGAGTCAGTGTGGAGGCTATATACAAGGGGCACCAGTACCGAGTCAGTGTGGAGGCTATATACAGTGGGCACCAGTACCGAGTCAGTGTGTACAGGTTAGTCGAGGTCATTTGTACTTGCAGGTAGGGGAGAAGAGACTCTTCGTAGATAATCCACTGCGGGTAGCAGTGTGGGAGGGGGATGGGGGAGGTGTCAATGTAAAAAGTCCAGTGGCCAATTGAGCAAATGACGATGTTAAAGAGTTTAAGTCAATAGGAATAGCCAATAATAGTTAATAGCCAATAGGAATTTGTGGTTAGTATATTTTATAATTTCTTGAGGATAACATCAACACCACAGGCCTGTTTGGGTTGGAGGGTTTGTGTTTTGACCTGTAGCTCACTCAATGTGATTGGAGAATCCAGTGGGTTCTGGTCGTCTTTCACAGTTGATTCTATGATTTGTATTTAATAATGGATATGTGTTTGCTGTTTGTTCTTTCATATAGAGCAAAAAAGATTGGAGAAGTGGTTTTATCCATACATATGTCTCTCTCTCTCTCTCTCTCTCTCTCTCTCTCTCTTTCTCTCTCTCTACCCCCCTATTTTCTCTGTCTCACTCTCTCTGTCTCACTCTCTCTCTCTGTCTCTCTCTCTTTCTCTCTCTCTACCCCCCTATTTTCTCTCTCTCTGTCTCACTCTCTCTCTCTCTCTCTCTCTCTCTCTCTGTCTCTCTCTCTCTCTGTCTCTCTACCCCCCCTCTCTCTGCTCTCACACTCTCTCCCACGCTCTCTCTCTCTTCCTCTCTCTCTTACAAACACACACACACATGGCTGTTGCAATGACAAACTGCTTATACACCTCTGCGTGCCAAGGCCTTAAGTCAAATGATCATCCAGCTCTTTTCACGCAGAGCCATTACAAAACTAGCTCCCAGCAGGTCCTGTACTAGAGGTGTCCTTAATGCTTTCTCTCTCCCTCTCTCCCTCTCTCTCTCTCTCTCACTCACACACACACACACACACATACACACACACACACACCCACACACACACACACACACACACACACACACACACACACACACACACACACACACACACACACACACACACACACACACACACACACACACACACACACACACACACACACACACACACACTAATTAGGGACATTGTAATCACTGAACTCCAGTCCTAAGGGAAGAGGAGTTTAGAGCTAGAAGTCCTTGACTGATTTCAACCTTGACTTAATGATCGTTTATCCAACCTGATTGGTACAACTACAGGTGATCTCTCTTTCTTTCTCTCTCTCTTTCTTTCTCTCTCTCGTTCTTTCTTTCTTTCTTTCTTTCTTTCTTTCTTTCTTTCTTTCTTTCTTTCTTTCTTTCTTATAGAATATTCAGATGTACTGTAAATACTTCCCTATGGGCCCTGGTCAACAGTAGTACACTATAGAGGGAGTGGAACCCTATTCCCTATGGACCCTGGTCAACAGTAGTACACTATAGATGGAGTGGAACCCTATTCCCTATGGGACCTGGTCAGCAGTAGTACACTATAGATGGAGTGGAACCCTGTTCCCTATGGGCCCTGGCCAACAGTAGTACACTATAGATGGAGTGGAACCCTGTTCCCTATGGGCCCTGGCCAACAGTAGTACACTATAGATGGAGTGGAACCTTATTCCATATGGGCCCTGGCCAACAGTAGTACACTATAGAGGGAGTGGAACCCTATTCCATATGGGACCTGGTCAACAGTAGTACACTATAGAGGGAGTGGAACCCTGTCCCCTATGGGACCTGGTCAACAGTAGTACACTATAGAGGGAGTGGAACCCTATACCCTATGGGCCCTGGCCAACAGTAGTACACTATAGAGGGAGTGGAACCCTGTTCCCTATGGGCCCTGGCCAACAGTAGTACACTATAGAGGGAGTGGAATCCTGTCCCCTATGGGACCTGGTCAACAGTAGTACACTATAGAGGGAGTGGAACCCTGTTCCCTATGGGCCCTGGTCAACAGTAGTACACTATAGAGGGAGTGGAACCCTGTTCCCTATGGACCCTGGTCAACAGTAGTACACTATAGAGGGAGTGGAACCCTATTCCCTATGGGACGTGGTCAACAGTAGTGCACTATAGAGGGAGTGGAACCCTATCCCCTATGGACCCTGGTCAACAGTAGTACACTATAGAGGGAGTGGAACCCTGTTCCCTATGGGCCCTGGTCAACAGTAGTACACTATAGAGGGAGTGGAACCCTATCCCCTATGGGACCTGGTCAGCAGTAGTACACTATAGAGGGAGTGGAACCCTGTTCCCTATGGGCCCTGGTCAACAGTAGTACACTATAGAGGGAGTGGAACCCTATTCCCTATAGGACCTGGTCAGCAGTAGTACACTATAGAGGGAGTGGAACCCTGTTCCCTATGGGCCCTGGTCAACAGTAGTACACTATAGAGGGAGTGGAACCCTGTTCCCTATGGGCCCTGGTCAACAGTAGTACACTATAGAGGGAGTGGAACCCTATCCCCTATGGACCCTGGTCAGCAGTAGTACACTATAGAGGGAGTGGAACCCTATTCCATATGGGCCCTGGTCAACAGTAGTGCACTATAGATGGAGTGGAACCCTATCCCCTATGGACCTGGTCAGCAGTAGTACACTATAGAGGGAGTGGAACCCTATCCCCTATGGACCCTGGTCAGCAGTAGTACACTATAGAGGGAGTGGAACCCTATTCCCTATGGGACCTGGTCAACAGTAGTACACTATATAGGGAGTGGAACCCTGTTCCCTATGGGCCCTGGTCAACAGTAGTACACTATAGAGGGAGTGGAACCCTATCCCCTATGGGACCTGGTCAGCAGTAGTGCACTATAGAGGGAGTGGAACCCTATCCCCTATGGACCCTGGTCAGCAGTAGTACACTATAGAGGGAGTGGAACCCTATCCCCTATGGACCCTGGTCAGCAGTAGTACACTATAGAGGTGATAGAATGCCATTTTGGACCCTGGTCAACAGTAGTACACTATAGAGGGAGTGGAACCCTATCCCCTATGGACCCTGGTCAGCAGTAGTACACTATAGAGGTGATAGACTGCCATTTTGGACCCTGGTCAACAGTAGTGCACTATAGAGGGAGTGGAACCCTATCCCCTATGGACCCTGGTCAACAGTAGTGCACTAGAGAGGGAGTGGAACCCTATCCCCTATGGACCCTGGTCAACAGTAGTACACTATAGAGGGAGTGGAACCCTATCCCCTATGGACCCTGGTCAGCAGTAGTACACTATAGAGGTGATAGACTGCCATTTTGGACCCTGGTCAACAGTAGTGCACTATAGAGGGAGTGGAACCCTATCCCCTATGGACCCTGGTCAACAGTAGTACACTATAGAGGGAGTGGAACCCTGTTCCCTATGGGCCCTGGTCAACAGTAGTACACTATAGAGGGAGTGGAACCCTATTCCCTATAGGACCTGGTCAGCAGTAGTACACTATAGAGGGAGTTGAACCCTGTTCCCTATGGGCCCTGGTCAACAGTAGTACACTATAGAGGGAGTGGAACCATATCCCCTATGGTACCTGGTCAGCAGTAGTACAATATAGATTGAGTGGAACCCTATTCCCTATGGGACCTGGTCAGCAGTAGTACACTATAGAGGGAGTGGAACCCTATCCCCTATGGACCCTGGTCAGCACTAGTACACTATAGAGGGAGTGGAACCCTATTCCCTATGGGACCTGGTCAACAGTAGTACACTATAGAGGGAGTGGAACCCTGTTCCCTATGGGCCCTGGTCAACAGTAGTACACTATAGAGGGAGTGGAACCCTATCCCCTATGGGACCTGGTCAGCAGTAGTGCACTATAGAGGGAGTGGAACCCTATCCCCTATGGACCCTGGTCAACAGTAGTACACTATAGAGGGAGTGGAACCCTATCCCCTATGGACCCTGGTCAACAGTAGTACACTATAGAGGTGATAGACTGCCATTTTGGACCCTGGTCAACAGTAGTACACTATAGAGGGAGTGGAACCCTATTCCATATGGGTCCTGGTCAACAGTAGTACACTATAGATGGAGTGGAACCCTGTTCCCTATGGGCCCTGGTCAACAGTAGTACACTATAGATGGAGTGGAACCCTGTTCCCTATGGGCCCTGGTCAGCAGTAGTACACTATAGATGGAGTGGAACCCTATCCCCTATGGGACCTGGTCAGCAGTAGTACACTATAGAGGTGATAGACTGCCATTTTGGACCTGGTCAACAGTAGTACACTATAGAGGAAGTGGAACCCTATCCCCTATGGGACCTGGTCAGCAGTAGTACACTATAGAGGTGATAGACTGCCATTTTGGACCTGGTCAACAGTAGTACACTATAGATGGAGTGGAACCCTATTCCCTATGGGACCTGGTCAGCAGTAGTACACTATAGAGGGAGTGGAACCCTATCCCCTATGGACCCTGGTCAGCAGTAGTACACTATAGAGGGAACCCTATTCCCTATGGGACCTGGTCAACAGTAGTACACTATAGAGGGAGTGGAACCCTATCCCCTATGGACCCTGGTCAACAGTAGTACACTATAGAGGGAGTGGAACCCTGTTCCCTATGGGCCCTGGTCAACAGTAGTACACTATAGAGGGAGTGGAACCCTGTTCCATATGGGTCCTGGTCAACAGTAGTACACTATAGATGGAGTGGAACCCTGTTCCCTATGGAAACTGGTCAACAGTAGTACACTATAGATGGAGTGGAACCCTGTTCCCTATGGGCCCTGGTCAGCAGTAGTACACTATAGATGGAGTGGAACCCTATCCCCTATGGGACCTGGTCAGCAGTAGTACACTATAGAGGTGATAGACTGCCATTTTGGACCTGGTCAACAGTAGTACACTATAGAGGGAGTGGAACCCTATCCCCTATGGGACCTGGTCAGCAGTAGTGCACTATAGAGGGAGTGGAACCCTATCCCCTATGGACCCTGGTCAACAGTAGTACACTATAGAGGGAGTGGAACCCTATCCCCTATGGACCCTGGTCAGCAGTAGTACACTATAGAGGTGATAGACTGCCATTTTGGACCCTGGTCAACAGTAGTACACTATAGAGGGAGTGGAACCCTATTCCATATGGGTCCTGGTCAACAGTAGTACACTATAGATGGAGTGGAACCCTGTTCCCTATGGGCCCTGGTCAGCAGTAGTACACTATAGATGGAGTGGAACCCTATCCCCTATGGGACCTGGTCAGCAGTAGTACACTATAGAGGTGATAGACTGCCATTTTGGACCTGGTCAACAGTAGTACACTATAGAGGAAGTGGAACCCTATCCCCTATGGGACCTGGTCAGCAGTAGTACACTATAGAGGTGATAGACTGCCATTTTGGACCTGGTCAACAGTAGTACACTATAGATGGAGTGGAACCCTATTCCCTATGGGACCTGGTCAGCAGTAGTACACTATAGAGGGAGTGGAACCCTATCCCCTATGGACCCTGGTCAGCAGTAGTACACTATAGAGGGAGTGGAACCCTATTCCCTATGGGACCTGGTCAACAGTAGTACACTATAGAGGGAGTGGAACCCTATCCCCTATGGACCCTGGTCAACAGTAGTACACTATAGAGGGAGTGGAACCCTGTTCCCTATGGGCCCTGGTCAACAGTAGTACACTATAGAGGGAGTGGAACCCTGTTCCATATGGGTCCTGGTCAACAGTAGTACACTATAGATGGAGTGGAACCCTGTTCCCTATGGGTCCTGGTCAGCAGTAGTACACTATAGATGGAGTGGAACCCTATCCCCTATGGGACCTGGTCAGCAGTAGTACACTATAGAGGTGATAGACTGCCATTTTGGACCTGGTCAACAGTAGTACACTATAGAGGGAGTGGAACCCTATCCCCTATGGGACCTGGTCAGCAGTAGTGCACTATAGAGGGAGTGGAACCCTATCCCCTATGGGACCTGGTCAGCAGTAGTGCACTATAGAGGGAGTGGAACCCTATCCCCTATGGACCCTGGTCAGCAGTAGTACACTATAGAGGGAGTGGAACCCTATTCCCTATGGGACCTGGTCAGCAGTAGTGCACTATAGAGGGAGTGGAACCCTATCCCCTATGGGACCTGGTCAGCAGTAGTGCACTATAGAGGGAGTGGAACCCTATCCCCTATGGGACCTGGTCAGCAGTAGTGCACTATAGAGGGAGTGGAACCCTATCCCCTATGGACCCTGGTCAGCAGTAGTACACTATAGAGGGAGTGGAACCCTATCCCCTATGGACCCTGGTCAGCAGTAGTACACTATAGAGGTGATAGACTGCCATTTTGGACCCTGGTCAACAGTAGTTCACTATAGAGGGAGTGGAACCCTATTCCCTATGGGACCTGGTCAACAGTAGTGCACTATAGAGGTGATAGACTGCCATTGTGGACTAAAGTCTGGGTTTATTTCATGAAGTAGAAACTGATTTAGAAGTTTGAAGGAAAGAAGATAAAACTAATGAAAAATGTCAATGTAGTGTTTGCCGGTCTAACAGGAAACACACTTTAGTTCTCTCTGCCTGAGGGTTCATTAGAGATAAAGAGCTCTGCCCTCATCTCTCTAGTTCAACCTGATGGTTGAACAGAGACAAAGAGCTCTGCCCTCATCTCTCTAGTTCAGCCTGAGGGTTCAATAGAGACAGAGCTCTGCCCTCATCTCTCTAGTTCAACCTGATGGTTCAACAGAGACAAAGAGCTCTGCCCTCATCTCTCTACTTCAACCTGAGGGTTCAACAGAGACAAAGAGCTCTTCCCTCATCTCTCTAGTTCAGCCTGAGGGTTCATTAGAGACAGAGCTCTGCCCTCATCTCTCTAGTTCAGCCTGAGGGTTCAACAGAGACACAGAGCTCCTCCATCATCTCTCTAGTTCAGCCTGAGGGTTCATTAGAGACAACGAGATCTGCCCTCATCTCTCTAGTTCAGCCTGAGGGTTCAATAGAGACACAGAGATCTGCCCTCATCTCTCTAGTTCAGCCTGAGGGTTCAATAGAGACAGAGATCTGCCCTCATCTCTCTAGTTCAGCCTGAGGGTTCAATAGAGACACAGAGATCTGCCCTCATCTCTCTAGTTCAGCCTGAGGGTTCAATAGAGACAGAGATCTGCCCTCATCTCTCTAGTTCAGCCTGAGGGTTCAATAGAGACACAGAGATCTGCCCTCATCTCTCTAGTTCATCCTGAGGGTTCAATAGAGACAGATATCTGCCCTCATCTCTCTAGTTCAGCCTGAGGGTTCAATAGAGACAGAGATCTGCCCTCATCTCTCTAGTTCAGCCTGAGGGTTCACTAGAGACACAGAGATCTGCCCTCATCTCTCTAGTTCAGCCTGAGGGTTCAATAGAGACAGAGATCTGCCCTCATCTCTCTAGTTCAGCCTGAGGGTTCAATAGAGACACAGAGATCTGCCCTCATCTCTCTAGTTCAGCCTGAGGGTTCAATAGAGACAGAGATCTGCCCTCATCTCTCTAGTTCAGCCTGAGGGTTCAATAGAGACACAGAGATCTGCCCTCATCTCTCTAGTTCAGCCTGAGGGTTCAATAGAGACAGAGATCTGCCCTCATCTCTCTAGTTCAGCCTGAGGGTTCAATAGAGACACAGAGATCTGCCCTCATCTCTCTAGTTCATCCTGATGGTTCAATAGAGACAGATATCTGCCCTCATCTCTCTAGTTCAGCCTGAGGGTTCAATAGAGACAGAGATCTGCCCTCATCTCTCTAGTTCAGCCTGAGGGTTCACTAGAGACACAGAGATCTGCCCTCATCTCTCTAGTTCAGCCTGAGGGTTCAATAGAGACAGAGATCTGCCCTCATCTCTCTAGTTCAGCCTGAGGGTTCAATAGAGACAGAGATCTGCCCTCATCTCTCTAGTTCATCCTGGGGGTTCAATAGAGACACAGAGCTCTGCCCTCATCTCTCTAGTTCAGTCTGAGGGTTCATTAGAGACATCGAGGCCAAGTCAATAGGAGCAGCGACACTCTCTCAGGACATAACACATATTAGAGACACACAAACACACTGTCCTGCTGAATCTATTCATAGGGTTCTTCTACCTTGAGGGGAGTTGAGGAGTAAAACATCTCGCCTGACTGTGTCAGGAAAAAACAAAGAGTGAGTGAGAGTGGGAGAGAGAGAGAGAGGGCGTGAGAGATAGAGAGGGAGAGAGAGATTGAGGCCCCCTGTCGAGTGTTTTACATAAGACGTTCCAGCAGAACAGCCATTACCACAACACTCTGTATACAGCAGCTAGGACAGCTTTCACCAACTGGCTACAATGCATGACTACGTAAAGCTACATAGTCTCTAGAGTTTACAGACACTCTTCAGAGTTTGTAATTCAGCCCTGTGCTAGTTGTTTCAACTGGAATGCATGACTGCGTAAAGCTAGATACTCTTCAGAGTTTCTATTTCACTCCTGTACTGTAGCAGCTGTTTTACATGGAGAAAAGTAGATTTTCCCATAATAATTCTCTCCCCTGCTGGGATCAAAAGAAACACTTAGACAGATTCAACATGATCATTATCATACATTTTTTATCCCCCTCTTATCTTTTACGGTGCATCATTTGGTTTGAAGTCTTGGAGTCCATTTTGAGACCTGGAGCTGAAGTCTTGGAGTCCATTTTGAGACGTGGAGCTGAAGTCTTGGAGTCCATTTTGAGACCTGGAGCTGAAGTCTTGGAGTCCATTTTGAGACGTGGAGCTGAAGTCTTGGAGTCCATTTTGAGACCTGGGGCTGAACTCTTGGAGTGCATTTTGAGACCTGGAGCTGGCTGCTAGTCAAGTATCAGCATCCTAACTACACTATTAGAACTGTTTCACAATGAAGGAGAATCAATGTGTGGGGTTTTCAGTGCTTTCAAATGGTCAATATATTCAATTATTTAACATCATGAGCTTAAGCCATTGACGTTTGTCCAAAATGTCCAGATCAGGAGAGAATGCATATAACAATAACTATGTCTGCAGAAAGCAGGATGATTTGGGTGAACAGAAGGCCACTAAAGGTTGGGTGAGATAAAATGATAGGTGTAACCTAAAGTGATTGGAAAAAACAAACCTAAAGAGATTGGACATCCCTTTGACGTATCCAGAACATGTTCAGTTATCCCAAACACATGGGCCTCGGCCCAGACAGTATCCAGAACATGTTCAGTTATCCCAAACACATGGGCCTCGGCCCAGACAGTATCCAGAACATGTTCAGTTATCCCAAACACATGGGCCTCGGCCCAGACAGTATCCAGAACATGTTCAGTTATCCCAAACACATGGGCCTCGGCCCAGACAGTATCCAGAACATGTTCAGTTATCCCAAACACATGGGCCTCGGCCCAGACAGTATCCAGAACATGTTCAGTTATCCCAAACACGTGGGCCTCGGCCCAGACAGTATCCAGAACATGTTCAGTTATCCCAAACACGTGGGCCTCGGCCCAGACAGTATCCAGAACATGTTCAGTTATCCCAAACACGTGGGCCTCGGCCCAGACAGTATCCAGAACATGTTCAGTTATCCCAAACACGTGGGCCTCGTCCCAGACAGTATCCAGAACATGTTCAGTTATCCCAAACACGTGGGCCTCGTCCCAGACAAGGTGTCTGCTCATTCTGACTGTTTGAAAAAGGCGATATTTTGATGTGAACATCCATCCACATGCACATCTATTGAACTCTTATCATTCTCCCATGCTATTTAACTTAACTTGTATGGGACCAGCACGAAGCAGTTGTTTTATAGTACTTCCTGTACGGTTGTGTTATATTAACTTGTATGGGACCAGCACGAAACAGTTGTTTTATAGTACTTCCTGTACGGTTGTGTTATATTAACTTGTATGGGACCAGCACGAAGCAGTTGTTTTATAGTACTTCCTGTACAGTTGTGTTATATTAACTTGTATAGGACCAGCACGAAGCAGTTGTTTTATAGTACTTCCTGTACGGCTATCATGTTGTTACAGTACTATCAGGTTACAGTACTATCAGGTTACAGTGCTATCAGGTTACAGTACTATCATGTTGTTAAGGTACTATCATGTTACAGTACTATCAGGTTACAGTACTATCAGGTTACAGTACTATCAGGTTACAGTACTATCATGTTGTTACAGTACTATCAGGTTACAGTTCTATCATGTTACAGTACTATCATGTTGTTACAGTACTATCAGGTTACAGTACTATCATGTTACAGTACTATCAGGTTACAGTACTATCATGTTGTTACAGTACTATCAGGTTACAGTACTATCATGTTACAGTACTATCAGGTTACAGCACTATCATGTTACAGTACTATCAGGTTACAGTACTATCAGGTTACAGTACTAGCAGGTTACAGTACTATCAGGTTACAGTACTATCAGGTTACAGTACTAGCAGGTTACAGTACTATCATGTTGTTACAGTACTATCATGTTACAGTACTATCATGTTGTTACAGTACTATCAGGTTACAGTACTATCATGTTGTTACAGTACTATCAGGTTACAGTACTATCATGTTACAGTACTATCAGGTTACAGCACTATCATGTTACAGTACTATCAGGTTACAGTACTATCAGGTTACAGTACTAGCAGGTTACAGTACTATCAGGTTACAGTACTATCAGGTTACAGTACTATCAGGTTACAGTACTAGCAGGTTACAGTACAATCATGTTGTTACAGTACTATCATGTTGTTACAGTACTATCAGGTTACTCAGGGTTGTCTAATACACCCCCCTCCCTCTCTGACTCACGGCTGTCTCTACACCTCCCCCCCCCTCCCTCTCTGACTCAGGGTTGTCTAATACACACCCCATCCCTCCCTCCCTCTATGACTCAGGGTTGTCTAATACACCCCCCCTCCCTCTATGACTCAGGGCTGTCTCTACACCCCCTCCCTCTATGACTCAGGGTTGTCTAATACACCCCCCCCCTCCCTCTATGACTCAGGGCTGACTAATACACGCCCCTCCCCCTCCCCTCCCCCTCCCTCTGTGACTCGGGTTGTCTAATACACCCCCCTCCCCCTCCCTATGACTCAGGGCTGACTAATACACCCCCTCCCCCTCCCCTCCCCCTGCCTCTGTGACTCAGGGCTGTCTAATACACCCCTCCCCCTCCCTCTATGACTCAGGGTTGTCTAATACACCCCCTCCCCCTCCCTCTAAGACTCAGGGTTGTCTAATACACCCCCTCTATGACTCAGGGCTGACTAATACACCACCCTCCCCCTCCCCATCCCCCTCCCTCTGTGACTCAGGGCTGTCTAATACACCCCCTCCCCTCCCTCTATGACTCAGGGTTGTCTAATACACCCCCTCCCCTCCCTCTAAGACTCAGGGTTGTCTAATACACCCCCCTTCCCCCTCCCTCTATGACTCAGGGCTGTCTCTACACCCCCCTCTATGACTCAGGGTTGTCTAATACACCCCCTCTCCCCCTCCCCCTCCCTCTATGACTCAGGGCTGTCTAATACACCCCCTCTATGACTCAGAGTTGTCTAATACACCCCCCTCTCCCCCTCCCCCTCCCACCATGACTCAGGGTTGTCTAATACACCCCCCTTCCCCCTCCCTCTATGACTCAGGGCTGTCTCTACACCCCACCCCCCCTCTATGACTCAGGGTTGTCTAATACACCCCCTCTCCCCCTCCCTCTATGACTCAGGGTTGTCTAATACACCCCCTTCCCCCTCCCTCTATGACTCAGGGCTGTTTCTACACCCCCTCTATGACTCAGAGTTGTCTAATACACCCCCCTCCCTCTATGACTCAGGGCTGTCTCTAATACACCCCCCTCCCTCTATGACTCAGGGCTGTCTCTAATACACCCCCTCCCTCTATGACTCAGGGCTGTCTCTAATACACCCCCTCCCTCTATGACTCAGGGCTGTCTCTAATACACGCCCCCCCCTCCCTCTATGACTCAGGGCTGTCTCTAATACACCCCCTCCCTCTATGACTCAGGGCTGTCTCTAATACACCCCCTCCCTCTATGACTCAGGGCTGTCTCTAATACACCCCCTCCCCCTCCCTCTATGACTCAGGGCTGTCTCTAATACACCCCCTCCCTCTATGACTCAGGGCTGTCTCTAATACACCCCCCCTCCCTCTATGACTCAGGGCTGTCTCTAATACACCCCCTCCCTCTATGACTCAGGGCTGTCTCTAATACACCCCCCTCCCTCTATGACTCAGGGCTGTCTCTAATACACCCCCCCTCCCTCTATGACTCAGGGCTGTCTCTAATACAGGGGTCCAACAGTGTTCCCAGAAAGCTCATATTGCCACAGCAGCCTCCTGCTGTCTCTTGACTCCCACAGAGTTCACAGGCATCCATCAGCCCCCCTACTGTTGCCACTAACCACCTACCCACACTGTACTGGGGCAAGATGAATGACTCTTGTCAAAGACACCTCCGGGTGGGCTACAAATATCCCATGATCCCATAAGCCACCTCACCTTCGCTCACAAGGTGGATCTGCACTTTCTGTGTTACCACTTCTCATTGGTTTATTCAAGATTACATCCCAAATGGCTCCCTAACTAGTGCACTACATTTGACCAGAGCCCTATGGTCTCTATAGTGTCTATAGTCTCTATAGTCTTTATAGTCTCTATAGTCTCTATAGTCTCTATGGTCTCTATAGTCCTATAGTCTCTATAGGCTAAATGGTCTCTATAGTCTCTATGATCTCTATAGTCTCTATAGTCTGAATGGTCTCTATAGTCTCTATGCTCTCTATAGTCTATATAGCCTCTATAGTCCCTAGACTCTATAATCTCTATAGTGTATATGGTCTCTATAGTATATTTAGTCTCTATGGTATCTATAGTCTCTATGGTCTATATGGTCCCTATAGTCTCTATAATCTCTATGGTCCATATATTCTCTGTAGTCTCTATGGTCGGTGTGGTCTCTATAGTCTCTAGAGTCTCTATAGACTAAAATGTCTCTATGGTCTCTATGGTCTCTATAGTCTCTATAGTCTAAACGGTCTCTATAGTCTCTATATTCTCTCTGGTCTCTATGGTCTCTATATTCTCTATAGTCTCCATCAGAGTAAACTGGGATATGACTAAAGAGTTAATCAGGGTAAACTGGGATATGACTAACGAGTTAATCAGGGTAAACTGGGATATGACTAAAGAGTTAATCAGGGTAAACTGGGATATGACTCAAGAGTTAATCAGGGTAAACTGGGATATGACTAAAGATTTAATCAGGGTAAACTGAGATATGACTAAAGAGTTAATCAGGGTAAACTGGGATATGACTAAAGAGTTAATCAGGGTAAACTGAGATATGACTAAAGAGTTCATCAGGGTAAACTGGGATATGACTAAAGAGTTAATCAGGGTAAACTGGGATATGACTAAAGATTTAATCAGGGTAAACTGGGATATGACTAAAGAGTTAATCAGGGTAAACTGGGATATGACTAAAGAGTTAATCAGGGTAAACTGGGATATGACTAAAGAGTTAATCAGGGTAAACTGGGATATGACTAAAGAGTTAATCAGGGTAAACTGGGATATGACTAAAGATTTAATCAGGGTAAACTGAGATATGACTAAAGAGTTAATCAGGGTAAACTGGGATATGACTAAAGAGTTAATCAGGGTAAACTGAGATATGACTAAAGAGTTCATCAGGGTAAACTGGGATATGACTAAAGAGTTAATCAGGGTAAACTGGGATATGACTAAAGATTTAATCAGGGTAAACTGAGATATGACTAAAGCGTTAATCAGGGTAAACTGGGATATGACTAAAGAGTTAATCAGGGTAAACTGGGATATGACTAAAGAGTTAATCAGGGTAAACTGGGATATGACTAAAGAGTTAATCAGGGTAAACTGGGATATGACTACAGAGTTAATCAGGGTAAACTGGGATATGACTAAATAGTTAATCAGGGTAAACTGGGATATGACTAAAGAGTTAATCAGGGTAAACTGGGATATGACCAAAGAGTTAATCAGGGTAAACTAGGATATGACTAAAGAGTTAATCAGGGTAAACTGGGATAACACTAAAGAGTTAATCAGGGTAAAATGGGATATGACTAAAGAGTTAATCAGAGTAAACTGGGATATGACTAAAGAGTTAATCGGGGTAAACTGGGATATGACCAACGAGTTAATCAGGGTAAACTGGGATATGACTAAAGAGTTAATCAAGGTAAACTGGGATATGACTAAAGAGTTAATCAGGGTAAACTGGGATATGACTAAAGAGTTAATCAGGGTAAACTGGGATATGACTAAAGAGTTAATCAGGGTAAACGGGGATATGACCAACGAGTTAATCAGGTAAACTGGAATATGACTAAAGAGTTAATCAGGGTAAACTGGGATATGACTAAAGAGTTAATCAGGGTAAACTGGGATATGACTAAAGAGTTCATCAGGGTAAACTGGGATATGACTAAAGAGTTAATCAGGGTAAACTGGGATATGACTAAAGACTTAATCAGGGTGATTTGTACACAGACATATATTTTCATTTCCGTGCTGTGGAAAAGGCCACCAGGTTGTTGGATTAAATGAATGAGACTGTGTTCTCAAGTCAAATCCATTGGTAGGGAAACTTGCACACTACTTAGTGAAGAAATGCATTACCTTTCATACAAAGTGTACGCAGCTGCAACTATGGGATGGCCCTAACCGCTGATCCAGGGTCAATCATTATGTCATCAAGTCAAATCGACTGCAACTATGGGATGGCCCTAACCACTGAGCCAGGGTCAGTCATTATGTCATCAAGTCAAATCGACTGCAACTATGGGATGGCCCTAACCACTGAGCCAGGGTCAGTCATTATGTCATCAAGTCAAATCGACTGCAACTATGGGATGGCCCTAACCACTGAGCCAGGGTCAGTCATTATGTCATCAAGTCAAATCGACTGCAACTATGGGATGGCCCTAACCACTGAGCCAGGGTCAGTCATTATGTCATCAAGTCAAATCGACTGCAACTATGGGATGGCCCTAACCACTGAGCCAGGGTCAGTCATTATGTCATCAAGTCAAATCGACTGCAACTATGGGATGGCCCTAACCACTGAGCCAGGGTCAGTCATTATGTCATCAAGTCAAATCGACTGCAACTATGGGATGGCCCTAACCACTGAGCCAGGGTCAGTCATTATGTCATCAAGTCAAATCGACTGCAACTATGGGATGGCCCTAACCACTGAGCCAGGGTCAGTCATTATGTCATCAAGTCGAATCGAATGCAACTATGGGATGGCCCTAACCACTGAGCCAGGGTCAGTCATTATGTCATCAAGTCGAATCGACTGCAACTATGGGATGGCCCTAACCACTGAGCCAGGGTCAGTCATTATGTCATCAAGTCGAATCGACTGCAACTATGGGATGGCCCTAACCACTGAGCCAGGGTCAGTCATTATGTCATCAAGTCGAATCGACTGCAACTATGGGATGGCCCTAACCACTGAGCCAGGGTCAGTCATTATGTCATCAAGTCGAATCGACTGCAACTATGGGATGGCCTAACCACTGAGCCAGGGTCAGTCATTATGTCATCAAGTCGAATCGACTGCAACTATGGGATGGCCTAACCACTGAGCCAGGGTCAGTCATTATGTCATCAAGTCAAATCGACTGCAACTATGGGATGGCCCTAACCACTGAGCCAGGGTCAGTCATTATGTCATCAAGTCAAATCGACTGCAACTATGGGATGGCCCTAACCACTGAGCCAGGGTCAATCATTATGTCATCAAGTCAAATCGACTGCAACTATGGGATGGCCCTAACCACTGAGCCAGGGTCAGTCATTATGTCATCAAGTCAAATCAACTGCAACTATGGGATGGCCCTAACCACTGAGCCAGGGTCAGTCATTATGTCATCAAGTCAAATCGACTGCAACTATGGGATGGCCCTAACCACTGAGCCAGGGTCAATCATTATGTCATCAAGTCAAATCGACTGCAACTATGGGATGGCCCTAACCACTGAGCCAGGGTCAGTCATTATGTCATCAAGTCAAATCAACTGCAACTATGGGATGGCCCTAACCACTGAGCCAGGGTCAGTCATTATGTCATCAAGTCAAATCAACTGCAACTATGGGATGGCCCTAACCACTGAGCCAGGGTCAGTCATTATGTCATCAAGTCAAATCAACTGCAACTATGGGATGGCCCTAACCACTGAGCCAGGGTCAGTCATTATGTCATCAAGTCAAATCAACTGCAACTATGGGATGGCCCTAACCACTGAGCCAGGGTCAATCATTATGTCATCAAGTCAAGTCATATCATCCCCTTAATTGTTATGCTTGAGGGGAAATCTGATCCTGAAACTGTATATAGAAGCAACGTTGTAGCTCAAGTCTAAAACTCTCCCTGAGAGTGAAGAAAGAGAAGGTGAAAAGGCTGTCCTATGAGATCACTTTGAACTTTCCGTGTGTGTGTGTGTGTGTGTGTGTGTGTGTGTGTGTGTGTGTGTGTGTGTGTGTGTGCGTGCGTGCGTGCGTGCGTGCGTGTGTGGTTCTCTCCCGAGTGTCTGACTCCGAGAAAGCAACTCAACAAAGTTGCAGAAGCTCAAGGATGTGAGTTGTTATTTAATAAGTTATAACGCCAGAGAAAACAGAGTTTGGAGGAGATATTGGCAAACCGTGCCAAAATATCCTGAAAACATCGGCCTCGAGAGCATTATCATTTTACACGGGTTACCAACATATTCAAACAACGATTGACATATTTTCATATTTCATATTTTATTTAGCCCTATTTCTTCATACTGTTTCATCCTCCTACACGCTATAGTCCCCACACATATCTAGGGTTGCTACCCATACCGGCTGGTCGGTTCAGTTAACAGAGACGTGACCCAGTTGCTCAGTGTTTTCGTTCTGTCTCTATGGACGCGACCCAGGCGTTCGTTCTAAATGTTCCATTGCCATACTGGCTGACAACGGTTTTATTCCTTGCTTGTTAGCTAGCCAACTACGGCTCACAGTACTTACAGTCACGTCAAACAGTGCAGTCAGAATAACAGCTAATTGCTGTGTTTGCGTTTGTTTAAGCTGTTTACCAGTGGCATGTATTTGGATACATCCATGACAGTGAGCTAATGATGCGCAACTTTCATCTGGCGTAGAACATGTGCTCTCTCGTTAGGACACTGTTGTTCAGAGGAGCTAGTTCAACCCAGCTAACACAATCACTTCCAACTGAAGCTGGAATGACTGCAAACTAACTGCACTTATCAGCAACCATCACTCCTGTGTTCCAATGGCACGTTGTGTTTGCTAATCCAAGTTTATCATTATAAAAAGGCTAATTAATCATTACAAACCCTTTTGCAATTATGTTAGCACAGCTGAAAACTGCTGTGCTGTTTTAAGAAGCAATAAAACTGGCCTTCTTTAGACTAGTTGAGTATCTGGAGCATCAACATTTGTAGGTTTGATTACAGGTTCAAAAGGTGCAGAAACAAAGACCTTTCTCCTTTCTGAGAAATTGCCAAGAAACTGAAGATCTCGTACGCTGTGTACTACTCCCTTTACAGAAGAGCACAAACTGGCCTAACCAGAATAGAAAGAGGGGTGGGAGGACCCGGTGCAAAACTGAGCAAGAGGGCAAGTACAGAGGAGTGTCTAGTTTGAGAAACAGACGCTTCACAAGTCCTCATCTGGCGGTCATTAAATAGTACCTGCAAAACACCAGTCTCTACGTCAACAGTGAAGAGACGACTCCGGGATGCTGGCCTTCTAGGCAGAGCTGCAAAGAAAAAGCCATATCTCAGACGGGCCAACAAAAATAAAAGATTAAGATGGGCAAAAGAACACAGACACTGGACCGAGGACCTCTGCCTAGAAGGCCAGCATCCTGGAGTCACCTCTTTACTGTTAACGCTGAGACTGGACAGAGGAGCTCTGCCTAGAAGGCCGGAATCCCGGAGTCGCCTCTTCACTGTTGACGCTGAGACTGGTGTTTTAGACCACTGCGCCACTTGGGAGGTGTGAAGGGAAATCGCAACGCTACATTAGACAATGACATTTTAGACTTTTCTCTGCTTCAAACGTTGTGTCAACAGTTTGGGGAAGTCCATTTTCTGTTTCAACATGACAATGCCTCCAC